>NW_005054307.1:130726-155903 GCF_000277835.1 Geospiza fortis
TTTATTGGTTATACAACAGCTTAGTTTGCAATGTCAACAATCTGCTTATGTCAACACAAATCATTATTACTTGACTAGTGTAAAGTAGTTTTCAGTTCTTGCAAAAGTGAGATGTGGAAGAAAGGGAGGAAAAGGGAGGGAAAGGAAGGTAAATCTGATTTTAAAATGCCCAGAGAGAAGAATTGGAGTGGTTGTGTTTTTCATGAGAGCAATAGGTTGAGTGGATAAAAAGACACAGAGATGCCTTGGAAAAAGCACTATCACCAAGAAATTTTCTTAATTTCTGAAAAGTGCATTTTGCCCAGAAGGGGAATTTTTTTTCCTTTTAAATGAAAAGAAAAAAAAACATTTTCTAGAAATCAAATTATTTATCAAGGTCATAGCGATTTGGAAAACCCTAACTTTCCACATGCTGTAATAATCAACATAGTTGTGAATAAAAAGTACATGAAGTTGTCTTAATTTTTTTCTCAGAGGTCTCTACATATTTTCTCTTGCAGATGCTTTCTTGCTCTGTCTTATATTTTCTTCCATATACTCATAACTACTTTTAATGGTATTTTCTCTCTGGTTTTCTGGTTTATCATTAAGCAGGAAATGCACAATTTTCTGGATAGCAGCTGCCACTTTAGTCTGTATTGTCACTTTTCCTTTTAAGTAATATTACTCAGAAAATTGCTCATATGACTAGTATTTTTCTGATGTTCTGAAGGCAAGATGCAGTATGTTATTTTCTCTCCTGTTTTTTGCTGAAGAACAACATACACTGGTAGACAAGGAACATATAGGCATTTTCTTACACCCAAACTAAATTAACCAACAAGAAATGCTCTTGATCTTATTGATACTGCAGGCAGGATATTGATGCTACAGGCAGCAACAGCATTCACCACTCCTGTATAAGTAAACACAGGTATAGGTATGTTTGTCTGCTTCAGGCTATACACAGCCTTGTCATTGGAGCTGGGGCCACTTTGGACCAACCCATTAGTCAAACTCATTTGGACCAACTCAATACATCTAGCATGTATTTAAACAGACCAGCTAGCCTTCTTTCTGATAGCCAAAAATACAGTTTCCATCATATAATAAGGCCTATTACAAAAGTAAAAACTTAGTACCAAAGCTTCAAGTCTTCTCACGTTACCTAAATTGAATGCCACTTAATGGAACCCATTCTGATATAATTTTATTGAGGATTTAGAAGAAACATTGTCAGATAATGTAAGGCAACCCAGAAAAGCACTTTTCAATCCCTGCCCTTTCCTGCTCCCTCTTCCCTTCCACTCTCCCAGAAAATTCTCTGAGAGAAAGAGAGGAGATGTTTGTGGGACCAGGGGGAACACTCTCAGTAATGCATTAATTCCAAGGCACCACATGGTGTTAGAAACTACAACTTTTTCTGGTGAAATTTCAGCTAATGTTTGGTTAGAAATGTGATCTGGTGTTGGCTCTGTGTAGCTTGGAGGAATCCTGTCTCTTTTATACTACTCTATCCCTGTTCTTTTACACTCATTTTACTCAACAAAATAGAGGAAATCTGATAGACTTCTAAGACAGAGAAAATTGGATGTCAGCACTTAGAGATCAACTGAATTGAACGTGACTGCAAGAACTCAATTCACAAATAAAAGTACCAGACTTGTTCAGGGAGAATCATCAGGTAGGCTGTTTTAAAATGAGAAACACTCTCCTGCAAGAGGTTTACACTTATAACTTAAAGACTGAAGCCAAAGAAAGGGTTGGAGAGAACTAAGGCTTAGGGAAATATGAAACAAAATATGACATGTTGAGAACAGGAATTTTTTTCTGGTTGCAGTAGTATGAAAAAAAAGTTTATACATAAAATTCAAAGGGAAGCCTTTTCATCTAGAAAGAACTTTATATATTAAGGAATCAATGTCACAAATAAGAAGTTTAATAAAATACAAAAATAGTAAAAGAATCTGCATTAAAAAAAATCTGAAACAAAACCCAAGATGATCAGAAGATACTGTATCAACTCAAGTAAAAATAGTACAAAAGGATATATATTCCATTCATGGGCACAATGAGGAAAAAAGGATATGGAAACAAAGAAACAATAAAATATCTAAAAAAGAACTGCACACAACACCACAGAGTTCAGGAATAACATGACTCCTGCATAAATGTTTCACTGTTTTTTTAGTTAGGGGGTTTTTTGTTGATTTTTGTTTTGGTTTGGTTTTTGTTTGTTTGTTTGTTTTGTTTTGTGGGGGTTTTTTTGCAAGGAAGGAATAGTGAACAGCAAAATGCTTAGAATCTCAGACTGAAAAACAAAATATGAAATTGCAGGTATACTGCAATGTGATTTAATATTTTCCTTAGGCTTCCATTGACTTTATGGAACCAACATTTCTCCTAGCAGACTTTATTCGACATCTGCAAAAGAATTGCAGAGTCTTGTGGTCCTAGATCCATCATAACACTTTTAGCGGTGTATACAGAAGAAGCCTTTTATCTGTGCCAGGCATTTTACAGCAGAAAGGCAATCCCACTCAGCCCAAGAGAGTCATATTGACACACTGATATTCCATTTGCCAATACACTCGCACCAACTCTTCATGTTGTCAGGACCTCTGAAGAAGGACTGAGAAAAAAATCAAGGTGAAGTTTGGGATTTAACTGAAAAGCATCTAAAAATTACATTTTGACATTTCTGAATTTGCCTTTCCCCAATGAACTTATGTCCCTGTACTTCTCTTGAAAAACTGAAGTGCTCACACCCCCTTTAATAATTTTTGGATCCTCTTTGGAGTGGTAAGTTGGACAGTCTCCTCAACAGCATGAAAGAAAAAATACTTTTTCTACCATATGCTACAGCAATAAAAAAGAAAGCTGTTTCTCATTATTGGCTGGTCCATCCTCATATAGTCAGTTGTCTTGGAAACTGAGATTGATTCTAATGTCAAGAAAATGTAAGAATGAACTGAATCACATAGTTCCTTCTTTCAATGTCCATCTCAATTTACAGCGTTGGAACTAGCAACAAAAACATCCCTAAGCACGATTTCCAGTTCTAGATTTATTTTTGTTGCACTTCTCTCTCAGAGTGAAAATCAAAACAATTTAATAACTTAGACTGGAAACTACAATAAAATAATTGTGAAGTTTCAGAAAGCATTGAAATAAATGTAAGTAAAATGTACATTTAAATCTACCTCACTTAAAAATAAAATAAAATAGTTCTTCCGGGTTTGATATCTAGATGACACAATATATAGGTATCATGTAATTCAAATTCTTCACTCTGTCCAGAAACTGGACCTCTTACTGAGGTCAAAATATATTTAATAAAACATTAATTTTCCAAGTAATTTAGAAACCCTGTCAGGACTTCATAATCATTTCTCTCCTAGGGATCTGACTTTAGCCAGCTTTAGCGTACTTACTGCAATTAAGTAAGTTACTTTAAGAAATTACTTTAAGAAATACTTTTTTCATTTCTTTACTTGAAATTGTCAACAGATCTTGTAAACTGTTCAATGGACTAGTTAAGAGCAGCACTTTTCATGCTGCTACCTTTGGATTACCAACACTCACCAAAACACTGAACAATAACTTTTGGCAGTGAGCTCTTCAATTTCAGTTGCCAATCTAGATTTAAATATTTGGAATTTTACACCAGCTGAGAAATTTGGCATACTATTCTCATCCACTCTTCATTGAAATAACCTTTCCAACATGAAATTGCCAAACCTGACATAGGGAGATGTGCAATTACAGTGAATAGGAGGAAGTTTTTATCATTGCTAATACATGGGAGGTGATCCAGTAGATTTTTAAGTTGTGACCCCCTCAAGAAAGGTTAGAAGATTCTTGGCACCTAAGCAAAAAGAATCTGTCAGCCTTTCCGCATGAACAGCTAAGGAAAAAATTACTTATTAAAATCTGTACTTTTTGTACTGTGTTGCTGTAGGACAGTTCAGTCTTTGGAAGAAAAAACAGAATCCTAAATTAGTATAATGCCAAGGGAATGTACAGAATGGCTGTTTATATAATCACTCAAGCTGCAGTTCTTTTCAACACTTTTTTTGACTTTTTTGAATTCATAAGATCAATCAAATAATATCTAAAGTCTAATTTTTGTTTTCTCACTTATTGGATACTTCAGGTCTTTTTCCTATTTTTTTTTAATCCAACTCTGCACATCTCATAGATACTATTAGTCAAGTAGTTTTTTAATGAGTCCCCTCTAACATCAAATAAATAATTTGTATTTTTTATATTATTTACCCAAGTTAGATTCAAGAAGATACTAAAGTGCCAAAAATATAATTTTCAATGTCATGTCATGGCTGTTAAATTGTTAACAATGTCTATATTTTATTTTATAACTTGAAATCTAAAAAATCTGAGCTTTTAATTGGAAATCTTTAAAATGAATTCCAACCTCAAACATCAGTTGGTGCTCTGACACTGGGAAGACTGGCAACCTGCCAGTCCAAGTGAAAATCCAGTCAGGAAGGAAATAGTTATCTTTGAAGAGACTTGATTGTGGAATGAGAACTGGTAAATCTTACTTGTTACAATAAAAAGTAAGCCAGCTTTCCCATCACCTCGTTGCAGTGCTTTTTCCACCAAGAAAAGCAAAGATAGAGATGAGGAGTATCAAAGACAAAAGAATGCTTAAAAATAAGCTCATCCTGCCAAGGCTGACACATTCATCTCCTTCTGGCTGTACTCCATTCTCTTTAAATTCCATTGAATCATCAAAGAACCCTAGTCAGATCATGAAAAAAAAAAAAAAAGCTGTGACTAAACCAACAAATTAGAAGGACTTTAGCTTGTACTCTAACATCTCCTTTTAGCAGGATTGCTAACTATTGATTAATACAGGTCAAGAATGTTTAAAAAACCTACTGCAATTTTAGAATACTAAGCATTTCTAGAATTCATGAAGATATTGTACAGCTAAAAAGCATTAGAACTGAAAACCACTGTTATTTCAACGGCTACAGGGTACACATGCTACTTCCAATTTGGCTCTGTTTCTAATTCCAAATAAATCAAAATCTTGATAAGAAATTTCTTCAGACTTCTGCTCCATTGTAAAGCTCCTACATTCTCTTTCCATAAGTTAAAAAATTAAATTAGAAATTATTTTTTTAATTCACAATCCTAAATAATTGTAAATAATGATTTACTATTGAGGGAATGAAGATTATTCAATCATTTGAATTTGTGGAAAAAAATAATGCTCCAGCTTTGGCTTTTAACTTGTTTTACATGCATTCTTATTATCTATTCATGCTACACATGCATACTTAGTATAGATTACATTGTAGGCTCTTTCCAGCTTTAAAAGGAAATATATATTAGCAATGAATAGACCTCAAGGAATTTGAAGTTTAGTTCAAATAAATGTAAAGTTTTTAATATTTATTTCAATCTAATGTATGCAATGTCACCAATACTATCAGAATATCCTGGTATAGCATCTCTGTTTCTAATGCCAGGATGAAAAGATTCACAAAGTTCTGCCTTAAAAGCCATGTTAAAATCTTTTTATTCCAGAGTTGGACTGAGGCTGTAAGTTTCTTTCAGTGTTTTATCCAGAGGAGTTCCACCAAGTCTCATGTAAATCATTGTAGTCTTGTCTCTCTCACTTCATTGGCTTTTTGGATTCCATCTGTTTTCTCTCATCTTTTCTGCTATTCTGCCTCATCTATATTCTCTTTCTACTCTGGTTTCTCTCATCTGCTTGCTCGTTACTGTTAGTCCAGCCCTCTAGTATCCCCTTTACTTCCCAGTTATCTCAAAGAGGAGAGATTGTATGAGACCCAAGAGCTTCATTCTGAGAGATGCTGACCACTTTAACTTCTTTTTTTGACCTGCAAGCTTTAATTGCTTTCCTTTTAATGTAGGTTTAAGACTGTCATGGATGTCTTCACCGACCTAAGCATGTTGCTTCTCTGAATGTTGTCCAAGGTACATTGTGATGTTATTCCTGGAAGCACAAATATCTATAGCAACCATTTGTGCTTTTCACAGAAAACTGTAACTCCCTAGTGTTAGCACAATGTTACCTACTTTACTAATGTCTGAAGGGAAACTCCAAATATTTTATTTTTGCATCTTATTGTATCTGTTGAAGAATACTCATGAAGTAAAACTTAGACATGCATTTAAAACCTTTTACAATCAAATATATACATTATTCCATCACTGAAAATGGCTTAACATGGAGGCTTAATACCCTACAGTTGTCTTTGTGACAACATGAATGACACAACTCCCTGTTCGAAAGCAGAAATCTAGCCACTGCTGATCAGAGATAATCATTAATCCTTAAACTGAATTCAGTCAGAAACTTCCAGCTTGAAGCTATTTGTTTTCCTCATTAATAAAGAAAAACTCCTCACAAATGTCCATAACAGTACAGCAAGTTACGGATCTTCCAGAAGTGAACTTATGGTCTCACTTCCTTGGCCTCCATAATTTCTCACATTTGTGCATTTTACCTTGCCATCTCTGTGGTCCATCTGAAGATGCAATGCCAAAGGCACTTAGGCAAGACCATCACCTCAGAATCAGGTCCATCACTTAAAGGGTGAATTCAGCATAATTCACAGAATTACTTGCACATTTCTATGTCTCAGACTTGGGAACACTGCCTGGACACTTAACTGAACTACCAACCCTAGTGAAGTCCTCTATGCTATGTCCTTCTCCCTTGGGACAGTTTCTACTTACAGTAAAAGTAATGTCTTCCAGTTGAACATTCCTGAAGTAGGAAAACTCCATTTATCTTACCACCTCTGCCCTTGTGCCAGCAGAGAACTTCATCAGTCAAAGCTTTTATTCCTCAAACTCTGCTTTTCTACTCACACCATCCAAGGAACTGGTTTCAAGCATCCCCACCCTCCTCCAAGCAGGGACAAACAATAACATTCTTGCTCATCCCAGTGTGAGTGGAAGATAAAACTCCCTACAAATCAGCGTCCTGCTGTGGAGGAAATTTCTGGAAACTCCAGAGACTTCTACAACTTCACAGAGGTTAGAAATGAGGTTTAGAGATGTAGTTTGTATGTCGCCTAAGTACACTGTCTCTGTCTCTTTCCTATAATTGTAAAAAGTTTGAATCAGAGACAGGAGAAAGGAGAGTACCTCTGACAGATTTTAGCTGATTTTAATTTTAACAAATATAAGTAGCAGTGTTAAACCATGTCATTTCACACTCCATGATGTATCAAACTCGTTTTTGAAGACTACAACATTTAAAACTGAGATGCTTAATGTGGACCTCTGTCATGGTAAGAGCTGCTAGTGAAAGATGTAACTTGTCCTTCATGCTTTCAGAGATACTCTGTTCTAAAGGCTGGCATCCGTGCCACAGCCAAAGCAGTGTTCATCTCTCAATGAAACACCAGAGTCATGAAGCTGAGTGATTTGGGGCTGCTCTGTTCATAAGTAGGTACTCAAGACAGCATTTTTGGAAGGCAGCCACTGGAGTGTACTATATTACAGAATAAATCACACTGAAAAGATGCTCCCTGTCAAGTTGGAGATACTTTTAGAAAAGATCAGTTACAGAAACCATCATATTTATGTGACTATTTCTATCTTTGTTAGTGACACAAGCTTGTTTCACATACACTGTAAGGTCCTAGATGAGCTCCCTGAAGATTTTGCACAGATCACAATACCACAGGCTCTTAAATCTCATGGAGAGGTCTCATTTTTTACAGTACAACGAAGTACAATTAAGGCATGATCTTCCTCTGACACGTCTGAAATGATCTCCATCCCAGCTCCTTAGGGAGTGTGTTGAAATTTAGCCATCTAAAAGATATTTAGCCAATATTTCAACTGCTCTGAACTCTTATAAATATTATCAGCTCTAAAAGGTCCCTGTTGAGAGGTAGTCCCTTCAGGAGTATATAGTACAACCTGACTAAAACACAACCTCATCCCAGGTTCTTGTTCTCATGTATTTTGGTGTAAGTGCAGTGAACAATCCTGTCTATGGAAGATGCAATGCAAGGGTATAATAGGAAGTGTACAACTGAAGTGGTAAATGTCCCACTTCATCAATAAACTGAAGGACAGACCTTGCCTAGGAATATGACTACAATGCATACTGCAGCTAGATGCAAATATGTGTAGGTTTGAAATTAGTCAATGTGGATAATGAAAAACTCTTGTCAGGGGGACTTGAGTTTGTACAGGCTATTTTATACTGCTAAGAAACAGGAATTTATGTCAGCACAGTCTATTTGCCTCTATAAAGCTTCTTCCAGCCTGAAAGATTAGTCTGGGGACAGACAAGCTACTTACAATGTGTGTGTTTATGTTTTGCTGCTGTTCAGTAAAGACAAAATCAATCAGCATGAGAATTCTTCAGACAATGCATAGGTAGCTTAAAGCTGGACTGGATATGTTTACACTTTCTTTGCAGGTATAGAAGTATAATCATACCCTGAAACACTGGCTTAGAATATTCCTAACCATATATGGATGAAACCATGAATAACTGAGTTTTCCCTCAAGTATGTAAATAAATATTAACTAGAATAGAGATACATTTAACCGGGAACAGCATCCAAATCCAGATGCTGACAGCTAACAACATACTGTAGGAATCTCTATGGGAGCTAAGGGTCTAAACTCCCACTGGGTTGTATGGAGGCAAAGGAGTTCAGTTCAGTTACCTACATGAAGAAATCCAGTGGTTTTTGGGAATTTGGGGAACCCTTCCTGGCCACTTGCACAATGTCCCAGAGATCCTTTGCTTTAGATGTCAGCCACAGCAGTAAACATCAGCTCCTCCAGCGCACCTCCTGCGGCACAACTTGCAAGGTTTTGCAAACTGAATCAAGGTCAGTATAGACTGTGAAATCTAGGAAGTTATTCAGACAACCAATGCATAGCCCTGGTTGAGGGTGAGCCACACAGCTGTCTCAGCTGGGCTGACCCAACTGAGCTGCATCACTCAGAGCTGCACAGTGGGAAAGCAGACACCTTGCTGACTTGCAGACGCCTACATTGCAGCGATACAGTTGGATTCCTGAATTTGATCCTGAACTTTTCCCTGTTTATATAGCAGTTTTTAGCCATAATCCAGTGTGAAATGAGAAGCCAAAAATCACAATTTCTTCAATATTATTCAGTCATTCAAGCTAAAAGCTCCCACAGAGAAACCATTCTAGGAAGCCTTCCATTAACACTATTCTCCATTTGGTCTTAAAGTACTGGGGCAGAGAAGGGGTCCTGGGTAGAGAGCAGAGAAACTCAAGCTTCTTTTTTTTCAAATATAAATTCATCTCTCTTCTTCTTCAGAGCAGAAAGGACATAGGGAAGTGAATCAGATCTGTGTAATCAAATTTTTGAAATAAGATCTGAAAATATATGGCTGCATTCCACATTTTCCTTTAGGGTACTAATGCAAATTATTACTACACAGCAGGCTGAACCTTCTGTTTCCTCTCAACAAGTTTGTACATTGCTACTTTTTAGTGCAAAAGTCATAGTCTGATCTGAGGACCTAATACTATTATATTAACTTATAACAATAATTATCTAGAATTTACTAAGAATAAGAGTTTTCACAAACAGCGTGGGCAATACAGGACTTAGCACTTCATTAATTACATAATCTTTATACAACCTGATATGCTATAAATTGTAGTTACACAATAGATTCCATTAAATAAAAATATATGTGTTTTTTCATTTAAGTTTTGTACATTATTAGTTAATTTTTAAGATATCTAGGATAAGATTGACTACTAAGTGAAAATAATGCTTCATGTTAACAGTTAGAATTGAATTTCACTCCTGAAAAAAGAGTTTAAGAACAATAATGAATAGAATACAATGGGAAGTCTTTTAAATTTTTAAAGAAACATTGAATTTGTGTGTATATTCCTGTGTTTTATCACAACACTATCAAGCAGTGTAGTTATTTCAAAATAATGTACATATGAATTAAATTAAGGAAACTGAGCTATTAAGAGGAAATATGCAACTAAAACCACACAGTTTTTCTTAATCCTATATCTGACCTTGTTAACAAGCAGGTGCAAGACTTCACACTATAACCAAGAACAATAAAGAAGAATGCTGTCCTCATTTTTCCTCTAATTGTCCTTTTCTCTAAATCATGTTAGTTCCCATTGGTTTTATATGATATTCACCAGTATTACCTATTGTTCTTTTCAAGTTTATTGTAGTCATGGAAATAGGAGTACAATCCTTTGATCTCTCACATCACACAAAAGTAATTGATGAGAATATAGCATATGCCACAATATGAGAAATGTATCCCAGTTGAATTCCTTAGTCAAAAGAATTATGTACCTATGGCATCCTCTGTGAAAGTTCTCTGCAGTGAATTATTCCTACTGTTGTTAACTGAGTACAGCAACGAAAAGGCACTGTCAAAGAGCCTCATGTATATACCTAAGGTAGGTAATGTCCTTATTAACTCTTTCTCTATTCTTTACCGGGGTAAAAGATGTCTAAAAGCCATTTATAATTATATAAGCAGTTATAGCAGCTAGCATCCAAATAAATGTTTTTTATGGCATTTATCTTCAAGTTATCCTCTTGTCAAGCTATCCTCATTATCAAAGAATGTAAAAAAATAGGTAATGAACAACAGAACATAGTCCTGCCAAAATGTGTGTCGTGGTTGTTGCATCTAAAAGTGACTTACTGAACCCAAGTAGTTCAATTTACCTCTTCTTTACACATTCTAAAATGATACAAAGGAAGAATAATGAAAAGCAGAATCAAACTCTACTTTTAAACCTTAGAAGGAAAGCAGATGGATTTTCTATCTGAAAACATTTACAGGAGAGCAGATGAGTACATGCAAGGATAACATCTAACAGTCATTTTTTAAAGATCTCTCATTTTAAAGATGCAGCAAATTCACAGAAGTAGTGAAAGTAATGAAACCTAACATTTACTCTTGGCCCAGCAGTGATTTCCTGTGCGGTCTATATAGTGTTTGAAAAATACACAACAGAACACCATTACATCAGATAATGGCTACTTTATGAATATTTTTGTTAGACTTCCTTTTATTAAATTGCAGATTTAAAAGCAATTGTAAGCAAGGTGGAGATTATGAAACTGCACAGTCCTCAGTTCCCCACATAAAGAAAAGGACCCTTTTTACTAATAAGCATTGTACTATCTTAAAAATGTGATTGGAAACTTTGGAAATAAGTGATTTCAGCATTCAGGGAATTTTTTTCCTGCAATAAAATGCTTCCTCAGTCACTATCCCCTGCTTGATTTACACCATCCACATGAGCTTAACTTTACAAAGTTTGTGGGCAGATGTGCAAAGGTCAACTTAAATCACCAGTAGATTTTATAATTTTATTTCTTTTATTGGAAAGATCATTAGGCATATGTGCAAGGTATCCACTAAATCACTACTAGATCACCTAATATCACTTCTGCCAGTCAAAAAGTCTTTTCCAATATAGTATAATATTATTATACCATCATATATGATCCCCTCAATCACATTAACCTCTCTAAAATGTGATTGCAGCTGAAAGTACAGTCAGACAAGGATCATGATTTATAATGATGGGCTATGATTAACAGTCCAAACTACCTCTTAGAAAGCACAGTTTCAAAAAGGACAATTGTGTCTTGTCTTTTACATTATAAAAAATGAGAGAAAACAAAATCTTATGTTTTATAAAGATCAGAATGTCTGCCCATCTGGAAATATTGCTTATAGGAACCCTCATCCTCTCCCACTATGATACTTACACCACTGTTTTCTCACAAAACAATCTTTTGTATTAGAAGGGAAATTATTGTTTTCCAATAATTGTGATGAATTATGATTATTTCAAAAGTTATTTTCTCAGCTCAGAAAGAGATCCATTAGTGCTAATAAAATACACATCGAGATTTAACCAGCTCCCTGTGATGCTGGCTACGAGTTTAACAGGTTAAAATTTCACCAAATGATGATAAAAATATTAAAACCTGCTGCTTCTCTTTAAAGCATATAACCAATTTGCCATTCTACTAACATAAAACATGTTAAAGTGACAGGCCATATGAAAGAGAAGAAAAACAAGAAGCCTTCAGGGTTCTTAAATATGAGTCCTTTGTGTAAAAAATTTTTGAGCTACATATGCATACAATTTATTTTAAAACAAATATTATATACTTATATTACTTATAAATATATTTAGAAATCTAAATAATATATTTATATTATTTATAAAATAACACAAGGTGGAACTATCTCAATCTACAGAAGCCTTCTTTATGAAAAAGAGTTGCCTTTAAGGAAAGGGCTGAATACTCTGTGGAATGTATGATTCTAATTTTCATGAAGGATTCCCAGACATTTTCAAGATTTAAGAAAAACAGAAACACTAGTTCCATGAAAATAAACATAAAACCAAGCAAAATTTCACAAAAAAATGTACAAACAAAAATCCAAAAGAAAATCTCACAGAATAGATATTAACAGGACTGATTTTTCAGTCTTTTTTAATTTGCCTCTTGAGCTCATGGAAAAAAAATGCTTCTTATCTTGATCTGAACTATGGTCCCACTAGAAACTAATTTTCATCAATATTTCTTTTATTAAGTGCTAGTTTTGGTAATATGGGATCTGGCACAAATTGACCAATATTATACGCTTTCATTGGTGTCAGGAGGCCCAATCCTGCAAACATGAATGCACACGTGTAACTTACTCTGGCTAGTAGCCTGACTTATTAATGAGTTAATATGTAAATGCATTCATTTAAGTAGTTGCAGGATCTGTCCCAGGTTGCCTGACAGGAGCCTTCCCAGCCACCTCGGTGGCACCAGACTATGGATCCTGAAGCCTGAGAGACAGCTCTCCTGCTACAGGGTATCTAGATCTGAAAACCAATTCATGCACAGAAGTTCAGCTTCATCTTTTCCCAGCAGCACCACCAGCTGGAGCAGCTAAAGAGATTAGGACCAAATTCTGAAAGCAATTATCCTGAAGAGAATAATTCAGAACTAACATTGCTAAAATGCTTCAATTGTTGCTTGCTCTAACAGTACTTCACAGGAGCTTTTTCTGTTTTTGGAGAGCCTGTTACAAGGTACCCTGAAGATATCAGGCTGGCTCTAAGGAATCAGTTCCGTAGGGTGTCAGGTCTGCAAACACACCATAGGGGTTTCCTCACTTATGCCCACTTCAAAGAAGCATTAAGAACAATTTCTCTTTATTACAGGTTTTAACTAGATTTCTTTCCCCTGTGATGATTAATTAGGCGTTTGTTACAATTTGCTTTCTTTCCACCTCTAAGAATAAATGCACCCTTCTGCTAATCAGACACAAACAAAATGTTTTGAAAAGTAATCACTTGCTAAAAAAAATGGAAATTGGGCTTCTGTGTTGTGAGGAATGTACACACATAGCACAGTGAAATTTAACACGGGTAAATGATCTGACTACCTCAAAGTGAAGTTTCTGCCTTCCTACAGTGGCCTTTCACCCTGCCCTTTCCTCCAATCTGAGGAGAGCTGATGTTGATGGAACATATAATGGCTCCTTTCCTGTGTAGTAAAGTCAGCAATAAAGCTCAGTAATTAAGGTGACTGGGGAGGCCCAGCCCAGCAGGCTAGTGGTGTGGCGAACACTTTCAGAACTTCAAACAATATCAAAGTCACTGAAAAACGGGCCTAGTTCAGGACTGGTTTGAATTAAGCCTCACTTCCACACGCACTTTTCAAATCCAAACTCAAACAAGAAAGCCAAGGCCTTCTGGATTTCATTAGAGCCAATTATCTTATCTGTTTCATCTCAGGCCTGACCCTAAGGCTGGCAAACAGCTATTCAGTGCATTTGTGTGGTTGTTTGAGAAAGCCTCCAGCCAGCCAATGGCCTGAGGAACCTCTAATTAAAACACAGTTGCCCCCTGCCTCTAGTGATTAAATATTTTCAAGCTTTTGTAAATAATTTTTCCATTCTTTGCCCCAAGCCTAGAGGTCCAATACATGCAGTAATTTATTTAGTTTGTCAAAGACTACTGCTGGAAATAAAACTATAATAGAAACTTAGGAAACTCTTATATCTTGCCTAACTTTTGCAAGTGACATTCTACAAGCTTGCACAACATATCTACTGTTTCTTATGTAATTAAGCCTTAATAACCTCATTGTGTTTGAAGAGATACAGTGTACAACAGGCCTTACATTTTGTTGATAATCATCGTGTTTCCTCAGATGTCAACAAGATATGTATGCTCATGAGATCACAGATGCTGCGGATGTGATGCTGAGAGATATCTGTTCTTCTGAGATGGATAGACTGTTCTGAGAGCCTGCATCACACTTCAAAAGCCTGTTTGGGAAGGACTGAATCCTACCAGTAGCATACTTTTGGAACTGAAGAACAGCTCCAGAATAGAGGTCCATGTCACCACATCCCACATAAATTCTAGTAAATAAAATTTGCATGAAAGACATCTGAGCTAGAGGACTTACTCCCTCCATCTCCCTTTCTCAAACCCAGGGAAGACATTGCCTTTTGCATGAGATCAGAGAACCTGATTCCAGCTTGGTTCTACCCTTGGTACCACACAGTGCTCCACTTCAGGTCATCCTGTGCCTCACATGTGGACAATGTCACCAGTACTGAGCGTGTGCACGTCTCATGCAACATGCAACATGATGGGGAGAGGAACAACTTATATCTCTGAAACTAACCTCTTAACTCCTTACATCTTACTATTATTCTTAACAACAAGAACAAACACATTTATATCAGTAAAATGCATTGGAGGTACTGTCATGAGCCAAAGCCAATCACATAAAACTGCACAGAATGAATAAAAAGATAGCTCATGTCTATGTATTCTATAGACACTTGGGGAACAACAGGCAGAAACTGTACATGCCAGAAAAATAGAAGCAGTCTAAGCAGTACAGGAATTTAATCACTGTCAAGTTTTGTGTGAGGTGATATAGCAAAATAGAAATGTAATAAAATATTTCAAGCAAGTTAATGAACCAGTCTTGTAGCTGTTTATGAGAATACCCTACATGTATGAACTTTATGACACACAAAAAATCAGAAAATCTGTACCTGGTATCATATGGAAAATGAAATTCATAAGAGCATTCTGAGAATGACACTGCAATAATAAACAAAATGGCTGAAACTTAAAAATCACTTTAGGTGGTTGGAATGGTAATATATTCTGTATTTCAAAGACGTGCTACAGAAAGAATTTGCAAAATTTAGACATTGCTGTGTTGCGACTTCCAACAGAGAAGGTCAAAGGTTACACAAGAACTTGCCTGACTGACAGGCAGAAAAATGGTTTTGCCTATATAGAGTGGCAGTAGTAATGGCTTGAGGATAAAAGTTTGGTAAAGCTGAGTTTCAACTAAATGCAGATTTCCTCAATTAGTATATAATAAAGTTACTATAAAATTTCATGATGTACAGAGGAAACATACCTGGAACGGAGAAGCCATTGGTCGATAAACAATAATTCAATTTGCATTGTGGACAAACTGCCCTGCAGAAAACCACAAAGTAGGAGAAGATACCAAGACCAAAAGCAGAATCTCATGGAATAACTGAAGAAAGATCAAGGAGGCAAATATTGATTCTTCCAAAAGACAAGTTCAAGGAGATGTTCTATGTTCAATTATGGGTGGAGGACAGGGACTATCAAGCACGGAAGTCAGGGAAAGGTGAATTTACAAGAAAAAGATCATAGGGATAAACAAAAGTGGATGACACACAGGCTAGGAAAAATGAGGGTGAAATATAGTCTCTGAGCTTTGGGTCTAGGAGGGATTTATTTTAAGAATGGTTTCAGAAGAAGACTGAGATGCTCTTTTGGAGGAGGTCTAGAATCAGAGGAAAAACAGCAATATGTCCACTCAGTAGTCTTGGGGATAGAGAGGGAGAAAGGAGAGAAGAAGATGGAGAGCTTAGAAGTACTTCTTCTTTATAATGAATCATGATTGTATTACACAGGACAAGACAGTACTTCTTTATAATTAATCATGATTGTATTACACAGGACAAGAGCCTCTTGTGAGGGGAATGAGAGGTTAAATAGATGAATAAGGGAAGAGAAAAGCTTATGTCCCAGGTAGATCAGTAAATGAAAGAGCATGAGGGCCTGGTAACATGCAAAAGAGTTTTGAGAAAACTCGGATGCTTCTGAGCATCTGAGAAAAACAGATGAGGAACAACTTTGTGATCAGATGCATATGACAGAACTGTGGGAAGAAAAGGGATGTTACAGATGCTATGGAGAACTTGATGAATGATCAAATTATGACTCCAGGAGAGAAATGTGAAAGGGGGAGGAAGGATGGAGGAGAGGAAGAGGGAGTATTAACAATCTTGGAAAAATATACTGCTTGGTATTATTGGAAATATATTTCCAATCTTTGGATCTTTCTGATCTCTTCCAATCTACTACATTCCAAGTACTTCCAATCCAAAATTGGCTTTGCAAGACAACAGAAGACAGCATAAAAAACTCTGCGTTTGTTCAGCAAGTTTTTACATGGAGGCCAATGACTGAACTTAACACAGAGCAAATCAAAACTGACTGAAGAGCACTCATCTATGTCATGGTTTTAGTTTCAGGGGCAGTTAATACTTAGCAGTGGCCCATCTGATGAAACAGAATGACAGTGAAATCACTGCATTTTTGATTAGTTTGGAAATTAAAGGATCTTCAAGCTATTACAAACTCTGCGTTTATTCTGCTGTGTGTGCAGTTTTTATTAAGAATTACACTGAAAATGATGGGCAATTTTTCGATTTTTTTTTCTTTGTTGAAAAAAAAGAGGCAAATGATCAGATAATAAATTGTAATTTTCAGATCCAGAGGGAATCAGTTTCCACAGCGAGTTCATCATACAGAAAGTGAAGCACATGTTAATGAACCATGAGGAACAAAAAATCCCTGTGACAGGAATTGAAGCACTTCCTGAGGTTTAACAATATATTCTTAGCAATACATTCTTAATCTGTAAACATCTTGATTGAAGAGTTAGGAAGGTTAGACTGGATAGGGTGATGAGCTCCCACTCTCCTACTAGCCTACTAATTCAGAACTAGGACACTAACTTTTTTGAGAAATGTACTTTTTTTACTAAAACATAATCTTTTTGTATATTTGCATCTCCTTGACATTTTTCAGAGGGAGACTTCTTTAAGCGTGAGGAAAAAGAAATCAAGCCCCAAACATTCCAAATAATCTGACAGCAAAGGCGTAAATTTCAGATGTGATGAGGTCAGGTTCAATCCTCTGATTTGTAGGAATGGGTGACAACAAACTGTCTTCACTCTTTTACAGTGTCACAGAATCATAAGATTGGAAGAGAACTTCAGGACCAGCTTGACCAACTGTCATCCCCATGCCACTTTAACTACCCCTAAACCATATCCCCAAGTGCCACATCCAGACACCTCTTGAACACTTCCAGAGACTGTGACTCTGCCACCTCCCTGGGCAAATTATTCCAGTGCCAAACCACTCATTAAGTGATTTCCTCCCCCCCTAATCTCTAATCTGAATTTCCCCTGGTGCTATTTAAGGCCAAATCCAATCCCAAAGCATTGGGATTTTTCACTTAAGATTTTCTAACATTCTAGAAGTGATGTCCTCACCAAAAGGTTAGACATGAACATTATCATGAAAGGGTTTTAAACACAAACACTTAGTTGGTTTCTTGGAAACTTCCAATAGTTTTGGTTTTGTTCCAGTGTAGAAGAAAAGTCACATGTCATAACCACAGACAGTCACTGCTTACTGGAAGCGCTGTCTTTAGTCATCTGTGCTTTAGTAATGCACCCCCTGAACACAAGGGACACAGCACCAGAGTCCTGTCAACTTACTGACAGCGAGAAAAAGAAGCAAATAAGCTGCATCATGCCTTCAGCTCTTCTGATAAGCATGTACAGTCCTACATGCATGACACAGGAGAAATGCATCCCAAACATAGCTATCTTCAGCCTGGCTTATCCTGTGCTGTAATTCGTTTGCTTTCATTTTCCTTTTTTTTTTAATAAATTAATAATCTTGGCAACTTTATTTTAACAGCTGATATAAAGATCACTGAAAGGCTTGTGGTAGGTAAGCATATGAATCAACTAATAAGATCCTTTAAAAGCTTACTTTGTTTCAAGGCATAACAACTCATGAAACTGCTTGTATATAATCTTTAAGATTTGACTGCTTAATTAGGTTAAATGTAGTCACAGTATTTAAGATAAAATCCTGCCACATTTACTCAGTGAAAAGCCTCTGATTTCACAAAGTCTTTTAACAATGATTTTTGTGAGAAACTACTATTTTGTGTAAGCAACAGCTCTGTATCTTAGCTATGAATTATGGTGTTGTGCACAACTGAGGTCTGCATAAACTAATGACACAAATGATCAATTGCCTTCTAAATCATAATCCTAGTATATGTGATTACAGGACAAAGACCCCACTTTGCCTGAATAAAAATATACACAATGGTAAGTCACTCTACAACTAAGCATTTTCTTGTACTGCTTGTAAAATTAATGTCTCAGAGCTTGAAGTCTGATGGATTCCCTCACACTGGATAATGACTTACTATCCAAGAAGCTGCACTGATTTAATGGATTACTGATGGCCCAAGTAGTACTGCTAATACCACATAATGATGAGTCATAGACCTCCCTGAACTTATTCATTAGACATCTATTTTTGAGACATTTATGTTTTCACAGTTTCAAACATCTCTCCACAGGACTAAAGGCTGACTTGAAGAAGTAATGAAATACTTGGGGTTAGGGCTCCAACAATATCCAGTAACAAGAATCCTCCTAAGATCTTGCAGCACCGAGTACAGTGCTATTCAGCATGTCACAATTTTATAATCTGACTCTTGCCAGATTTTTCTATTTTTCTTTAGAATTACTGCAGCTTTATTTTCTAAAATATTTTTTTCTATGAAAAATGCTTATTTCTTTTGTGCAATTATTGTATAAGTAAAGTGTAGCAGAGACACACAAAATTACTGGAATAAAAGATATATGTCCAAGGAATTATTTGTGCAAAAGCATGAGAACATCTATAAGCACAGACATGCCCTGGAGGTACTCACACAAACTAACACTGAGACACAGGTGTGTGAGCACATCAGAACCTCACAACACTTCTTTGCAATCCTGCTTAGAATTGAAAGCAACAAAACAAATACTCCCATTTCTTCGTCTTCTTTAAGTATTAAAAGAAGAATAGTGGAGATCTGATTAGCTAAGCTAGCTAAAGAAAGCATGAATAAGAACTGTGTAGCTGAAAGGCCTCTGTTTCTGCTGTTCTTGAAACAACACTTCTGTCTGATTCTGGATAATGGGCTTTTAATAAAAATATCCACCAAAGGAAAACAATTAAACAATACATAAAGCACCAGGGTGCAATCTAGTGGTTCTGTTACAGTCTGGAGCTATTCCAGCAGAGAACATGTGGATATTTTTTACAGGCTGCAGTGTAGTTCTCAAAAGTTATTATAAAGCAACAAAATTTAAATTGGGACTGGGTATCTATACAATCACTCAGTATTGCTGTAGGATTTTTAATTCTGATCTGAAATTTATCTTCATGTAAAGAGCACAGATATTTTGATTTTTAGGGTAAAAGCATCTTCTCCACTCTTATTGCTGTTTAATTTCTTCCAGGATGTTTTTGGTGATATTTCTCAACTTTTCCATCAAAGTATTTGACAATATGGCAATTCTTTATCCATACACCTCTATTCTTTCATCTTTCTGGCTTAAAAAAATTGGGAAATGGTTATATTGGAAAAGAGTTCAGATACTTTCCAGTGCTTTGAAACTACAGACCATGTATGGCTTGGGGTTTTAATCAAATAGTTTTTAACCTGAAGCACATAAACCTGACACATGCCATGTTTTATTATCCTTTCTCCTCCACCCCCTACTCTGCCATGTCAATAAAAGAAATTGTGCATCTGTAGAAAAGTAAGCCAACACTAATTAATTTCTGTAATGAATGGTTTCACTTTTGTAGTTCCAGTGAATTAAAGGAGCACCACATACAGTTTTAAAAATCCCAGTACAGTAAAGGTGAAAATTTAGGGTATTCAGTCAGAAGAAGTTAGATTTTCCAAATAAAAGCAAAGAAGTAGGCAGAACAAGAGGTTGCAGGTTATAAACACTGTTGCCAGTTTTAGTTTTATGGTGAACTTTGAAGTATAACAAAATGCTGAAAAGCTGTTTATACCACTGTTTCAAATGCTTTTAACTCTGCTTCTCCATTTCCTAAAGACTCAGTGCTCAAAACATTTGTCAAGAAAAAAAAGCATGAAAATTTATCAGTTACAAAAGCTTCATCACCACACTCAAAAAAGAATCCTAAAGTCACAAATCATCAGGACTATTGAATGTTTACATATGAAACTTATACTCAAAGCAGATTTAAAAATTATTCCAAGTAGACTTCTACCTTCTTCAAACTTTTTCAAAAGAAATTGCTCAGGCACTCCTAAGTTATCTTTCTATAGCTGATGGTACATCTTTGAATTCTCCTAAGACATTTTCTATGACAGAAGGGAAAAGAGAGACATCTCTGGTTGAAATGAGCATCTTTTAAAGACACCTGGTAGAAGTGAGAAGGTCGGAAATTAAAAAATGATTGAAACTGTAACTTATACCTGCAGAATGCTATGGGTGTCTGAAAGCAAACCATACACATTCATACAGAAAACATTGTTTAGATTTCCTAGAGCTTCCATGACTGTGTTCTGTTCAGCCACATTTTTCTTCCTAAATGCATTTCCCTTGACAATGCAGAAGGACTGTGGGTAACAAGCAGTCTCAATAATGTCCACCTGCATTTGGGTAAATCGTTATCTGCCTGTCATACACTACTCAGAGATTCTGCTTTCCTCTATGCACAGTAAAATGATGAATGTATTTCTGCCAACAATTAGACAAGATAAATAACTATAGTTGAGATAACTTTTAGCAGTTATTACAAAGCAACATATTGAGAAATAAATAATTAGTTTCCATTAGTAAAAATAAGGATGGCATTTGGCTAATTCTGAGGCTATTGTGAATAGAGTTCACTGATAACACAACAGGTTGAAGTTCTGAAGATGTTACTGGAGTTTACTTCTCCTTCTTTCATTGACTCATGAGGCTGAGTAGCTAACTTTTTTTTTTAAACTGCTCCCATGCTTTTGTCTTTTTATTTCTTTGAATAGATATCAAACATTATCAAACATTTGAATCAGAAACTTAGTTTTATTGTAGTTTTTAGACCTCATCTAGTATAATATAGCCTCAGTAGCAGCCTCTGGAAATTACAGTCATAAAAAATTAATTGCATTAAGTTATGGGTAAAGAATCATTGTTTTAAAGAACTTTATACTCAAAATCTATTCTTGGTGGAATTTATTAAACATCACAATACAGCACTGTACTATGACTCACTTTCAATAGTTAGGTACAGCTAGGAAAAAATGCTGATTTTTGTCTTCTACATTATTTTGTTATGTTTATCAGAAACCAAGGTTTCTCCTCAGAGAGTTACACAACATTGCAGAGCAGTGATGCCAAAGACAGCCATAATAATATTAAAAATAATATAAATCGATGGTTCGCCCTCATGTGGTGTATTTAGCTCATTTCCAGAAAATAGCCAAGACTCAGCAATGAGCAATTAAAGTGATTTGGCAAGTGGATACATTTCTAAGTGAAGAGAGATTGAAAAATACCAGAAATACTGTATTTTGAGAGAAGAAAAATAGGAAAGGACATTACACAGATCACACAAAAGTATTTCAAATAATAAATGTGGATAGGGAAGAATGTGAGTTTCATCTACACATGTAATACATAAACAAATGGACATTTAATGAAAGTGGAAGACTAGTGATTTGAGTTAAAACAAAGAATTTTTGTTTTTCAGACACACATACTTAAAACCATGAAATTCAATACCAACAGGATAAATGAAACTTCTAAAAGTTATCTCAAATTCCTTAGTCAACAAAAAAGTTTTAAAAGTAAAATTTACAGGAAAATTAAATTCATAAATAAAAATACATGCTATGTATACTTCTATTAAAAAATAAGGCATATATAGCAATATAGTGTTCTTCTTAGCATTTATGAATTAAATTCTAATGTAAATAGTAAAGAAAAACTACAGTCAGTATCTATGCTGAAACAGAGTTAACAAGGACAATATATATATGAAAACATCAAAAAGTACTTTTACAGAGTTTTTCATTTGAAATGTCAAAATTAAATGTCATGAGATCTGGTAATGAAAAACTATGAAAAAAACCAAATTGTATACATCAATGCAATATTTCAATTTAACATAATTGCGCCCTGTATGGCCACAAGATGACAAGGAATATTTTTGTTAATTTTTTTGAGTGCAGACTAGAATACAGACAGTTTTAAACACACTGATTTTCTCCCAAAACAACCACTAAGGACTGCAAGACCGGATGAAGATTTTCTGCACACCTTTGTTTTCTTTCATTTTTACATTTTAACACGTAATTTCAACCATGATTTTAATTTTGAACTTTGTTTAAAGTTATATTTTGGGGTAATCACAAACGTATTTTAAATTAAATCATGGATATAGCTCATCCTTAACTCTGCCTTCTTGCCACCTATTTCTTTTGAATTTGCTTCCCTTCTTAAATTAAAATCAAACATGTGACTGCTAAAAGATAATATTATCATGAGCTATTGCTAGTCATTCCAAGAATCACACACACATACATGTTTCATTTTATGCAAGCTTTTATGGCCAGGTTCATTAATATGCTGTGGCTGTTTTATGCTACTCTGGAGTTGTGCAAAGCAGCCAGAGCATACTGGCTGGTTCAGCTAAATTTACAACTCCTTTGTTGAATAAAAGCAGTGAAAAGCAATTGGAAGGCATAGCCCAGCTTCCTTTTGTCTCTTGCTTCTCCTTCACTCTTGCGAGCACTCTCATTTGTTTCCACCACCTCCTGCACCCTCTGTATTCCACTCTACAGAAACACATCTCTCCTGTCCCCTGCAAACTCCGAGTACACACAGAGACATATGTGCATGTACAACACAGACCTGAGCCTCTTTCTGCTGCCTGCTTTACTGAGCACATCTGGTGCAATGTGGAGCTTATGAAAATAATTATTTGAACATTACTAGTCAACCATTGCTCTTATTTTTTTCTAGAACTGTTGGCAGAAGAGAGTGGATTACATCCTCATAAACTCGAGTGTAAAATCATCCTCCTAGAAAACAGCCACCATATCCTTTGGCTTTCAAAGAGATTAAAGCAAATTTAACCTGAATAGGTGGAAGTAAATGATGAAACAAATTCTCTAGAGGGATACTTCAGACCTTAAAAATAATGGAAAAGAGCTGTGCATATTTGTTATCTTAGGAGAAAAGAAGAGATGCCTGTCCTTTAGAAAACTGTCATTATTTCAAAGATTTTTTTTGTAGCTAGACCAGTTCCTTAACTATGGTAAACATCAAACAACACTTTTCTGGCAAAATTAAATGGCATAGTGATTTGATTACTGCAATTATTTTCCATTCTAGAGAAAGTTCTCTATCCTACATTTTTTACTACCTCCATGTAGTTAACACATGCAAACTTATTTTCTTAGAAATAAGAAAGAAAACATCTTTTATAAATGAATGAGCATTCTTCATTTTCAAATTTGCTACAGCCACTTCAATTTGATTTTGCAATAGAAAGAGTTAGTTCAAAAATATAATAAACTTTTCATGTAGTGCTGAAATCAAAATGGCAGACACAAACCAGCACCCTAATTTTTCCTGTTTCTCACTACAGTCCCAGGGCAGCCACTCACTCAGCATGCCTTTGAAGTGATTACTCTGTGCTCAAATTTTTCTGCATTTTCACACGTGAAAGTTGTTTTTTCCTGAAGAAATGGAAATATTTTGTCAAACAGTTTGGACGAAGACTGAGGTGGAATATTATTCAGTCCTAAAAAAGATTTACATAAAATAAATTTATCTAGTTATTTATGCAGTGGGAAATAACAAGTATTCTGCTACCTGCATGTATACAGATATGTGTGTAAATGCTTCTAAAAATATATATTCTGACCTAAAAACTGATATCAAATACATTGTCATATATAATACCTGGTTATGAGCTGAACTCTAGAGACAGAAAAAAAAAAGGCCTTGGTCTCTTTTTCTGCGGACAGTATCATTTAGAAGGATCTCTGCTGTGAAATTTGACAGTCAATCAAGTAATAAATAACAAGCTACCTAGTGTCAAGACTGGTGACACTTCAAATATGTGCTTGGCACAATTCTAGGATGAAATTAGGGCTCTGCTGCTGAGAAAGTGAAAGCTCTGTGCACTAGCTGGAGAGTTTTAGATTATTTTAATGCAAATTTCTCAGTTCCTAAGAACTCAAAGGATTAGGCTCTGGAACCAGCAGGAAGCCTTGGCTTCTCTCCAAACAGGCTCCACCCATCTCACCCATCTGCAAACTTACACCTTGGTTACACTGGAGAGGACTTTCACCATATCCACTCCTGCCTTCACTAGTGAATGAATACTGCCCAACCTCTGTCTACTGGTAGGTATATAGAGAAAACATCTCCATTTTCCCCGTTTTTCTCTTAAGATTGAAGATGTTGAAAATTTGCTCCACAATTTTAGTTTGGACCTTCTCTGTAAATCTGTCTATAAAAGCATGTAATCTCATATAAAAAACCAAATCACGTTTTTCTATCTCTGAAATTCACTTATTTTCTTAAAAATTTACTCATTGTAGACAGAAACTCCAGAACAACAGCTGATTTGTTGGGAGAGCATGGCAACTCTTCTATTGGTTTTCTGTACTTTTCTGGATACTTGCCAGTCTCACAGTTCTGCTCAGGACAAACTGAAAACTTAGGCTACATCATGTGTGATGTTTTGGATAATAGCAAGGATAGATTCTGGCCCATGGATAAAGTGTATCTTTACTAAGAGCTGTAAATTCACCTACCACTCAGACCAGATCTACAGAAACAGCTACCTGGTCTGTCCTAAGTAATTCACAAATTTTTGTATCCACCCTTCTAAGTTGCATGCTGTTTACTTCAATGATCCCCATTCAAAACTGTCACACCAGTCATACTAAATCCATGTCAGCAAGACCTACAGAGGGC
>NW_005054307.1:155930-174037 GCF_000277835.1 Geospiza fortis
ATTCATTACAACATTAATCACAAAGTTAAATGGATGCATTTAAAATAGCAACATTAAATTTTGCACCATCAGCAATTTTTTCAAATGGAGATTCTAAACTTAAATTTTAATTTATTTGCCTTAAAAAGCGTATAGTTAAGTTTATGTCTGCATATGATTAGTCAGAGTGTAGTAAGTTACACAAATTTTATTTTCCTAGTCCTGCTTTGCTTAGGAACTATAACTCTGAAGCAGAGTAATAGGCATAGCAGCAACACTAGCTGCTCCAAACAATTTACTAGTGTGCCTTAAAATATGTGTGAAGTACATATTTGTAAATGCACTCTTAAGCCCAGGTATCTTTCATCAGGATAGCAGGGGCACCAATTATGGTTACAGTCTCAGTATGTGAGTCTTCTGTTGAATAAACTGGGACCACCATTCCCTGCATCATTAGATGACCACATTACCTATATCATTAGTGGGACAGTTTGGATCCAAACCAAGAATGTTGGGGTGGAAATACCAGATATATTAGTATCAGACACTAATACCAGTGATTTGAACCATTCAGTTCCTTAACTTATGTAAAAATCTCATGGAAGTATAGGAAATATATTGGAAAGAGGTTGATGCACTACTGAGTGTAGAAAATTTGGAGCCAGGTACTCACCATTTGTTTAGACTCTTTTTAGATACAGACAAATACAAATAAAATTAAAACTTTTTCCACAGTAACAGTGGGATCAATGTGTCAGGCTATTTCTCTGACTAGGGCTTAGACTCTGATTTCATGGGTGTTGTATATTAGAAAATCTGCATATTATTTCATGGGCTGCATGAAAGTTCTTTGGGAAGAAACCAAAACACACACACACAAAAATTCCAACAAACAAAACAAGAGTTTAATGGGTTTTTGTGGTGTATTTTCAATATAGTCAAAAACTGTATATGGTAATTGCACTACTTCAAAGTAAATGTCTTGAAAGACATTAGAGATACACTTTGGTTTTCTCATTGCCTTTCTTGCATATCATTCTTTTTTAAATGAAACTCCTTTTCAGAGGTGTAGAATTGCCCAAATTTGAAAGATGAACCCTACACCTTCCCTAAACTTCACTAAACTCTTCCACTGGATTGTTTTACAGTGAAAAGAAATGGTGTATCTAAGACAGGACACTGAAACTCTAAATCTTTTAGTGTTTTGTACTGTTTTTATCTCCTCTGGTCCCATGAAAATAAGACTTAATAGATAATGAAGCATCACCTATGAAGGAATAAAATTTCATTTATGAATGAGCTATTGAGAATATTCATTATGAGTGAGCAAAGAGAAATACAGCATGCAACATTTCCTATCATTCTTATTGCAGTATGTGAAAATTGTTTACTTTTAATTAAATAACACTTTACTGCAATCTGTAGAAAAAAACTAATAGTCAAAACTGAGCATGATAATGAGTCTTTTATATGGATGAAGAACACTGGATTTGGACCATACTTCATACTCCTTTTTGTCTGCTCTACTGGCATGTAACTTCAATCAATGTGAATGTGAGCAGTAATTTTCTTCTGCCTGGCATAATAAATACTTACATTTAAATTTTCTAGGTAGGGAAGCAACCTCAAAGCAATTTTACTGGCATAGCATAATAATGAAAACACAAGTGACCAATAGAAATTTTTTTGTTGATTCTGCATGGATGATCACAACTATTAAATGATCCATTTTTTTACTAAACTCTCATATGCTGGGATTCCAGGATTAATTTATTTTCACCATGGATTATTCTAGTGACTTTCAATATTACATTATTCATGTGCTTTTGTTCTACAAACAGTTTTCAAGACTCTTAAATGGTACCAACCTGAACGCTGTGAGATACTCAACATCACCCATAGGAGGATCCAAGCCACCTGTCCAAGCAATATTTATATTATACCCTTCACCAGGGCCACTTCCAACCTGAAAAAAAGAAATAAAATGCCAAAAAGGGAGAAAAAGCAGAAGAAGGAGGAGGAAAAGAGAGAGGGAAAGGGGAGAAGAAAAAAAAAATTCTCAAATGTGCATTAGAAACAAACATCAAACAACATGTCAGATCAGCCT
Source organism: Geospiza fortis (assembly GCF_000277835.1). Lineage (NCBI taxonomy): Eukaryota > Metazoa > Chordata > Aves > Passeriformes > Thraupidae > Geospiza > Geospiza fortis. Next base: position 158,017 of record NW_005054307.1, read on the forward strand.
TGTTTGACAAGGACTGCTCTGGGTTATGCACTTGTTCTCCACTGGTCCCCTGCTCCCAGTAGACAATTTGGTAATCTGGTGTAATTTAAAGAACCAGAGAAGGACAAGAAAATTAGGGGTAATCATGCAACGCAATTACCTGAAAGATACAAATAAAAATGGGGCTCTAAAGAAATAAACCTAACCTCATTTGGGGCTCCACTGCCGGGGAAGAAGTTGCCTTCATCATAGCGATGGAGGGAAACATACAGGATGCTGGGGTCAGCATAAAAAGCCTGCTGTGTACCGTTGCCATGGTGAACATCCTAAAGGAGAAAGAAAACAGATGACAAATGTAATAATGTCCAACTCAGTGTAGAGAGCTCAGTTCTGCTTTCTTTTACACCCCCCTCCTCTCTCTCTCTCTCTCTCTCTCTCAGTTTCTCTCCCTCTCCCTTGCCCTCCTTTTGTCTTTCCCTTTCCCCCTCCCTTCACCACCCCATACTTCCTGAACTTTCAGGCAAATTACTCTTTAATGCACTCATTTTTTAAACTGGCTTCTAAAAATCAGGAAACCATAGCGAGCGTGCCCTGGAGACTCCAGATGAGCAGTCATTGAGAAATCCCAGTCCTTTTGTACAATTAGATATTTATACACCGGCTCTTTGTACTCCTTGCCTCAGTGATGGAATCTAGCATCCTGTTTTATGGAGGAATTTTATGACTTATTAACTGCCAACAGTTCATAACCCCTCAGGCTTAATTAACTAGCCTCATTGGCCTCTGAAGAAAGACTAATGTTTAAACTACAAACTAGTATTTTGCAGAAGGATCTATGGTTTACAGAGCTTTTTCACAATTCTTGACAGAACACTAAACATAAGAGTATTCATTGATTTGCCAAGTTCCACTATTGAGGTCAAAGGCTCTGCGACCAGCTGAGTAAATTGGCTTTCTTGAAACATTCAGTTCTGTTCAGTCCCTCAGCAGTTAGATCCACATCAAAAGAGATGCCAGATGCAGAAAGGACTTCATACTTCATTTTTGCAAAATCATGACGGCAACAGTTGAAGACATAGGAATATGATCTCATTAGCTATTAAATCATCTGGCAGATAGGATGGTGCCTTCCACAATCAAGGAGTGACCTTGGTCAGCCTCCATATTTCAAACATTATATAATGACAGTGAATAAAATTCTGTCTTTAAATAAAAGGCTGACAAAGAAATGCTGACAGTATATCTATAAAACAAAGGCTGATGATGCAGACATTTCCTTTTTTTTAGTTTGTTTTCACAGTTCACTACTATTCTATGTGGTTAGACACACAAGAATTTTACAAGTGAAAATGGAAAATCCACTTGCCTTTCAGTAAAAGTTAAAAAAATAATTCTTCACTGGCATTTCTAAAAAGTTGAAAAGTAATAGATATTTTTTATTTTCCTCCTTTAAGCCATCCCTTTGAAATTTCTGATTTAGAGAATTAAGAGGGACAGACAAAGTATGCTGAATGGCAACACTTTCACTGTCACCCAGTCTGTATTTATTTTACAAACGTTATGAGGTCTAAATCCCATGTAGTGTCTGCAAAACAGAAGTCACATTCTCCTCATTATGCCTGCTCCAGGAGGGCTCAAGTTGTACCTCAAGGTGTGCACTGCCAATAGCACAGCAAGCACTGAACATTGCTCGTCCTCCTTGCCAGCTGAAGCAGCCCATGAGTTTCACCCACATTGCTCAGAACTCTCTACATTGATTGAATCCTACTCGTACTGCATTGTGCTTGACTTGGACCTCCTCTGGGACCTCTGTAGGGTAGTATTATAAGAGTTTATTTTCTTTTCTATGTTGAAAGTACTTGAAACAACATGAGGATGGAATTACAGCCCAACTGTGACAATGCCAAGGTTAAATGTAACACATGAGACATGCAAAGGAGAACACACTGGTATGAGGCTGTTGAAGATTTCAAGGCAGACAGTCTAGTGTTAAATGGTTCTGACTGGCAAATGAAGTAAAATCCAGCACGCAAACTAATCCCAGAATCCCATTCAGTCTTCAGCTGTGACAGAGCTAATTGGTTTACTCCAAAACAGACTCAACTCCTACTAGCATAAATGCAAGTATGGATGATCCTGGAATGAGGATTTCAACAACCTGACAAGCTATGCTGGGCATATAGATCTGCAGGGATACAGTAGGACTTCACTTTGTTATTTTTATTAGTCTTTCTTTTCCATACGTATTTGGGGCTTTAGATATATTCTTTCTGTAACAGTTTCCAACACAGAAGGAAAAATGTTAAAGGGGCATAGAGATATTTCTTTTCCTTATTACTTTTTTTTATTATTCAAATCTCAAGCTAGCTTTCTTGTTTAAACTTTGATTCCACTAAGAGCTCTTTTTTGAAGAGCAGTTAACATCTCTGATTAGACAAAGGAATGTGTTCTTTAAGACTGCGGATGTTAGCATGAGGGAAATGAGTTCATATTATGCCCTTAGTGGATCAAATGTATTCAGGGTATATAAGACAGTTCAAAACCAGAGATTTATGCAAATGGTGGAATGAGGAAAAAAATACTGTCAGATAGGTCTTTTATTTTACTGTATAAATAGATTAAATAGATGAAGGGAAGATTGACAATTAAAAAGTTAAGAATTTATATATGAAGACATGAAGCAGATATGGAGACTACACTTAATTTGTAACTAGAATACACTTTAGTGTGTGGGACTGGATATTACTTTTTAATATTTATATTGTAGTAACATGTACAGCTGCCAACTTGCATGAGGTCCTGCTGTGCTAGTCACTATCAAAATATAATCTTAAAGGTTAATTTCAAGTCTAACATCTGTAATTCCATTCTTTCCTTCAGATACCCAAACTCTGTTGGTGGGAATAAAGATGTCACTATTAACTTGTTCATTCATTCAGTTTAGCCTGTGATTTATCCATAGTTTGCATGCACAAGAACTTTTCCATATGAATTTTTGTACATCATTGCTCTGACCATGGAGCAGACTAGGGACTGGACTGCAACTGCTCCAGGAATGAAGTCATCTGTGTCAGCCATATATTTCTTCCCTTTCACCCACGGAGTTTTTCTGGTCAATGGGACAACTGCAGAAAAGCTGAACATTCCCTATCTACTTTCCTGGGTAAAGATAGACAGCTTCACAGGTAATCATTTGCACAGGTAATGATTTGCACATTTAACCTTGCCTTGAAAAACTGAAGCTGAATTTCTAAGTGCTTATTGGCTAAATATATCAAAGGGAAGTGTTTTGGGTTTTTTCCCAACAAGGCAAATATAACATTTACAGGCAAAAAGACTTTAAAACAATCACAAACTTTGAGTAGGCTTTTCCTATTAAAAATGAGAATAAACAGAGAGTTCACTTTCGACCAGAATTTACAGCAATGAACTGAAAGATTCAAGTCAGCAAACAGACATAACATACAGTAGAAGTGAATTTTTCAGAAATAATAGTTTCTGGCAGTTTATGATTATGTTTCTAAATGACAGCAGAACAATCTGAGAAATATTTCAAAAACATTCTAAGAATATTTAATCTACACATATACTTAGTCTGCCACTCATTTTTCACTTACCATTCCTTCTCCCACACTCCCCCTTTCTCTGCTTCTCTTCAACAGTCAGTACGCATATTTAACTGAACAAAAGTGCTAGATGGTAAGGCCATGACTCCACAATAAGATTTAATTATGAGTGCAGATATGAACAAGATTTAGACTATTAAGCTCTGCACTTCAAAAACCCTTTAACATATTTTGTCTTTAAATCTTTTATCACCTGCAAAAATTAATTAAGTGCAGATGTAACAGGTTAGGTTTTGATGCCAGGGTTCATTTCCTGTCTATGCTTTGTCAGACACCCTATTACACCTCGTCATGAACTGTAGGAAAACAAAAATGGTGCTCATAAATCAGCATTCAACTTTCCTTGGGCTCTGCATTGGGCTGATCCTTTGAGTGCAAGGCAGAGCTCCAATTCATTATTCATGAAAATAATATAGCCAACATGCCAAATGTCATCTGTATTTAAATAATCCATTTGTTAAATTTATTAAGTATTGTGTAAAATGCCTTCTATTAAAATACAAGACTAATCCAATGAAGTAGATTTTTAATCACATAGGTTTTCTTCAGGGAACCACCAAAACCTGGAATACATGACTGGAAAACTTCTTGGGGGAACGACCTGTCAATTTGTTTAATAATATCAAAGTTATACAACAAGTCAAATCATTGCAAACTGGGGAAAGTTTGTTACCAATGCAACAACATTCTTTAAAGAATATCTGACTACTTAAAGTTTCTATTCTGTTGGGAAAAGTAAACTTGGATTCTGTAGGGTTATTTTAACAGTGGAAGTATCAATTCATTTAAGCACCATAAAAGTTGCCCTGATCTGTGCCTTCTTCTCATTAAATTGCAGTTAACACCATTAAAGTGAAACATAGATGTTTATAGCTTCAGTACTGCCATCCTGGCTTTAATGAGTTCCCAAAATCAGAGGAAATGCACACCTTTATTACTTGTAGGTATTAAAAGCAGGAAAGTCTGACTTATAAATATAAATTCATTATCTTTCATCTAGATGCACTTCGAGTGTGATGCTTGCCAAGAATACATACCAGATCTACAATCAATATCTTGCCTATATTTAGCTTGTCTCTCAAGTATTTGGCAGTAATTGCAATCGAATTAAAAAAGCAGAACCCCCTGTGGAATAGAGAAGAACAGAAAAAAGAAAGCAAATCAGTCAGGAAAACAGCTATAAATAATGTTCAGAGCATTTAAAAAAATGCTATATGATCTCTGAGGCCATAAATCTGCTTCTGGGAGTACCTAGAAAGCCTTTTCAGTCATCTGCTAGCAATTACAGTTCTTCAGAGACATGCACAATGCAGGTGATTGCCAGTAACCTTAGTGCTCCAAGATGGGCAATATTCCCTGGTACTTACATGGCTGTTGATTCTTCAGCATGATGGCCTGGGGGCCTTACAACAGCAAAGCCATTCTGTAAGAACAAGATAGGTTTTCAATTATCAGCTTAAAAAAATACTTGACTCAGAGCAAAACAGAGCAGCAGGCAGAGGGGATTGAAATCTATTAGAGCTTCTTGAGCACTTTTTCTATCCAGTCACCCTTTCATAGTACTGCCAGAAATAATACTGTTGAGAGCAGTGGCAAATAAGCTATTTAAATATACACTAGTGCATGCATACATACACACACAACATGATCTAAGGAGGAGGAAAAAGGCAGGATGAGAAAGCCCTGTTATGAATTCTGTTGTTTAGAATTCGTATTTAAGATGAAGATCATCTAAGATCATGTAATCCTAATTTGATCTATCTTGAGATCCTTCAAAGTAGAAGTAGCTTAAAGTATATATTTTACATGATTAGCCATTGTTGATCTTGCCTCTGTGTAGACTAAATGATAAATTCAGATCCACACATACACGTAATTTCTATCAGTATAAAAAAGATGACAATGAACGCCCCATATTTCTGCAAACCATAAATTACACTTTGGAACCTGCCATGCTCACAAGTTAATAGATTCCCTGAAGTCAATTTCTAACACACTTTCTGGAACTGTATGTACATTTCATAAAGTACAGCACTGGGATCAGTGATGACCAAGGAATTTTTTGCCTCTGGAGTCACCGAAGATAAAAGAAAAACAGAATTTCCATCCTTCCAGTGTGGGTATGGTAAAGGGAAAATGTAGAAGTGCTGGCAAGGTAGCTCTATTCAGAAAATCAGATTATATGTTCAAGAAGCAGTGTCTCCTATCATATCAAATGTCTCTTACAACAGCTAGATTCAGGAGAAATACCACTGCTTCATAGTACATCCTCTTTATTTCAACTACCTAAGGTAGTCCTTCTATTCAGTTATATATATGCCATCAAATAAGACAACTACCATATACATAAAAATAAGAAATTATAATCTGTACATGAGATATCTGCCCATGAGATATCTTGTATTTTCACATAGCTTCACACAAACACTAGAGGTGTATGTATGCCTGCATGACCAATCAAGCATTGTATTCTCAGAGAGGAAGGGACAGGAAGAAAAAGGTTGTAATACTTCTGTATTTTATGCATCAGTATTAAGGTATTCCAGTTTGATATACTAAAACTTGATAAATGTAAATGTTTCTTCTCTTACCTGAGAAAAACATAACAATCACTTAAACTTTCACTCACAGTGGTGTAAATACAGAGGGACATGGAAGTTAATAGTTACATTGGTTCCTGTGAATCTGTTTATTTACAATCATATGAATGCATGGTTTGTGTGTACCTATGGAATTGCCTACCTATTTTGCTTCACTGGCATTTATTTATAAACAAATACTACCATCTTGTCTTATTTAATTTGCTGCTAGATGTAACCCAAGCAGACAGCTGCCAAGTTTTGTGGAGCATGGCCAAGGTTCTATCAGAGTTCAGTAAACCTAAAGTACAATACCAAGGGAGTGCATGTGTAACAGTGCTTCTTCTGGCCACCATTTAAAGAATCTGAGGGATTTGACATAATTACTTATTTTACATTGTGTCCAAATTAAAAATACAAACCCAAACAAACAAAACACAACAACCCAATAATTAAAAGGCACAAAAACTATACATGTTAGTATTCATGACTTAAAGAAGAATTTGGCAAAGAACTCTTTTGTAGCCTTTATGAAAAAACAAAGTATGCTGATGAATGTCAGGATAATGAGCTGAAAAAAGACTCAGCAAAGAGGGTATTACTAGAGAAAGAGCATGATGCTACCTGCATTTTCTTCTCTCAGTATTTTCAGGAATTTGGAAAAAGTCCATGAAAGGCTTACAGCTGCCCCTGCTCAGCTAACAGCTCATTATCATCTAACTTTATCAGTATTCCCAAAAGATCAATATAATTAAGATGATTATCTCTAGGAGGATTTCATGGGGCAATATAGAGACAGAAAATATCAGCACTGCTGTTTTTGACAATATGACAGTTACACTGTAGGCTTCTCTTCTGTTCCCTTTGACAAGGCTCTTTGGAAGCCCTGTTTTATTACATCTAGGTAATTTCTGGAATCAAAGCTTTATTATTACAGTTCTCCACCAGCACAGAGGATATTCACAACAGGGTCGTGACCACTTCTTATGAGTTTTTACATCACAAAAAGTTTGGTATTCACATGGGAAATTTTCATATTTTAAGAAATACTGAATATTTTAAGAAATACTGTGCATATGTTACACTGATGATAAAATACATAGTTGAATTATACCAAACACTGAAAACTAGTTACCATACAGAATTATTGTCAACTTTTGTGCAATTGATAAAACACTTAATTTCTCCTACTTTCAAACCTTGCATGAACACAGCATACATTAGTACACTGTAACATTATTGTTTTATTATTTAGGCAATTTTAAATACCAGACACTGAGCTCAGTAGACAGTAGAACAGCAGACTGAAAAGCAAAAATTTGCTTTAAAGATAGAAAGACTAACACAGAGCAATATGTTGAAAATGAAGCCAGCACACATAAATTCAAAGCTTTTTTGTATAGAGCCTTATTTATGTTAGGATACAGACACCTTTATAAGTAGACAGAACATTAAACTGACTGACAGACATGAACATTACAAAAACGATTCATGTCTGTGACATTATGTGGTTACCTTTATTTAAATTTGAGGATTAAGAATAAAGCCTGAATAGAGATATTCTAAAATCTGTGCACATTTGAACAACAAAGGAAGAGAAGTCTGCCCAGACTCAGTTTACACAGGAGATCGACTGAAGATAAACCTGCTGAGCTGGACCTTTAATGAAAACTAAGAAAAATGTTAGTCTTTTTCCACAGTCAGCTAAGTATACTCCTCTTTCATGAGTCTAAATAGGTAGTTGGATGCTTGATTTCCAAAGAACACAGGTGTACATCCTACTGTGGCCTTCTTGTCTTTGGTGGTCAAGTTAATCTAATCCCTTTCTGTAGTGTTCGTGGTACAGTGTTGGTTTACATCAAGCTTGGGCATCTACTGTGCCTCTCCATGAACCTTTCCAAGACAAGTACTCAAGACCATACCACAACATGAGTGGACAATTCAGGGCTTAGAACTGACCATCCATTGCAGAGTTCCACTGGTGTTTCTATTACATTACCTCCATACAGGAGGTAAAACTAGATACAGACAATTTTTCTCGAGGGCAATATGTGGCAAGGTGTGAATGATTCTTCCTTTCTCAAGACAGTGTTGAGAAGCTTGGTCTGCCTAGATTCCAAGTGAACCAAGAGTTATCTGGGCAGTCAGGTACTCCAGGTATGGTGAGAAGCCTCACTGAAAAGCAGTGCATAGTAGTTTCAGCCTAGTACAACCCTAGGAAAATCATCTGGCTTTTTGTAGACTTCGAGAAAAGCCAGCGCCATGCAAAAAGCAGAAATAAACCACAGCAGGTATGCCAAGAGCACTTATTGAAGTAGTAGAAGACTCAGGTTCAACTTCTTGAACATGGGGATGAATTTGTAATTTTTTTTCCCACACCACTTTGTGTATTTAGATTATGTGGTCCATAAAATAGATATTGACACACATCTTTTCAGTCTAAGCTTTCTAACAATAGGTCTGGAGTCATGCTCTTCCTCAGCTTTTATTCAAACACAAAAAAATTGTTAATTAATATTAGAAATTGAAGGTCTTCTTGTATTTTAAGCTGTAAACCCCTGTATGAATGAGCAATGACGTCTATGTCATCTATTCAACAGGCAAGAGGCACTGAAAGAGCAGAGGCTTCATATGAAAGACGTTTTACTGTGTGGGTGACCAAGCAATACAACAGCTTGCCCAGAAAAGTTGTAGAGTCTCCATTCCTGGAGATAAACAAAGGCCATCTGGACATACACCTAGGCAACTAGCTCTAGGCAGCTGTATTTGAGCAAGGGAGGTGGATAGAATGACCTCCTGAGGTCACTTCCAACCTCACCTGTTCTGTGTATTTTAGATGGAGACTGGGTAACTAACTGGGGGTCTGAATTCCACACTTGAAGCTCAACTTGCTCCTAAGGTTAGGTGTTGGAAGTTTTTAATTTCTACTTGTCCAAATCCCTTAACCTATCTCACAGTTAACTCTTAAAACTATCAGTGCTTAAACAAGGCAGTCTTGGACATGCACTTGTTTCTAATGGAAAGGTCCTATTTTTTGCTCCAATGTGCACATTTCAGAATGAGAATTATACAGAAATGTATAATACATCATTATACAGAAATGTATCAGTTTGTCATGTCAGAATTTATATTCCCCGAGTCATATATATATATGTATTTATATACTCATATCCTTATAAGTCATATAAAAACCCTATTTCTTTATATTTAAAAGGTGGTCCATACAGTGTAGCTAACAGGTCTAATCCCTAAAGTGGCCTTAGTGCCATCCTTAACTCTGCCATCTCCGGTGTAGCCAAGACCTATAATAACAAACATCAGGGCTGCTTTAAGTCTTGGCTGCCTTCAAGAATCCACTTGCAACTGCTACCAGGAAGAAGATAACCATATTCTTATCAGTGCCACATGCTGTAACACAATCCCAAGTTATGCCATCCATCAGGGAGGTTAAGCATGAGAATGAGTGGTGTAAGGCTGAGGCACTCCTTGGGCACCTGTTTGGGACAATTTTACAAGCTACTTATACAGCCAGAGCAGGAGTCAGCACTTGGCCCCAGGAGTCTATGAATGCAGTGAACAAGAACCTGTGATTTAACAGAGTAGCATGTAGATTTGCCAAAGAAACAGTAATGGACATGAGGGAATACTATTTTGTCTTGCAGAGGAAGCTAGTAGAGGCCAAGTACACAAAAATGGACATAAAACACTTAACTTTGATGGAAACAAAGAGTTCCCTGTCTGCTTTCCTGTAGCCCTAAGTGGATAGCATCAGAAAACACACATGAAAAGCTGGTGCTTGCAGACTAGCTCAGATACAACCATGACGTCCTGTTTAGCCACAACTAGTGTTAACTATATTGGGAAAGAAAGCAGACAAAAGTGTTTTAGTACAGAGTGGTCATGGAGGTAAGCCATGTACCCCACATATAATGAAAGTTGTCTGATTATATGAAATAATAACAGTCACTCAGCTATAAATATAACCATAATTGCTGGGATAGAGTATCTAAGAGATGGTTTAATACAAAATTTTGCAATTTTTCTAACTTTGTAAAAGCAAAGAATACAAACTACTATCTAAAAGATTTCATTGGTAACTTTGATTGAAAGTTTTTATCAATAATATCTTTATGATTAAAATAAGTAAAATAAGTATTCATTTGCTACTGTTTCTTGCAGGCATGCATTGTTCAAAATGCATTGTTCAAAATGCAGTGGATGGATGTGGAAAAAATGCCTCTTTTTGTGGCTGTCTCACATCACTTGGAATTTTTTTTTAAGCAAAGTGAGATTTTTATAGGGCAGAGGGTGAAAAGGTAGAAGCAAGGGTAGGGAAGAGCTTGCAGGAGAAATACTGTCCAGGAGGCACCTGGGCACAGAGCACATTTCCGGAAAGGAGATTTTTGTAGGCAGCCAAAGGAGCTGTGTGGGGTTTTGTGTTGTTCAGGCAGACATGTAAATTTGCTGCCCTAAAGTTTCACTGGAGGAAGGACACTGTCAGACTAGGGAGACATTTATTTTCTGCTCTTTTTGCTTATTTTGTCTTTAGAATGATAATTTTGTTTTATTTTGTTTTGTTGCAAGAAAACCTAGCAATAGTGCTGTTAAATATGGCTGAAAGATTGTTATTCAGAATACTTCCAAAACTAGAAAACTAAGAACTTGGGGGGAAGAGAGGTTGATTAAGCTAATTCTGTTTATTCACTAGTTTAGTACTACTTACCACATGATGATTCCTCCATAGCCCTGGGTGACAAAGGCCTTGAGAACAGTAAAAACCAAGCTCATTTGGAATGAGAGCTTCAAGTTCAATTTAAGTCATCTGTGGATTGTACAAAGACACCAGAATAGCAACGACCAAATTCAGGAGGTTTACTTTGGTATTGATTCAACCTGACATATCAGAAAGAACAATCCCAGGAATGTATCAGATTCTGGTTCAGGGGAAACTCATGCAATTGCTTTCATTCTGTTAAATGACCCTTAGCTACCAACAGGGCAACTTTACATGTTTGTGTGAGTGTGCGTGTGCACACCCACATATGATAGGGTAGAAAAATGGATTTTGCTTCTCTTGATTCAGCTGAAGTGGATATTCAAGACAGTCTCAGACCATGCTTTTAACTTATGTGCCTTTCTTCTTGAGTGTTCTTTTGAAAAATTGCTTCCGAATTCACTCAAACTTTTTTTTTTTAGCAAATCCTACCAGCTCTTGATAGTATTTTGTGTCAGTCTCTTCTGTTTCAAGTTTGCCAAATTAAAAAAAAATATACAGCACTACATGTTTCTATCACAGAGAACAGTGCTACTTTCACCAAGATTTACATATTTAAAGGATATGCAAAGTAAACTAGACAGCAATCCTTATTATAGGTTCCTTATTTAAAAACTTAATCCGACCTTATAATAGTACTGAAGGGTTCATCTGAGGCTGAAGAAAAATGTTTCAGCAATGTTCCTTCGTATTTTCAACAGTTACATGTTCTGCTCTGGCAGTGAGTTATCTATGATGAATAAAAGTCATCTCCCATTGGGAGAATGACTCCCATCTCCCCTTTGGTAACCTCTCCCAAAAAGAGGTTTTATTTGGTATACTCTTTTTAAATTATATTTTTCACCTGTATAATTTTTATTCCTGCCAGTCAATTTAAAGATATTGAGGATAGACAGACAGAGAAATGTACAATTTGTTATCAGAAAATAAATTAAAGCACATTTAATCTTCACAAAGCAACACAAAATAAAACAACTATCACAAGAACAACTAATATTTTGGAGGACATTATTCAATGAAGTATCATTACTGCAAAATTATTATACTAACCTAACTGAACTCCAGCTTTTTTAATGTAGTATTAACCATTTCATAAATATCAAATATATGGCAACAAAACAGGTGCTGGCATCAGCATAAATAATTTGGTTAACAAAATGAAAATATCAGCAACCTAAACTTTTTCAGGAAAAATAAAAACAGCGATTTCATAAGATAAGTCCTAAAGATAAGATTCTTTACAAGTTCGAACAGTTACAACTGAAATCTGAAACTCAAAAGACCACAGATGCAGAAACTCTCCTTTTTTTCTCCAAGACTTTTCTAATGTGTGGTTTGTAGAACCTCTGTACTTGTCCAACTGGGCAGCAGGAGGGACGTGCCTGCAGTGTAGGACAGATGCAGAGGCAAGGGAAGAGTCTGCTGGTGCACAGCTGCTTGTGAGTGAAGTAGCACAGCAACAGGGAGAGGAGGTGCACTGAGTTAAGCATCACAATCGATGCTTGGGAAGCACTGGGCTGGGCAGTAAATGAGAAGGGAAGGCAGGACAGCACCTTACAGTGCCACATCCTTTGGCAATGAAAGAGAGCAATGAGAGCCTCAGGAGACACTTCCAGGAAAGAAATGCCCTCTGTCTGCATCTTTTTGGGCCCTCTTTCTGAAGGTGAGGTCATCAGGTAGAGGCTAGAGACAATGGTTCATGAGATACACTGCATGCAAGAAATCATATGCTGGGCACTACCTCTATTTCTTCCACAAGCACTAATATATCATAGGATGTCTCTTATCTGATAAAACAATTTATTGGCTATAGCTAAGGACTGTGGTGGAATTCTATTCACCCAGATCCGCATACTCCCCTCTTCAAAAAGTCTGTAAGACAGGCAACAGACTATTAGAAGCTTTCTACATAAATCTGTTCAGGGAATGAGAAATGACCAAACATAGACACATTAAAACAGACAGACAGAAGAGGTGTGTCTCTGATTCCACATAACATAAATACCTCCTTGTGCATCAGCAGCTTTCCTAATTACAAACACCTCAGGAAAAGGTAACCTTCATGCAATAATGAGGCTCATCTTCTACTGTAAAATTGCCAAGAACACATTCATCAGACATGTAAATTAATGAAAAAAGGAAAAGCATAGCATTTGACTTAGTATAACATCACACTTATAGTACATTGATATATTTCAGTAGTGGTGTGATTCTTTATTAAATACTAGCTCAAAAGTATATCAAATGGATATTAATGACTGTTTATGATATTATTAAGCAGATCCACAGAATGCTTAATTTTAACAATTGTATATAATTAAATAAAAAACATCCAGACTAAAACTTCCCAGAGAAGTGGCAATTTGTCTTAATTAAAAAAAAAAACACCCCGAAAAACCTGCACCACTGTTAATTACTATTGTGGCTATTGTTTTACATCCCTAGTACTGCCACACTGATGTTTTTCCCAGTGATCAAGGAGATCAAAGAAATCTGATGTCTCACAAGGGGTTTGAACTACAGCAAAGAGAATTCCTCTTAATTCCTTGTCAGTTTTTGAACACTGTCCAAATCAGATGAACAACATCTTGCTGTTCTCAATGAGACTTGTGTGCAATGGGACTGATAGTCTCAGGAAATTCAGAATAAAGTAAAGAATTTTTTGCCCTGTATATGAGTTTGACTCATGCCCAGCTCTGTAATGAATCTCCCAATTGTTCTGCAGACTTTCATGGTTTATTTTTCAGTCTCATCTCTTTTCTTAGCAACATAGTTCCAACCACAATCACTTTGTGCCACAGCAAGCAATATCAGTAGAGACCATGGAATACGCATCGACATTGAAATGTCCTGTCTTTCCTGAAATGAACTTTATATGTCAGATCCCTATCCATACAGGGCACTTGATGTTTGTTTCCACACTCTAGCCCAGCACTGTTGTAAAAAAAATGTGGGGTTTAAATTGATTGAATTGACACCAAACTGCCAGTACACCATCTGATAGCAATCCACAGTGGTAAACATCCAGGGAACTACCATGGTACGCTTCTCTGCTGTGCTCATCTTGCTGTTAACATGTTGTGGAGCTGTTATAGCTTGCATGCAATTCTTGGAAGGTTCATTTTTTGTCACCCAAAAATTCTGAAGCTGTAGCAGATCATTCCAGATTCCCATCAGAGCTTAATCCTCCCACTCAGTGCTCACAGTACAGGCCCCAAATGGTTGCTTCACATGCATATCTGCTCAATGAATGCACATGAAAGTGGTCAACTTCATCTTCTTCCCCTCAGATTTTCAGAAGTACACTACAAGATTGGTATTTTTCCAAACAGAAACAGCTGATCAACTTATTTTTCTACAGATAAAATGCAGGAAGATGGAAAAGGAACATGGAAAAGCACAAAGGTAGACTGGAACACACAGACCTGTATGGGTCTACAATCATGGAGATTGTAGAGAACTCCAGAAACCACTGCAAAACCCCCCCAGCGCAATTTATGATATGAGAGTATTGAGAGTAACTTGCTGGCAAACCCTGGGTTTGAATGGATGCAGTGACAATCCTGAGTGACAATGCACACAGGATGATTGTGCCAAAATAGCTAATGTCTGGACTGTTGCATTTACAGAACTTCTGCTAAAATGCTTTCCTACTGACAGTCAGGCATTAATAACCTTTCCATAGCCTTAAATGAAAAATACCACATGCAGATTGATAGTTCATACAGATGCCATAGAGGCATGTAAATCACTGGGCTTCATGCTGGAAATCTAGGAGCAGGTTACATAAACACCTATAAGGAATGACAGGAATATTCACAATTCTCTTTCACAGCAAATCCCTTCAATTTCTGTTTTTCTGATGATTTGGTTTAAACCAATTGCTGGACATACTGAAAAATTTCCTTTCCTATGTCTCAACTTGCAAGTTGCATGAGACTTCAGTTCTTTGTATTGTAGAAAAATATTCTATTTAGGATCAACAATAATGTTACATTAAACTACAAAACTAGTTCTAAATATAGAATATCTAATACTAAATATAAAATATTTGTTTACAGACTCCTGCAACACCAGTAGAAAGAGAAGTCTCACAATGGCTGATGATTCT
Source organism: Geospiza fortis (assembly GCF_000277835.1). Classification (NCBI taxonomy): domain Eukaryota; kingdom Metazoa; phylum Chordata; class Aves; order Passeriformes; family Thraupidae; genus Geospiza; species Geospiza fortis. The sequence continues at coordinate 173,086 of NW_005054307.1, forward strand.
TTTCAGCTGTCTATCACACACTTATTTAAGCAAGAGCATTCACACTGTGTGAGACACACCACAAATGTACAGAGGTAAGAGATAAAGATTCTGCAGTGGACCTCACTCATGTCAAGTGCACACAGGACGTATCTCACTATTCTTACCAAAACTTGCTTTTAAATTGCCTTGGACAGTGGTGTGTGTCCTATAATTTCTAAATATACGAACTAGCTGAAAAAAATCCTTGTTCATTATTCCTGTGTGTGGAACAATGCACAGAGAGTTACATATCTTACTATGCCCAAAAAAATCTTAAAGGGGATGAAGAACCCATCAGAAAAGATACACAACAGGATTCCATTCAATGCACCCTGCCCCTGATCTTTCAAAGTTTGTACATTTTGTGTGGTACCTGAACACAAAAATTCAGATAAACATAAAAATATAAAACTGCATTTTATTATGTCAGAGCTATAGTACTGAATTTCACCTATGCTTTTAAAACCCTGATACATTCTGTATCTATCTAAATATATACATGTGTATCCATTCCCACATGGGTAGCTAACATTTTGATCGAAATGAGAGAAATACACAGGAAGAAAATTTTCCAAACAGAATTTGTAATTTTAGAAATCATCATGCAGTGTTAATTTAAAAATCTTTATTTCCATCTTGATTCTGGAAATAGGACTAAATCCATTAGTGTGTGGACTGGAAAGCGAATAAACAGTTTCATTAAGGAGACATGTTAGCTCCAACAATGTTTATTGGGGCAAGCCTGCACTCCGGCTGCATATGGTGTACCTTTAAATAGGGCCGTTAAAATACCAAATAAAATGTCAAAGTCTGTCAGGTCTGGAGCTTTTATAAATTGTTTAGACTGGGGATAATTTGGGTTTTTTACATCATGCCTCTCAGATCCGGCGGCACGGAGACAGCAGTGGGAAGGGGCCCGGCAGCAGCAGGG
>NW_005054307.1:174375-182745 GCF_000277835.1 Geospiza fortis
ACACAGCCCACCGCCATGCGTGCCGCGCCGGCCGAGTGCAGCTCGTTCCAAACGGTGTCACTGTCCACCTGAGCAAACAGCCGGCCCCGGGAGGAAGGCAGCGGAGAGGGGAGAGGGAGAGGGAGAGGGAGAGCATGAGAGAAAACAAACCCGTGAGGGAGGGCTGGCAGCGTGACAGCCCGTGTACAATAACATCAGTCTTCCGTGCTGGCCAGCTGAAAGGCCTTCTGGACATGGCTCTGCTTATGCTTTTTCTCTGCACGGGCTTCTCCAATGGAAACACATTCCTGTCATGCCTCGCTGCCATTCCCTGTTTAGATTTCTCATTACAAACAGTGTTACATCGGCCGGGCCCGGCCTGCTCGCCAGACGCTCCTCAAGCTGGCTGGCGAGGTGACGGGGACCTGCCAGCCCCGGACCATCGGGAGTGTCCATGGGGAATGAAGAGCCACTGCTGCCGCAGCAGAGACACGGGCAGCCAGTGCCACCAAAGCTCATCAGTGGCACATCAGTGGCCCCTTTCTTAAACAGAGTAGTAACCCCTCGTTTTTCCTTCCCAGGCGGTTGTTTATAAGGGACTGAAATTGGAAAAATTAATTGCTTTAAATAATTTCAGCGGTCACTCTTGCCATAGACAGAAAATGGAATTATACAAAGCAAGACCATTGCGTATCTCCAGTCTTGATGAACTGTTAAATTTTGGCTGGAAGGCTTTATTTTGTAACAGATGAACAAGGGGTTTTTAAGCAGAGAAGGTTATCTTTTGTACCTTCTAAATGAGAAAGTGTGATGTGTGATACATTGCATTATAAAGAATGTACTGTAAAGGTGGCTAAGTAGCGCTGCTCTACAGTTTCCATCAGTGTGCTAAAACTTTAATTTTGAAATCTATTTTTAATAAGTATTTATTTACAGAAACATACCAAAAGACATAGGTGAAATGCTGTATATCCCTATATGTATTATTTATTATGTAAAGCAGACAAAATGGTGTTAAATAGTCTGAAAAAGTTATCCAAAGAGACAGCCAGACTTCCTTGATGCTCCATGGGAAATGCATTTAATTGTGGCATACCGTACAAATATATCATGAAAAGAAAAACGTTTAGAAATAGACAAAATACTGTGGCAGATGCTATTTGGATGACTTCCAAGCACACTGAGACATGTTTTCAGTTTGAACCAGAAGCTTCTGTTCCTAATTCCATTAAAAAAAAAAAAAAAGGAAAAAATGCAAAGAAATCAAGTAATTGAAAATGGATGCACTGCTACTTGACTCTGGAAGTTCAGAGGAATTTCTCTGATTAGTTATTTGAAACAGAAAGAAGCTTGATCTTCTCTACACCTGTCAAATGTCTTTGCCATTACTGTTACAATAATATTATATTTCAAGCTATTAAAATGATCTTATTTTTTCAGTAGACTGGACCTGATTTTTCTATCATTTTGATCGGTTTGTGTGCATGCAGCAGAACTAATGGAAATAGTTTGTATTTGCAGTAGACCTGAATAAGAAAACTGGATTTTGCTTGCAAAGTTTAGAATAACAGTAGAGACAGCACACTCTTTTCATCTGAGAAACTCAAAATGTTGTACAAACACAATTAAGCATCATCAGCTTGATACGGGATGATTTATTAGACTTGTTTTGTAGATTGGTAGCTTGAGATTTGAAGAAATAAAAGTAGATTTTGGAAAGATGTGCACTGATCAATAGGTAACAAGAAACAAGAAAGAAACCAAGTAATAAAAAAAGTAATAACATAAGTAACATTAGGCAGATCTTTAAGTTATCTTTCTGTTGCTTTAGAGGAACTGTGAATCAAATTTCATTTTTAAAGCTAATCAGGAGATAAATAAGTAGAGGTCATTGGTTAAATCAATTTAATCAAACCATAATAAAGTTTGAAAAATACTGTGCAGTATTTTAAATAAGGAAGCATCAGCAAGAGGGCTGGGAGGGAGTGCTTTCTTACCATTTTTATGGCCAGCAAATTAAGCTTAACGTGAAGGAGTGGCTGATGAAAATGATTCAATGGCAGCTGCTCTGTACACCAGGGCATGAGCAGGAGCAACCTGCATCCTCAAAGGGACTATGATTCATTTCCAGGAAGGCTGATTAAGTTAAAATTGTAACCACAGCTTGAGAGTACCCACCCTTAAGACAGTTGTCTGCTCTGACACATGAGACTGCAGTCTCTCCATCCACTGAATGCTGAGCATTGGCCAAGGTACAGCATTCATCATTTTCTGCTTTCAGCTGAGTGTGAGGAGACTGAACTGGCTGTAAGACCAAGTATCTTCCACTGAAAAATTTCCCTCAGACCACTTGAATGACTGCTACCTTAATTTACCTGGACTGGTAGAAAAAATGGGCAATCAGGAAACAGAACAGTGTTTCCTGAGAAATTTCTCAAAAATTACCACCTAAATGAACACAGGAAATTCAGGATATTTTAGCTAATCTCTTGGGCATGGTACCTGTAATGAGTGGTAAAGTCTTAAAGCTAGGGCTAGCCAACTGAAGCTCCGTACTTTCATGTACTGTTACTATAATACAAGAAAAGTAACACAAATATTTAAAAGTAACATGAATACTTACCTTTAAAAGGCATAGTATTACAAACACAGGTGGAAAATACTGTTTAATATTCTTGCAAAATTAAGACTGAATTTCTGAGGAACATCTCATGAAGAATAATCTAGAAGAATGCGCATCACACAGCCAACACTTTAGCTGTAACAACTAGAAAACACCATCTCACTCCATTTTATATCTCTATTAATTCTAAGTATTCCCTTAAATGTTTCAGGTGTTTAAACAGATTTTCTTTTAGTGTTACTCAGTGTTTATTTTGTAAATTGCTGTTGAAATACACTAGTATAAATGGCAAACCCAATAAAATTACAGCTACTGGCTGGCCCAGTTGTCAGGCTGTATATGAAATGAAGCTCTAAAATCCTACTGGTATGCTTTTCTATATTCCTGTAAGATGAAATGGTTGGGTTTGTGCAAGTAAAGGGAATAGGATTAGACACTGTGGTTTCTGGTTCTAAGGCATGTATATATCACATGTATCTGACAGCCTATCTATGCTGACTATGCATGAATTTGTGACAAATGTGATGCTTTCTGAATCACAGACTATGACGAAGTCAGATAGAATTTTATAAGAGGTTATTTTTGTTAAAGTGCTTTGGAGCAGCCAAAGAATTCAGTGAAAAACCTGTCTGGATTAGGATTGTTTTTCAGACAATGTTAAACAAAATTTACAGAAAATACAGCATTTTTAGCCGAATTCTAACCCAGAATCTTAGCGGGTTTTTTCTGTTTAATTATGTTTAATATTTAAATAGTATTTCTATTTCGGAGTCCTTTAAAATTTGTCAGGATAGAAGAATGTTCTGAATTGAACCTGATGAAAAAAACCATTTTTTTAAAGCATCAAAATGTCAGTGTTGAACTATGAGCACACTACACATTATGTTACCAACAATCCTATCACTGCTACAGTTCTTCAAAGCAGAATTGTGCATGATAGTGCCAAGAGCCAGAGGACACGAGCCCTATCTGAACACTGACTTCCTAACACACATATGGATTTACTTCACTCCCAGTTTCCTGAATGAGCACTGTAGGTTGCAGGCTTTTTCAAGCACATTTAGTATAGCTCAATCATTGGCATGTGTAGCAAAGCTAATACTCTGCAAAGCTACAGATGATAGAAATTAAGCTACCTGTCCCTGAAGTGAATGTGGAGGCATTAAAGAGGAAGGGAATGACTTAAGTGAAAAGAAATGTAGGTAACTTCTCCTGACTGAACGAATTAATATTTCAAGCCCCGTGTCTAAAAATTCTCTGCTTTGCACTGCAGAAAAAAACTTGATATGAATGCTTCCTGTAAGAAATATCTATGTGATAATGCCACTTTAGCAATGAAGACTTAAAGCATACTCAAAACAAGCTAAGAAAGAAGCCTTACAGCAGAGATACTTCAACACACAGAAAGCTTGTACTATAACCCCTTTAGGTCTGGAAAATTTAATTTTAAGGAAGACTGACTGCAAAGTTTGAAAGTTGCCAGCTCCTTGTGTTGTGCTCAGGTTGTGGGATATGTGAAAATGGTGAGGAAAGATATGGCAATATACATGAGGGAGAGATTCCTTACTTCACTATCTTTCTGAAATCACTGCAGTTGACAAAACTGGAAATGTTCCTTGTCCTGCTATTTAAATTTATCTGGAACCTACCTCAGGGGGGCAAAAAAGGAGTGTGATTAATAATGCTAAAGCATTTCTAAGATAGTTGCTTTTTGTTTTATCTGTCCTTCCTGGCTACAACGCCTCTTCACTCCTCATCTTCTATTTCAGTCCTCTTTTTCCAGAAATCTCCTGGGATCTGTCAAGTGGTCATTGAATCACAGCTCTGCTGACCAGAGATGCTGCTCACAATCTGATGAACCTTTCAGTTTTTTACACCCTGCATGATGTATTCATCTGTGCAAGTTATCTTTCCTATCTTCCCTTTTCTATCTTTTCCTGAAGTTGCCTTGAATACATCCCCACTGATAACTGTATGACAATATAAAAGAGAGCCTAAACTACTGCTTTGGGATGAATTCAAAGCATCCTAGAATTTTTCTCTCTCCATTCCTCCTCCCACCCACAAACACACATCTCGTGATTTAATGTAAATTCATTTTCTGCAGTAGAATTCTGATTTTACTCTTAAGAGGAATTAAAAATACACTGAATTGCTCATCCTGCTCTGGATTCTCTGCACAATTGTTGCCATCATTAAAATCAAAACCAATCCTCTTAGAGATACCACACATTCCCACAAGAGATACTCATTTTCTGACAACAGGTCAAAAATGCAATTTGTCATCTAGTTGTTCATGGAAATTTTGACCTGTGATGCTCCTTGGATAGCAGTCATTGTATTCTATGTGTCCAATATTCTGGACAACAAGAAATTCTTTGCAATAGTTCGAAAGGATTCTTTGCCCTTTCTTTAAAAGAGTAGAGATTGGACTCAGTTGTTCTTGGAGGGAAGTTAGTTAGGTATGCATTGCAAATGAATACATTTCAACACAAATCTAGAAAAACAACTCTGTTCAAAAGCTTCTGTCCTTTGATATGAGTGATTCTAATGCTGAGAATAAATGAAATTTGCTCAGCTCACAGTAGTGTAGCTATGCAGAAAACAAACTGATTAAGAATTTGTGACAAATAATACTGGACAGTACTGGCCTCCTCAGTGATACTGAAATTTAATAAAACTTAGATATTTCAGAGCGAATTCCTGTGTTTTAGCTTTAAAAGCATTCAGAGTCTCACTCTCTTTCACTTATGCCAGAGCAAACGTGTTTCCATTGCTGGGTTTTGTTAATATACTGGCATGAAAACAGAAATTAAATATTTTTCTGAAGTGTTCCAATCTCTAAAAATTGTGTGGCCTTTTGGTATCACTTCCAGCAAGTAGTCTGTCATTCTTCGAGACAGTTGGTGCCAGCTAACTCTACCACATAAGTTTGTAATATTTTGCTCCTGACCGTGAGCAGTGCAGCTTCCCAGGTGTCATACTCATAGCTCTCACCTCCCACTCTTACAGATGTCCTGGTGATCATTCATCACCTCTGTGATTTCCACCAGGAAGCAAAAGGTCCTCAACGTGCTTCTCAGCTGCTGTTTCATCTCACCATGACTAAAGAAGCGAAGGTGCGCGCATCATCTCCAAGGAGCAACTTCTAATGAATGGCCTGTCAGCCATGTCACTCGTTAGGGAACAAAGGAGAAAAGGTTTACATGGCTGACGTCTTTTCCATGAATTCCAGATACAGGAAGTGTGTAAAAGTGGACTACTTTAGGAAAAATATGTACAGTGAGCTTCCTTTATTTTTACTGCTATTGCAGCTGTATCAAAAATTTTTTTCTGTCAAAGGCATTTCCAGCTGTTTTGATGTAAAATGCCTACCGTAAAGAGTACCCACAATAGCAGCTTTGCGTATTTTCTTGCCTTCCAGTTTGATTTACAAAAACATTTGAGAAGGGCATGTGATCTTTAGGCTCCAGCAGGATGAATAGTTCAAACAACCACCACAAATCATTGCTTAAACAAAAACCATGGAACTCCCTTAGTCTTGCATTGACTTCTGTGTTTGAATAATTTCCAGTAGGAGAATTTATCAGTAATAATATTTATGGAAAAGGGCTTATAAAAATAGTTTTAAAGGCTATTAATTCTGACCCCAAAAGCATCTTTCCAGGCTTTTTGCAAGAACAAGGAATGTGAGCAATACACAAACCAGTTGTATGTAGAATACTTAACATCTTTCAAGTTTCACCTGCCGAGTGAAGTAACATGAAAACCCAATCAAAGTCAATTTTCAGAAAATATTCAGTAAAAAAATTAATTATTAATTAATTCTTGAATGCCTAGCAGAGTTACTGATGTTGGTAGTCATCCCCTGATTTAAATGCAGCATCCCCTCTGTAAAATGAAATACATCTTAAAGTTTGTTAAAAAAAAAAAAAAAAGTGAGGTCACTATTGGAAAAGAAATAGCTTTACATTCAAAATGAGAAGCAGAAAAAAATCAGGCTAAGTCAAGCTGAAGCCTGAATACAACAATATCTCAAAAATAAATAGTTTTGCCTGGTGTCTCTCTTAAACTAACTTTTATGACAGACATCCAGAATGTCAAGGTCTCATAAAGCATACATTAGACACTGTAAAGGATCTCAAAACCTTAGTGAAACAGTGATGTGTGGACCATTGTTAGGGGCAATAGAGGGAGGATAGCATGGATTAGATGTGGATTAGATCTTGTTTTTAGAAAAAAATTCATAAATAAAACACTTAGGCCCAGATTCAGGTCTCAGATATGTGGCATATATCACCAGATGCTTGTAAAAAATGTTACTGCACTTTCAGGCCTAGCCCTAAGTAGTCTATTAATTTAACTTGACATTTGTTTTAGTATTTAATGGGTTAGTGTGTGAAAATGCTTGTGCAACTGCCTTCTTATGTTTGATCTTGCAGTTTCCAGGAGTTTGTAGACAAGCAGATACAACAATGTATAGCTGGTTGCAATGCATACAGTTACAGAAAATGCAACTTCTGTGTGCAATATTCAGGCTTTAGTTTTGAAAATTTTCATCATTTACCTCTGAACACAATTTTATTAAAACATAACATTTCAGCTTTCTGCCTGGATGTAGATGATCTTTATGTTAGAGGCCACTGTGGGACTACACTAGAGCCTGGTGTTCATTCAGATAAGCAACACATGAACATGTACTCTTCAGGGAGCTCTTCTGTCCATCCAGGGGTTAAATTCTGTCAATGAACACATGATATGTTTTTAAAGTGCAAATGTGAATTCTTCTTCAATTAGAGAATTACTGTCAAATCCATATGTGTGTATGTGATAAAGTCTGGGAATAGTCACTAGTAGTAGTAGTAGATTGGGTATGATACTATTCCACTATTTACATTTAACATACCTGTGCATATTTGTCTATATCTTTCTATATCTATATCTATATCTATATCTATATCTATATCTATATCTATATCAATATCAATGTTTTCTATTCTAGCAAATAAGGAGTTTCTTTGCATAATGTTTGCCTTTGGCAACACTATAGTTTTTAGAAAATGCAGAAAATTAGGTTAGACCTTTAAATATTTGGCTTTACAGTAGTTCATTAACTTCCCAATAATTTTCTGTGTTCCATAAAAAGTATATTTGTTTAAAAATTTAATCTGGTTGAGCAGCAAGGGGAAACCATCCTTTGTTAAAAAGGGTAAAAAAATAGTTTGAGAGACCAAATTGTGTATTTGACGTGTTGTGAGATTACCACGTCTGAGCTTTTTATCCTTGCCTGCAGCAAGTAAAAGCAGTCTGGGACTATTCTAGAACATTATATTGTGCCTGCAGCAATACCAAACTCTGTCTCTCAGCTAAGCAGTTTCACCTCTCGCTGAAACATCAAGCTCTGTGGTAGATGGCACAGGGCCACCTCAGTGCCATGAAAGAACAAGAATGAAATGAAGTATCTGCCTTGCAATGTGAAGAATTTTTTTTTTTTTTGTGGCCATGGTGTTGATATGATAAATGTGGCATTTTCGCCCTGCCCAGGAGACACTGATGGACTTCCCAGAACCAGAGATGGTCTGTGTACCTCAGTAAAGGAAGGCTGGCTGTTTCCTGCTGTGACCAAGATTCACCTTATCACGCTTGTTTGGTTTTTTTTCTAAAATCAGTGTGCATAAAATTTCTAACTTAGTTGTTTCAAGTCTCTGTCAATAAAGGAAATCAAGGACCTCTAGTCAATTCTTCCAATCTTAGGTAGAATGATTCCT
>NW_005054307.1:182755-236768 GCF_000277835.1 Geospiza fortis
TGTACTGATGAATGTGGCTTTCTAATGCCAGTACATAAAGCTGGACAAGGGAATCTTCAGATATCTGTTGTTCTGGGCTGCAAGTTAGTTAAATTTTAATTAAATTAATTCTATCTATTTGCTATTTTTTCTCTAGACAAACTTACAGCTCTGGAATAGCTCCATCCCTAGTGGCCTTAAATTGCCCTGGGGTGGTACCAGGGTGGCCTTATTTATGACACATTTTGTTTACCTCTGCAGACAATATCACAGTCAACACCGTGCAACTGTGAGTCCTAAATAGTCTGCAAAATATGCCAATTAAAGTATGATGTGCCTGTTTTTTTGATGAAATCTATTTCTTTAGGGGTGGTATAACTGACAGTTTTAGGAGGTAAACAAGTCCTTCATTCCTGGGAGCCTTCTGCAGGGTGCTCCAAAATGTTGTAACTGGCAGATTTCAGTAGGTTGAGTCAGGAAAGCAATTTAAACTATTTGGTGAATATATTGGCAGCATGGTATATTAATGATTTCACAATGGAAAACTTAATATTGAGTAGATGAGCTTATAGAAATTTCAGATTGCTTTCCCAAAACTAGGAAACAGACACACTTTTTGTTCAGAGGACTATGCCTATTGTGGTACAGCCTGGAATATAGGGAAAAAGCACAAGTTAATTCTAATATCTCTGTGAAGGTGATGGTTCATTTGAGTGCCTAAATGATAGGCAGTCTAATTTCTTTACTGACACATTTGTGTGCAGGTATAAGGACAGATACCTAAGCAGCCTGGAACCTAAACTTGCTACAAGAAGGCAATGCCACTGCCAACATTTTCTTGATTTTAGACAGTTCTACCATGTTAATGGAACCAGTTTGGTGCCATTAGCTCTTATAGAAATAAGAGGAATTAAGAGTCATAATATGTAAAGGCTGAAAATTCTTCCTGGGCACAGACTGAGAAGATCAAGGGAAGAATGAGAAGCAGCAAAAACCAATTTGTTTCCTGGATGGCTTACTAAACTTGTGTACTAGTAAAATCTTGCCTTTCTTATTGCATTTCTTCCTGTGTGGTCAGGGCAAAAAGTAGCACTGTCAGCTGCCACTGCAAGGACTAGCAGGAAGGAATTTAACATTCAGAAAATATGAATGTTTTGTAAGTTTTATAAATATGTTGAGAGATTTTATAACTATAAACTTCTTCCCTTGGTAATTACTGGTCAAATTATTTTCTGATATGAAAATCCAAGTTACACTTTGGTTTTCTAAACAAGACCAGCTTATCTCAGCAGAAGATATGATTTCTCTTTGCTGCTGTAACAGCAAAATTAGAGGAAATGCAATGGACATTCCATATTATGTACAAGCCATACTTAGCCATTCAGATGGCTTGATATTTAGCCCAAGAGCCACTCTATTTAGCTCAATAAATATTATTTTTGTGAAGTCTGATTTTTTGCAGGGCAGCTTTCTCCCCCAGCTCCTCCTCTTGCAGTTTAAAGTTCTGACTACGCATTACAGGTTTGAAGCAGTGTCTTTGGTGGGGAGGATGGGGGGAGAGCAGGGGGGATTGGAAAGATGCCCAATTTCATATGATAAAAGTGAAATTCTCTTCTGTCTGCAGGACAATCCCCAGGGAACAACGTATGAAACCCAAACTTAAATAAAATCATATCCTGTTTGCAAACATCATATTCCCTTTGCTTCTCAGTAATCTGGACCCATAAACCCCAGCACAGCTTGAGAGCCCATTCCTCATCTAAACAAATGCCATAAGCCCCTTTATACTTTTACAACCATGTCAGAAAATAATATTGACTGCCAATAGTGATGTGATGGGAGTTGCCTCCTCTGAGCCATAAAAGAAGCAGTCTGTTATCAATTTCTCTAAATGCATCAAGGGAATTATGGGTCGCTTCAGTTCCAAGTTATAAATGACAATTCAAAAGCCGCAGAAGTGTTTGAAGCTGGGAGACGATGATGACATTATCATAAAAGCCTGCTCTTCTTTGCTTTGGTGGGGTTTTTTGCCTATCAACTAGACAAAAAAAATATGGCTGAGAAATGACTTCAAGATCTCTTCACACAGCAGCAGGTCAAACAGGCAAGAAAACAATCACTATTTTTAGTGACAGACTGAGACAAGGAGATGAAACTTACTCCCATTAAAAGTAGATTTCTGCTTCTCTTATTGTCCTTTTCACAGCACAACAGGAGAGGAATTGCAATAGATGGATACATTGGTCAAATGATCAGTTATAGCTCTAGTGGCTGTTTACAGATGAAAAATTGTGGAACAGTCTGACAATCCACAGAACCAAAATGTAATTTGTGATTATTCTCCCCATTTGGCCACTTCACCTGCAATCTACCCACCTCTCCTGGAAAAATTTTCACATTCCAAACCTCTGACCAGCTGCAAGAAACCTTCTCTTTTTATTAAAACTGCTGGCCATCGAGCTGCTAGTCTCTCTCCAACACAAGGAATTTCATCCCCCTGGTATTAGAATTCTCTAACAACAGTTTGTTCTGGAACAAGGTTAAGCTTGAAAGAAAAAAAAAACCATAAAAAGCGTTATTGCAGGAGAGAGATTCCATACTTCAGTGGATTTTATACTCCTGACCCTGGATAGTCCTCTGATAAAATATTAACCATCAGTGAAAGAAAACCTGTTATGGGCAAATTTAGGATGCTAGCTTAGGCAATTTTTTTGTCTCTTTGTGAGATATGTTCAGTTTAGCTGTACAGATGAAACAGATTTCTGCTCTTAGGTAAGAGAGCCAATTACTACTTATATTGTTCCTTATCAAGCTAAAAAATTTATTTGATTTCTCCTGAAAGCATAACATACACTAAGCCAATGACTCTGACATAATGAATCCCTAGCACTACTTAAAAGAAAATTCATATGGATGAAAAGTATGTACAAAATGAGTAAACTGTAGTTTTACATACTTTTTTTCATTGCTACAAAAGATTTAGTGGAGTGTTGGTAAAGGATCAGAAAATACTAGTTATGGACACAGGCTGCCTCTTGTTTGCTTTTCAAAGTTCTTGAAACAAACTTGTTTTTTGCCCAAAGGAGAGGATCCCTGATGTTTGCTGCAGTTTTAGAACAGAGATAAGAAAAGCAGTAATAGAGTAGAATTCAGGGTTACAGAAGTTACTTGGACTTTTGTTTGTGAACAATATAAGTCCATCAAGTGATCATGTCTTCAGTGTTTAAGAAGTCCTAGCTTTCATTCCTTGATCCAAGAGCAGTTTTCATTCTGTTCAGTGATTCTTTCACGTCAAATTTATAATGTGTTTGTGGAACAGGCCTCAGAACTAGGACTTGGAAGTATTTATAATTGTATATAATAGGAAGATCATAGCCCTAGGCAGATGGGCTTGAACTACTTAAGGATAAAGCCTTACTTGTCCAGTGCTCTTTCCAACAATGGCATCACTTTAGTGCATGGTGTGGGGGTCCGTAACCAGAAATAGTATTTGATCTCCTGTGTGGTAGCAACACTCTCTAAGAAATGATATATCTGATATTAAATCCAGCCTGGGAGTGGACAGAACTGAGCCTAGGTTTCCCAGCCCCTGTGTGAGTAGTCAAACCACTAATCTATTTAATGACAGAGCTGCATAATAACAGTAAGGTCCATGTATGGTTAGAAAATAATAGGATCAAAGAGCTCTGAAAACCCTCATCCAAAAGGCAATCATAAAGTCTCCTGCAAGAATGGAATTTTTTTCTTAACACTGTATTATATTCTGTAGCAAACAACTAATTATACAAGCAAGGAGGAAAAAATATACAACAAACATAAAAAAGATAAAATTCTTCCATCCCTCCCTGAAATCTTTGCATGAACTACACTTCCTGCTTTTCATTGATTACTGCTTTATACCTTTCATTTAAGTTGAAAGCTACTAAGTAGCAATATTTCTTCCTCATTTCCACCATCATTTCTGAAAGTAAGCTTAAGAATTGTTTCCACATAGTTTGAAGCAGCTCCCTTTCCCTGAGTTTAACCAATCGTCAGCTAAATATTGCTGAAAGAAAGCTCCTAATCTGATTATTTACCTTGAAAAAGGTCATAACCCATTCCTTTAAAAGAGCCCCACAGCAAGCCTGACAGTAATCATATATAGAAAGGCAGACCAACTAGAAAATAAATAAATAAAAGATCCATTTCTACAACATGTGCTTTAATCCAATTTCCATGAATTTAAATAAGAAGTAAATGAAACAGACTGGAAAAAAAGTGTAGATGAATTTAAATGCTTAAAACAGTGAAGTTGTAGTGAGCAATTCTGACCTGTGTTAGCTTTAGAATGAAACATACTGTCATTAGTAGCAGGATTTCAGAGCACATCTCTGGTCATCTCTTGTCACAATAATCTGTTTAATAGAAAAGTCTTATCCTTTACTTTTTAAAGAATGCTATAGTCTATTTTACTATCCAAGGCCCTCAAATAGATTAGAACTTTTACATAATCTCCTTTTTACTCAGAAGCCTGAACATCCTTTCTCAAATTTATTAATTTTTTGTTCAATTTTCTCTGCACCAGCAGTGTGAAAAATTACCTTTTTTACACACCAGTGTGTGCATATATGTGTGCATGTGTGCACACAGCAGTTTACAGAAGTGCACGTGCAATCACATCTATATGTCAATATGTAGTGTTAGCTGAACCACATATAGAAATGATGCCCAAGTTTCCAGATTGGCAAGTTGCTAGTCACCAGCTTCCAAATTTTAGGCAGGATCTTCAGCAAGCTAAGCCCAAGGTAGAAGAGCTGGAATGATTATGACTTCCTGATTATTTTATTTTTAATTCATAGTTCAGAAATCCACCAAAATTACAAAATACTGAAGGTTAAAAGGCTTTTTTTTCTTGAGCGTGTTAAAACCTTACAAAAATGAGTATTTCTTCTGTCATATAAACATACTAGTATGGTATGGAATTTATCCTTTGTGAAGAATAAAGGTAAATAAAACTGTATAAGGTAGCAGCGAAAGTTGACCTCCAGAGATAATGCTTTTATGTCTGCTCAGACTTTTCAGAGAGGATACTAAGAGAATTCACTGGGAAGCAGTAAAAGGGAAGTAAAATATACATCAACCATCCAGCCCACTGATATCTAGAATATTACTGTTTCACTTTGATATTGATGACATCAGTAAATAATGGATCCAGCTGGACCAAAAGCATGAAATGCTTTTGTGTGAAAAGCTCATTTATGTGAAAAATTATTTCTCCTGGGAATTATCTTTGCTACAATTTAATAGGAGCGTGATACCGGTATCAGTAGAAATTCTACATGGTTTTCACTAATTTAGCTTTACTCTTTCACCTAGTGTTGCAACATGTTTCTTTCTGTGGACTTTTGTCTACTGTGTCCTAATATGAGCTTGTCTTCAGGATGAATCTATTTCAAAACAGGGTATAAAAATGCTGACATATTTTATTATTTTAATACCCAAGTATTAAAATAATAAATTTTTTTATTGGCTAGCAGCTAGTGAGCCCTTTTCATGCTAAATGTTAGCGTTGGCAACTTATTTGTCTTTCAGAGAAGTGTGGAGCCATATTTACTTTTCAGCAGTACACGAAACAGCTTCTCCAAAGCTCATTGTGCTATAACAATTGTGCCCATGGTACTTTCCTCAAGAAATGAGTTTGTATAGAAAAACCAAAGTGGGATAACTAGAAATTGGCACATTTACACCAAATTTGTTCCTAATTCTTCCATATGTCTCTTGTAATGTGCTGTCTTCCATGTCTTTGAGGACACAGTGCGTTTATGGCTCATGTTTCATCTCTACATTTTTTATCAGCTTCTGAAGACTTTGAACTGATAGTGCTAAAGAATTAGCCAGAGAGCCCATATGTTTTGTGCTGTCCCTTTTGTGGAAAAAAGAAAAAAAATCTACTTACCCCAAGTCCCCCACAAGGCAACAAGGAAAAGAGTTTTTGAGACACGTTTCCTATATATTAAAGGAAAAAAGAAACAGTAAGTATTGTTTATCAAAATTATTTAAATAGTGGAACAGTATTTCCTTATTCTTTATAGTAATTCAGATTTTAGTATTATTATCACTATGAAAATGCCAGATAATAATATGAAAAATAATCATAATATTTAGAAATCAAATCAGCCATGGGACTTTTAAGGTGCTGTTATGTAACAGTGAAAAATCTTAAGACTGGAAAGTGGTAATTTCAAAGGAATTGAATGACCAAAATTCCACAGAAAATCACTCTGAACTAGGGTGACTAATCATCCTGATATCTGTAGCTGATAAGCAACTTGACTAAGCTACTCATCTCAGTTTCTTTTCCAGCTACAGGACTGAGGCAGGCACCTCCATCCAGCCTACATGACTGATGGGATGAAATATGCTTGAGAAGTACCTGTTTCTTTTCACTGACAAGAGAGGGAACTACATTAAGTTTACATAAAACTGATAACTAATTTCTTAGCTTCTTTGCTTCAAAAGAGTTTCGCCTTTGAAAATTGCAGCCTTAGTCTTTCTATCTGTGTAAAAATGCTTTTTCTTCATTTATGTTACATCAATGATTGGATTAATATTTTGAAAACATAACTTGAAATACTATTTTTTCAGTATTATTCAGTAAATACATTATACTAAAGGAACAAAAACTTAATAGGCTTTAGAATTTAATTTCTAGCTAATATGCTCTATACATTAGCTAATATGATAGGGTTTACCTTAATGTTTATACTCACATTTTATTAATTTTTTTTTTTTTGGTACTACTAAACTCACAGTTTGTCTTGATAATGACAATATGAAAACTGGGTAACGATCTCAGGATTTGATGCAATTCCTATCCCAGTGTGTAATCTGATCCTAAGGCAGCTGTGGAAGAGAACATAAGCTTTTCCCCTGCCATATCACAGAACTGGCTTTGTAACTTTGCCATCTGGAGGAAACGTTAGATAGTGAATCACTGGAGTTTCCTAGAGGAGTCACCCATTGATATGGAAGGGGTGAATGCTGCAGTTACTCATGTTTAGCAGGTGCCAATGAAATGCATAAAGACAGCTATAAGCCATCATCTTTGAAGTATGAGAGACCAGACTGCAAGGTCTGGGATGAGGAAAGTGCTTTACACTTTGAGTAAAATCCAAGATGCATTTTTATCCGACTAGAGGCCTTTGATCAGTTTGCACAGTGTGCGAGAGAAACCAAACAAAACCTCCTGTGGAGCTACCAGGGGAAATGCAGGTGCAGCAGCTATGCAGAATATTCTCATACTGTGAGTCCTAATGGCCCCAGACATGCAAGGAAATGTTGGCTGCAGGAGATTGTCAGAGGTGCAAGTTGGAGTTTCCAGATCTTGCTAAGTAGATCCAGGGACCAATTTTTCACTTTTTACTATGGGGAAGATGAAAAAGTCACAAGCAGATAACAAAAAAAAAATTAGTGCTGTTAAAGTGACAGAAGACATTAATGGAAACATAAGATGTAATTTGAGGTAAAAGAAGGAATTTTTAGATTAATGGATGACTAGACATTTTTTCTTAAATTCCATGGCAGAGTTGGGACATAAGATACAACAGATGAACTCTCATTTATCTCCCTGCAGCCAGGCACATTGTGCATGGCAAACACTTAAAAACAATAAACATAAAGTAAAAACAGAGAAGCAGATGGTGAGGAAGGACACTGAAATCAGTCAGAAGATAGTGCTTGGGGAAAACAAGCATGGATACACTTTTCAGTGTATCAAGAAGCTGGAATACTCACTTCTTATTGCATGATGGCTTAAAAAATAGTAGTTGCCAGACTCTGAAGGACAAGAAAAACCTTGAGATTTCATTAAAAGAACAGTGGGGAAATGTTGGACTAAGAGAAAATGAGACCATTGCTTAGCTAGCCTCACAAATAAGGAAAGCTCGTAACAGCCTGCCAGAAATGAAAATCAATATCAAAAAGCTACTCTGAAAATGGAGTGAGAATTTCCCATGATATTTGAAGTTGAGGTCCCAGAAGATATTGAGATACTTAAGATATTGATATTTAAGTAAGATAGAAGACAAAGTCTAAATAGTCAAATTTTTTTGACTTTGTGCTAGGGCAAAGTTTGTAGTCACCAGCACTTTAAACACAGTACAATTGTGTACTGATAGAAGTAGAAATGTTCCAATATTTGTATTCTAGAATATCAATGCACAAAGGCATAGAAGCTAGTTTGTCAAATTAGGTGCTGAGGCACCCATCACTCACTGAGGTCAGGTCCCTACAGAAGTCAAGGAAGCTGCTTGGGAGATTGATGACTGGGGACTGAGAGTCTGATAAACTGAGGAAAAATGATGAGTAAAAGCTCACTTTCAAAAGCAAAAGAGCCACAGAGAAGGCAGATGCACTCCTCCAACAAGGAACAGGAAACAAATGTTTTCTGGAGCATAAGTGGTGAACAAATGATGCTTCTGTCTTTTTGGATGAGTAGAGGAGTAAAGAAAGGGAGGTTAGGTCCTACTTTTCATTAGGATGAAAAGCCGTCATTTGATGGAACTTTTTTGTAGAAAAAACAATACACTTTCATTGCAATAGAAATCTTTTCTGAGACAATGTTGTTATTTATGACATTTTTATAAGAAATATTTTCTTAGCTATTTTCCCCTACATGTATATTGAATTTCTGTTACTTACAAAGACGTTAATTTTAATGTCAAGATTGGTTAGGTTCAACCTCAGCTGAAATGGGGACAGCAAAATCAGGACTGCATTTTGGAAAAATGTAAGGGACAATTAGGTTCCTTTGTCCAAGAATCTGGAAGCCCAAATGATTAGAGCTTCCAGCCAGAAAACAGGCACATGCAAAAGCATGTGGGAAGGGTGTTTTATTGACTTTTGTCTTGGTAAAAGGCCATGTGAGATGCAACAAGAAAATATCCTAGAAACTGAGAGAGAAAAGGGCAGTGAGCCAAAGATACACTCAGAATATGTTCTAAGAGTGTGATCTTGATATAAACTTAGAGAGTAAATGTTTTGGACTAAGGGTCCAATAAAAAAGGCAAAACATGTCCAGTAAGAAACTGTGGGCCAAGAAATGGTTTTCTGAGATTGGATAAACAAATCTTTCTGCATTCTGAGTAGATCAGCAAACATACAAGTCAGGTCCATTCCTTCTTAACCTTGTACCTGCTACTGCACACTGCATCCCAGAGGCTGCCTGACCATGAAATCCAAAATTGGAATAATATTTTGTATTAATGTATACTATATTAAATAATGTAAAAGAGAAATTAAAAATAAAGTCAACAAAATTATTTAAATTAAATGCCTGACTGTATCAAAAAGGAACAATTTAACAATGTTGATGAAATCAAATAAAAATGTTTCTAATTTAATCGGAAATTTAATTTAATTGGAATTGCAGGAATTTAGAACTTTTTCTTGGAAGCACTTTTTTTTAAAGAGGATTTCCTACTTAGAAATTCAAGCTCCTGAGAATCTATTATACTGTAAATATTTTTCAGTTTTGATGTTGCCTTGGCTAAGAAAATGTATAAACCTATATAACATTATGATCTTAGGACTTCCTGAAGCAACAGTCTGCCTTACAGAAGAAACAGCATAAGTTTCCAAAGCAAAATAACTGCTATGTATTACTAGAATTGTGGCAGCAATTTCTTTCGATGGCTAATGTTATTTTTGTTTGGGTTGGATTTGATTGCATTTAGGAAAAGCTCCACATCTTAGAAGAAGTGCTATAAAAATAACTGAGAATTAGAGTGTTGCATCCAGTGTGCTGGGACATAAAGGGCAGGATTTCACTCATGGCTTTTCATGCACTAGGTTTTTGTGTGTTTCTGACAAGTAGACTTACTTCATGTTACACTAATGGAAGAGCTCATTTTAACCCTACTTGTGTGTTACTAAAGACATACACTGAGCATCGGTTGCACATGAAGATATTTTATGTAGAAAAAACTGTCCGTTTTCTGCTATTGTGTACAACCATAGGTGCATTTAATATCTTAATGTATTTTCCCTCATGTTGTTCAGAAAGATATCATATCTTGCATAATGAGAAGGTATTAAAATAAAGTTCACTTATTAGCAAAACTTAGGCATAGTATCTGCAGACAGGGTGGCTGAAAGGCTTGAAATTAAGCAAATGAGAACAGCAAACAAACAATTCTGACAAGCAAGTGTATCTTAAATTCCTAATTTCAAATCAAAGAATACAAGGAGGTAGAAAACCAGCTGTGTTCAAATTTGCCACTGACCTCCAATGGAGAACAAGTTACAGTAAAAGGTTAACACTGATGATTTCTGAAGCAAATGAGGAGAAACTCATATCACTGCTTTCAGCCAGTGTATTTTGCTAATCTATATTTGGCTTCCATTGTAACATTCTCCTTGCACATAGCAATGCATTTGGAAGAAGTGAATTTTTGTCACACTGCTTGCCAAGTGTTTTAAACTGACACCAGCTATGACTAATGACAGTGCTGGAATGTGCTGTTCTCAGTAGAATAGAGAGGCCTGTACAGACCTAGGAGTTTCCTGGGGTCCAGCTTCTGTCTGTTCAGTGGGCTGGTGCCATACAGCAGTGAATGATGTTCAGAGTGAACCAGCTGTATTTCCTCCAGACTGGCTTTTCGACCTCGAATTCGCTGAAAGAAAACAGCAGAGGCCTACGATATTCCACTGACAATATTTAGGGAGAAAAAAAAAAAAGTAAAGGTCCGAAATAACATTTAGTATGATTAATAATGGGTTGAAATTGCGTCATGCAGGAATGTGACACTGATTTGTTTATTAAAGTAATGCTATATGAAAAACAAATGCATGTGTGCTTTATCACAAAATGCTTCACGTTAGCCTTAGGAGAGTTATCTTAATACAGGGTTTCACATAAAAGAAAAATAAAAGATTCAGACTCTTTTCTGCATAATATATTAAGAGATACAAACAAAAAGATTAAATATTTTTTAAGTAAGAAATCTGGCTAGAAAAAAACCCTGACTTAGAGAGCAAAATATTATTCACACCTGTAAGCTGCAGATGGGTTTGGAATGAGGATTAATGTGTTTTGCACCATTACTAGTACTTGTGATTTATGCTGCTAGGAGGAACATAATCACGGTGAGGAGAGACAGAGAGAAAAAGAAAATTAAACTTTAAATGCTTTAGTAACATATTTGTGTATGTTTCTAAATTTTTAATGTGTGATCAATATCAACATACGGACATTTGTGATCACATGTGATTAATATTTTTGCTGTTACACATGATGATTCGCTTGCTTTCTTACATTTTTGTAAGTGAAGTTTGTCTTTTTGACTGGGTCTCCAGCCTGTACTTGCCCCAAAACAAGATGTAAAAATCTGAGACATCTTTCTACAAATCAGTTTAGGAAGGAAGAAAGATAGGAAAGGAAAGATAAAACTAACACTTTCTTATTTGGCATATCTATTCCTTGTGTGTAATTGGAGTTACAGCATATCATAAAAATATCTATTTATCTTCTTGTGCTAGTGCTGCACAGCCTTTGAAGATACAGCAACATGAATCTGATTTTGTTCAGGATTGGGCATAATAAACAGCACTGTCAACAAAGTTCTGGACCCAAAATCATCCTTCCTGTTGATATTGGATAAAGTAAAAAGAATACATCTTGATTTTAAGGTCTTGGACCCTGTTTGCAGACCTGGTCCTTATGAACACCGAAGGCCAACTCTCTCAGAGCTTAGATTGGGTCTGTCTGACTCTCAAGGTCTACAGATACACAGGTAGAGCACTTATCTAAATAAACTACCCTATTTTCAACTAGACTGATTTACCTGTTGCAGAAATGCATTTAGTTCTAGTTTTCTTGGAGGTTAAATTCTTATTGTATCCAACACCTTGTCATACACATTGGAAAGCACCAACCTCTGCACTAGGAGAGGAAAGCAATATTATGAATATTAAAGAGAATGTGCACTACAGAAAAGAGGAGATGCCTGGGGGATGGGGGGGTCAGAAGATCCATGCACAATTTATATTCAGTTAAGCAGTGGGATTTTTTTCTGACTAATCAGGAAAAATATCCTTTGAGTTAGAGCTAGATGACTGTGGAACAAGCTCCCCCTCAGGGAAATGGTGGAAGCCCTATTTCTCTCAGTGTTTAAAACTTGACTAGACACAGCAGTGGAAAGAACATTTTAGGGAATGATCCAAGAACTAAATGACTTAATAAACCCTTTTTCATCTCTAATTTCTTCAAGCCTCTCTCAGTCTCACATGAGAATTTGTAGCAGTGCACTCACGTCCTTTTAACACACAGTTGCACAATCAAAATCAGCACATTATGTTACTTCATGGAGTCAGTAAACTCTGTAATGGTTCTTCTGGGTCAGATAAAATATTTTTCTTCACAAGTGAGGTGACTGGTAACATTTATTCCTTCATCCATTCTCATTAAGGTCCATGTTTCTAACAAGCTGCTTTAAAATGTATGTACCCAATTCTCCACGGCAAATCTGGGAAAGGAGTCTGGCTTTTAAGACAGATAAAAAAATGTATAAGAAAAGTAAAAAGGAATTTTATGAAGGTCATGCCAAAGAACCTTGAGCAAAATACTCACTCTTTGGTCACATATTTTCTACAAGGTATACAAAAACTCTCAGACATGTTTAAGACAGTTAATTGTCTGGGGTTTTTTTTTAAGTGTTGTCAAATGGAATGCCATATCCCTTTAACTATAACAAACCACACAGCTAGCCATTATTGTTACAATGGGTGTTATGCAATATCTGGTCTGGAAACGCTCTCCCAAAATGTCTTGCCAACAACATACCTTCTACCCAGTACCACCAGTCAAATTCTCTAGGATAGAAACAGGTTATGCAGAAACCAGTTTGGTGCAGAAATCAAGTAGCACTGAGAAGGACATTCCATTCCAGGCAGCTCCCCCCAGTGAGGTCCTTGGAGAGCAGCCACCAGCTGGGCTGGCAGAGACCAGAGCTGCTCTTTCTCCATGGCTGCTCCAGCTCTAACATCAGCAAGGACATTTACACTGTAGATGGCAGGAGGAAAGGGAAGGCTAAACAGTGCACATGTCTGTGCTGCTTCTGCATTCCCATCTCCTCATTTTGTGTTCCTTTCACCCCATCTTTGCAGTATCTCTCCATATCAACCTCAACTATCTAAGGCTCCGCACAGAGGAAAAAAGTGCATTAAAAATCACCTGTAATAATTTCCAAGAATAGTTCTCACACAATGATGTCAGTATTTAGCAAATCTACACAAGCTTTTATGCTAAGTCTGTTGCCAGAGCCTCTCATGTAACTTCAGTTATGCAAAGTGATCACTTTTGGCTCTCACTAGCATGAGTATCAGAAAACAGAACATATGCATTTGTATAACTTTACACCTACACTTTTAGCCATGTCTTTTTTTTTTTAATTTGGAAGTGTCTTACTTAATTTTCATGGACCATGGTAGTATCAAAATTATAAAATGTAGCAGAAAATTGGCATAAAGCCAACAAAAAAAAAGAGAAATAGCATGGGAAAACAGATGAACAGTATTTGTTTCATTACAGAGAGTTTGAACTATACATCCACCCATCTACTACATCCTTAGTAGAAGGCAGGTTATCCTTTTCTAATGTGTATGGCAATTTTTGTGTTGGCTTTGTCCTCTGACATATGTGGTTCCCTCATCAACAGAAACATTTATATATCTCAGGAGAGCGAAATACTTACACCTGAGTGCTTTGAAAAATAAGTCTAGAACTAGAAATCCATTGTCCCCACAACAGGAAAATCTCTTTTTAAAAGAGACCATTATATTTGCACACAGACAACCTCTATTAACCTGAAGATTTTGGTTAGACTATCAGCAGAGTAAACTCATGCACAGACAGAGATTCAAAAGGACAAAGGTGATGGTGGCTGTTTCTTTCTGCTAAACTAACATGAATTGTTACAAAGATTAAGGATATTTTTCACTTGCATCTCTTAGTGTAATGTGTCCATTGCCTGTATTGCAGCTTTTTGTATGAAATTCCCTTAGGCTATCAAGTTTGCAAACAAGGTCTCCAGATCTTTTCCTGCCTTCCTGAGATTTCTCACAGCTGTTAATTTTTCTCGTTTTCAAAACTACTCACAGATAACATGTCCTGTGCCAGTCAGAATACTCACATCACTTCCCATAACCACCATGCGGGAATTTGAAGCATGCCTCTGACACACATGCACCCACATAGAGATCCTTTATCGTCTTCACAGGTTTTGGTCATCTAATGCCTAACACTTAAGATTTAGTGAGTTAGAACATGTTAAACACTCTAAATATTGTTGCTCTTTAAAAAAGACTAACTTTTCCTGCATTATTTTAGCTTTAGTGGCAAATTGAGGTTCAAGGAGTGGAATTTTTCAAATGTTTCAGTTTATGTGATCTGGCAAACTCAACTTTAAATTCTTTCCTTCTCTCCCCTTCAGTTGATGAGATGTGGACAGCAGGAGGTGTAAGATGCCTCTCTAATCCAGAAAACTACCAAAATTTAGAACAAATTCTAGGCTGAAAAGTGTTGCTGGACTACAGTCCCTACAGGAAGTAAAGGTGGGCCCATGAAGCAGGACCATGGCTACATTTTCCTCTGTCTTCTGAAAGTGTGCTGATCACTGTAGCCTAATGTCAGTCATGTGTGTATAAATTACAGCCCCAAAGGAGATATTTGAATACTCCCTTTTGCTAAAACAAGTGGAAAGTAGACACCCCTACCAAAACATAATTCAGTCCTTTTATTGTCCCAAAGGTAGAGCAGCTAGGCATAGCTGTTTACCAAGGGAAAATTGTAAAAAAAAAAAAAAAAACATAATGGAGGATTTTATACCCATCTTTGCATCTTTTAGCTGCCCCTGTCTGCATTTGATAACTCAGCCTTTAACAAACACCAAACAGGCATTTCAGCAAACATAGACATTTAGAAACTAATGCAAAAATATTGTGTATTAATTTTGTTTTCCCAATACATACATACCAGGACTATAATAAAGTTCACCATGGATGTGTGTGTGGATGTGGATGCATGTGAATTACTCCACTCTCCTGCCCTGAGCTCAGTTAGGGGCTGGTCTCTCAAATGTGGCTCTCTGTGACTGGCAATGGTCTGATGTATTTTTTCCCTTGTCTTGAGGAATCCAATGGAGGAATTAATCTATCTGTTTGGAAGTAGCATATGATTTAAAAAATAATCTGAAAGCTAAAACTATTTTTTTTTTTTTGTTTAGCAAAAGTCCTCCAAGCTGTTGTTTGAATAATTCTAGAACAGAAGTATCTATGGCTAGAAAGACAAAATACAGTCTGGAAAAGCAAGTCCTCCTGGCTGTGTCTGCAGCAGTAAACTAAGCAGTGCCAGGAAACATTCCCAGGCAGAGTAACACAATCATCTGTACTATTAAATTGCTAAAGTGGTCCTTCATACTGTTTTGGCTGAGCAGCAGCTAGCACTCTCCCAAACAACTCCCAGACATGGTTTGGTCACTGGCATGGGCCAGGAAGCATTCCTGGTAGTATGAACATGGGCCTTTCCATGCCAGTTGGCTGCAGGGGTAGAGAAAAGTCTCAGACACATTTTATTTTGTAGCAGATGCACAGCCAAGTTGTATTTTAAAAATAATTTGGGGTCAGCATGAGTAATATGTGCAGGTATATACAAAGGCAATACATTAAGCTTAGATTAGTCAACCTAAATTAATCTATGAACTGCAGCAAGCATGGTGTTAGCCTTAGTCTGTATGACTTTCATCATCCTGTGCCAAGTTAGTTCAGAACACTCAGCCAGTCGTCTCTCTATTGCCAAAGACCTGAGCTGTGTGAGAGGACTTAATCCACACTAAAGGATTTAGGAACCACATAAAGCTCCCTGCTATAGATAACAAGGGTCATAGAGATACAAGTTTTTAATTTTCATAAGGGTTTCTTGTTAGATCTTGAAAAGAGGGAGGGCCCCCTAAACAAGCCTGTGCCCCAGGGTACATACAGTGCAAGGTAAAAAACCTGAGCTACCTCTGACTGAACTAGTTTTGATCCTAAAACTCCTTATCAGACAAAGAGTGGGCCTGCAGGCCTCCTGTGGGACTACTGTTTTAGTTAGAGAGAAAAAAAGTTCACCATTAACTGCAGAGGATTTCCTAAGTGGCTGCTGTAGGTTGCAGTTGCTAACCTGCCCTTTAGCCTTGGTGTTTGAGGTAATGCATGGGGCAAAACCTGACCAGCCATCTTCCACTCCTGACAAATAATGTGGGAAATTATGCTGAGAAATCATATCAAGAAATGGTAGTGTCCATGAGGGGGCATTCAGAATTCAGCAGAAGTGACGGTGCAGGTGCCCATGATCCTTTCACCACACACTCTTGGTGTGGTGTATTCCAGAAAGCAGCTTGATGGTGGCTTTTTATATCTTGGATAATGCCATAACCACTCCTTTAGTGACACAAGATGTCTATTCAGCTGAATGATTTTCTACACAAACAGAGTACCAACTAAGTGTATTACTGTACCCTTTCTTATTTTGGAAAGTGAGCAGTTTTAAGCACTGGTTTGATGTTAGGCACATGCTAGATAATTTAGTGAACCAAAGGACAGATTGCATCACCAAATACAATTCTGTCTCTAGCTACCTAAGAGGATCTGCATAAACACCAGATCTATGCATCAGCTTCATACTGAGACTCCTTAATGTTATCATCAGGGTTTACATTTTGATAGCTCATTTCACATTCCAGCCTCATTTCAAAGCCCACAGTTGGGGTCAATATTAGCGGAATGCAATTCAACATGAAGTGACTTTTTTCCTTTCTCCCTCCTCACTTAATTATGCGAGACCTAATAAGCTGTGCTTTAAGTTTTGAAATTTTAGAATTACAAGAGAAAACTTTAAATTTCCAGGAAACTCTTACACTGCATGCATCTCAAACTAACACATACCACTTTTTCATTTTATACCTTTTACAGCGCCACACAATTTACTGTTCAACAGCAGCTGTTTGTTAGTGAAGAAAGCAGTACATGGTAGCACACTGCATTTTACTTATTTTTCCTCTTTTGTCTTTTCTTTGTAATACAGAGTCCTGAGCCGAGAAGGTAACTAGGCTTTATTTTACAAAGCACTGAGCTGCATGTTTAACTTAATCTTGAAGTATGTGATTCTCCAGTGAAACCACTCATGTGATAGGTGGCCTTAAGGGCCTTGCTGAAAGAAAGTCTTTTTGAACACCAAAAACATTATCTAAGCTAAAAAAAAAGAATTAGCCTGTTAGAGTGCTGCCATCTAGTCAGATGAGTGTATACAACAAATCCATTTACAGTGCTTGCCATATCTCACTGACCAGGACACTGAGCTACCCAGAAGAAAATCTTTGGGGACAGTCACTAAGAGCTATTCAAAGGGATCTATTGAACCGGTTCTTTTGGGTTTGTAAAAACCTAAGGATATAAAGAAAAGCAATTAAACAGAACATGAGAGCCATGGCAATTTTGGGATCCTGCAGAACACTAGCAAATTTTTGCTGAACTTTGTAAACTTGTGCTGCAGTGCAGTAAACTCCTGCAATTGCCACAGGCTTCTGAAGTTGACAGTGCTTCACAACTCACAGGAAGCAGGGGATGGTAAGAAAAAGCTACTTTTAACTAACCCAAATCATATATGAGCCTCACAGACCATATTTGATTGAAGCATGGTTTAATATGCAATTTTTTGAGGGAAATTGCAGCAGAAAAATATTACAAATTTGCTATTGCCTATAAGATTGTTCTTGAATGTCTTGGGGCTTCACATGGGACCTGTTGTATACCGGATAAAGAATCATACTATGAAAACAGACTTTAAAGTCTGAAAAAAAGACAAAATGCAATATGCTTACAGAGTGATACAAACTAAATTTTAAAAAATGTTCTATGCTACAGAAGTAAAATCCTTAGTTGCTTGAAAAAGTTAAGAACCATGCCGTTGGGAGGACTGCACTTACTATTTGACTACTGCTTGTCTACATTCCTTTATAAAGGTGAGGAATAATCATGTCTGGGTTTTATATTCTGATGCCTGTGAATGCATAACACCATGTAAATTCTTTATTTTCTGATTGTGAAGTGTGTTTTCCTGTAATGTATTATTTTAATATTATCAATTAAGACCATATCATTCCTAAAACAAATTACTCTCTTATTACAGAAGTAAGACAGGTTTAGGACTTAATAAATTTGCTATTTACTTTAGCAAGTCAGATATCTGGTCTTAATTTTTAATTACCTCGCACTTGTTTAGCAACCCAGTTTCTTGCAGCCTTGACCAGATGCTTTGGATTCGTCCAGCGTGTTCGGGGTGATTGGCATAGTTCCCACACATGCACTGGTGCTTCAGCATCAGACTGTCATACACAACACCTTCAGCACAAAGACAGCACAAAATCAGAAACAAATGAGACAAAGGCTAGTTATACTCTTCCCTGTCATGCATGCTTTAGTAAAACTGGATTTTATTTGACAATTACAGCAAGATGAAAATCCCACTGAATCATTTAGGTTGGAAAAGACTTCCAAGATCATTGAGTCCAATCTTTGGCCTTTCTCCACCTTGTCAACTAGACTAGACCACTGAGTGCCACGAACAGTTGTTTTTTGAAGGTCTCCCGGGATGGTGACTCGACCACCTCCCTGGGAAGCCCATTCCCATGCCTGACAACTCTTCCTGGGAAGAAATTCTTCCTGATGTCCAACCTGAACCTGAACCACCCCTGACACAGCCTGAGGCCATGTCCTCATGTCCTGTTGCTGTTTGTCTGGGAGGAGAGACCAATCCCCACCTGGCCACAGCCTCCTTCCAGGCAGTTGTAGAGAGCAGTAAGGTCTCCCCTGAGTCTCGTTTTCCCCAGGTTAAACACCCACAGCTCACTCAGGTGCTCCTTACAGGAGTCACTTGCTAGACCCTTCACCAGCTTTGTTGCCCTTCTCTGGACTTACATTTCATTTTCCTTGGTGAGACTCTGAATTTTGATTTATGAGGTGAATCTTGTGACACCAGTAAAGCAAAGATTATTTCTCAAGAAATTATATTAATAAATGCAATTAACTATAAAGAAGAAGGGGAATTGGGTGATGTCTTTTGAAAGATTTTATGTCTAGAAAAAAAAAGTCTCCCTACTGAATCACTTGTTTTCTCTTTCTCTAGTAGGTAAAGTTAGTTAAAGCTGTTAACCTATATACAACAAGAAAATGTTATGCATAGAAGTGTAAAGAATATAATTTAGAGAAACCTTTAAAAATAAATTACAAAATGGCAATGGCACTCTGCAGTTTTACTGCTTAACTAATACTATATTAATTCCAGATCTCAAAACATATCAAATGAGTGTTTCAGAGAGTCAAAACAGTGGCAGCCAGAGTCCTTTTCCATTAAAAAGTTCCACCCACTACTCAATTAGGATCAAATCCTGTTGTTTGACTGCAAGTGCAAGGTACCTTTTGAATTTTCTATGGTCATTTATGCGAGGACGGAACAGCTCTATACAAAAAAAAGCTATCAGTATCACAGTGCTCTGTAGCTGTGTATTGGGAGCAAAAGAGAAATTTTAGTGAGTAGTCTCAAGCTAAATTCAATTTTCAAGGCTTTCAAACCAAGTCTGAAACACTGAAAAATGATTTTCTGTATTTACTTGTTCTTTGCATTTCTCCTAGACATGTCTGGAACAAAAATTATTTTCCTTACCCCTATGTGGACCATTTTCATTTGGGAAATATTTGGCTTTTTTCTTTCCCTTACAGTTGAAAGGGACTGAGATTAACTAGTTCTCCAAGCTGCAATACTTGGCATTCAAAACATCTTATATGCCACCATTACTGGGGATGCCAGCACAGTTCTGGGAAAATTGTATTCGCCTGCTACTGAATACAAAATTAAAGTCCAGATTCAACAAGATTCTCAACACCACCTTTATTTAAGAAAGTTCTCTAATGGGTATTGAACATCAATAAAGCCTTTAAAAGCTTTTCTGACCGAGAGCCTGTGTACATCGTGGGTGATTCAAAGTTAAGTTTCTGAGATAATTCAGTTAGAAGCCAGCCAGAAGTTATGCTGCTCTAGAAATATTTATGCTGCCATATTTCTTAGCTCATGCACTTTAGAACTGATCCTTTGGGATCTTGATATTTAAGCCAAAATGAGAATACACTTATGTTAAGCGTAAAGAGAACGCAAATATAATACCTAACTGCAGTATGACTAAGTTTATGCAAAATGATTATCTAGCAAACATAATTGTTCATTAGCAACACATTTTTTAATTTACTTTCTTGTTCTGTTTTCTTTTAAAGAAAGAAGGAACCAGTGAAAACCTGGAGCTAATAAGCTAATGCAGCTTAAAATATCTGCTGGCATTGTCAAAGCAGTTAATAATTTTCTTTCTCTGCAGTTCCTCACTGCTCTATCATCAGGTCTTGTAAGTTACTTGGAAATATGCACAAAAAAGTGCATGCTCACATACCTCACTTTTTTTTTTTTTGGGCACTCACAGTTTTAATTCCCGCAGGCTGTTGGCTACTCAGCTTGTCCAGTTTGGCAGTGGCCATTATACCAACAGATAAGAAAATGTTTCCTCCCATCCCTCTGACCCACAGGGAAGCTGTTTATGTGCTAACTGTACAGGCATCAGGACTTTCAGAAGCTTTCAGGACAGGCTGTTATATCAAATGGATTTGAATAGAAATGCTTGTTAAACATTAAGAAAAATTAGCTGAAAGTTGAAAATTACTTCTGCCTGCCATTCTTTCAATTAATTTTTTATTCTTCTTACTTGAATAGTCCAAATAGCAAGTAATGGAAATGATATTAATAAATAAAAACACATTACTATGTTTTTGTTATACAGAGTTGGGTGTAATAATGACACTTCTTTATTTCCTGTATCAGGGTTGCAACCAATTTCAAAGTGAAACACTGAAACTGTGTATTCAGGATGCCTCCTCTGGTTGACAGAAACTTCTTTTCTTAGCACTTTTCCAGAAATAGAATGTAACTAAAAGTCTAATTTTATTGTATGTGAGTTATTTTTTCTGAATCAAAAATCAGTTTAATAAGGTCAGGTCAGTATTGCATGGCAGAAGCATCTGCTCCAAACTTTTAAATACCAAGATATTCACACCACTGAGTGTAAAATTTGTTTCTAGGAGGATTAATTGACTTAAGAAAAGACTGAAATATATGTTTTCATTTATTGCAAGCATTTAAATTGATTTAGGATGTGCAAGTGATTCAGATGTGTGGCTGCTGGTCATACAGCACATGTGCTTGGTACAATACCAGAATGCAGCAGTAGAGCTTACTGCTAAAAATAGCCTGTAGGATTTCCCTAACAGGATTCAGCCAATAATCTCCCCACCCCCCCATTAAAAAAGAAAAAAAAAACAAGAAAGAAGAAGAGAGGGAGACAACTGTTTTCAATTGCAGACTGCTGTGAAATATTAATAAAAGATGGTTATTCTGTCTCTCCAGAACAAATGCCTACAGCCAGATTCTGCTCTCAGATTCCTTGTGTAAATCTGAGCAGCTCCACTGAGACTGGTGGATTTATTCTGGATTTACACCAATATTACTGAGGTCAGAATGTGGCCCTGAAGACAGATGGGAATGGTGCCACCACTGAACCATATAATGATAGGGGACACAGGACAAAAGAAACTGAATTTGCTTTAAGTCAGTAAAAACCAAGATTTTCCTGCTGGGGACTCCCTAACACACATTCATTTCCAAAATACTTTATTCGGGTCAGTTTCTTTTAATAATATTTTAAACAGAGGGGAGAACAAGAGACCTAAAAATCATTGGCTAACAGCATGCTTTGAAGAAGATTAATTGCCCTGGAGAATAGCAGTACCAATAAGAAAACCCAAGGGAAGAATATCGCATAAATTATTCCAACAAAAAATCTGAACTAAATAATGTCAAGTATTCTGTAAACTGCCTAAATGAAAATCAAGCGGACTTTATTTTTTTCCACCTTCAACTCATTATCTTGTGCATATACTGTGTATACATTGCTTAATTCTCACAACAATCTCTGTTCTGATTCCCTTCAGATATTTGGCCAGAAGTATTTTTCTCATGACTCACAAAAAATAGAGGCTCAGTTTGATGCCCCTGTATTAATCTGCTACAACTGTTTTCCTCCTACCATTTTTTTTCTTCCAAAAATATATTGCCTTTAAATAGGAAAAATAACCCCAACAGTAAGTAACAATAATAGGCAGGGACATGTTATTAGATTAATTTCTAGAGTCTGAATTTGCCTTTGCTTTATGGTGGAACAGAATTTTCTCCATTTGAACACACCCATTCCTTCCTTCCATGCTTTTACAAAAGGTAGTGTTGCAACTGCTGTGGACAATGGCTGGTTCCATCTTGTGCTCTCTTAAGGGAGGAAATTATAGAGCCATAGGATAGCTCAGGTGGGCAGGGACCTCCAGAGGTTTGTAGCCCAATTCTGCTTAGAACAGGTCAGCACTGTGATCAGACATTCCTCAGAACTTTCATCCTAAAGGATTTTCTAAAAGCCATATAAGAATAAATAAAAATTGGGTCTGAGTTTCTTTCAAGTGATCAATGAATAAATGCTGGGCAGCATCCAGATCCAGGAAATAATATGCACAGATAAAGTCATTCCATACCATAATGTCCCATATGTTAATAATTCACACAGATTGTTTTGTTGGGATGCTTTTTTTTCTCACATAAACTGTATTAGAACTGTTAGTGTTGCAAAGTTTCTGTTCATTGTCACTCCAAAGGTATCAATCTCATAACATAAAAATAGCTCTATTTTTGATGTACTCAAAAGCTGGAGTGATAAAGGTTACATGTGCAGGTCTGTAAGCCTAGACAGATGTCAGGGGAAGAGATTTCTTTAAGCAGAAAGGAAAGGCTTAACTGCAGAGCTGTGTGCTCTGGCCAATCAGCCAGGGGGTACTGGCTATTAGCATAGATGCAGCTTGCAAGCAGGTACAGCCCCACACCGTCCTCAGCCAGTACCTAGAGGATATAAAAGCACTGAGGGTACAGAGCAGAGATGGAGAAAAAGAAGCATAAAGTTGTAGGGCAGATGAAAATAGGAGGATTTAAATTTTTTTCAGTAATGGGTAGAGATTATTATCTTGAATGACAGTGAAGGGGGGAAAAAAGATTCAGTAAAACAAGAATCAGGGATTCAAGAAAAAGATGTTTCATATTTTGAAAAAGGAATTCAGTGGACTGATAATCTCAGTTGCAATAAATTGGCCTTCCTTCCTCCCTCCCTCCCTTCCTCCCTTCCTCCCTTCCTCTCTTCCACTCTTTTTCTCTCTCTCTCTTTCCACTGGTGTTCATGTAGCAATTACATGGGGTAAATTTTGACTCTGCCCAATCTGACTGTCTGCATTTCCATGGCTGAACCTATCAGGTTTCTTTGTGTCACATTTCGAGCCCTTTATGCGAAGGATGTCCTGTTCCCATCACCATCTCCATTCAGTGTTTGTTGTACATAATTTCATTCCTTCTCTTATTTTTCCATCCCAACTTCACACTTTCTTTCTTGATTAGTTCCACTAATGCCACAAGTCCACAGATCTATGTAACCCCCTTGACCCTACTCCCCTCACTGGGGATTATAAAAGGAGGTGTCAGTAAACCTTAGCAATCAGGCTGAAGCAGCAGCTTTTTGAAAGGGACTGCAGATTTTGGTTTTTGGTTTTTTTTTTGAAACCACAGATTTTTGAAAGGGACAGTGAAGCCTACACACAGTGAGCTCACTTTTGGTGTGCTCTGCAGATCTTAGAATGAGTTTTCAATGTTTTGGGGACTCTGTGAATACAACTAGAAATACAGTGGTCTGGTTTAGGAATCCTGTCTATATGTGGCTATTCTTTGTGGAGGAACTCATGGAAAGTGAATCAGTATGTTTGTTTCTGTACAACTCAAATGTTTGTTACCCAACAGTAATAATACATTTTTGCTTGTGCCAAGGCCACATTCTGATTGGAAAGATGGGAGCACACTGTCTCACACAGTTACATGCAGTGCCCGTCAAGGACTCTATCCTTAATAAACTCATGGTCATAGCCTGAAAAAATGCGAACTTTCAGGGCGTGGGAAGTTCTGCCAGCTGAAGGAAATATACTTCTGGCATAAATCTTCATAAACAGTAACTGCAAGTATTTCTTTCCCCCTCTTTTATTTTCTTTTGAGCACAAAGTGATTCTTCGCTTCTGCCCATGCTCTAATGTGATACTGACATTCAGGCTTTTAAAAAGATGGACCCTCATGCAAGGTTAGATTACCCACAATAAGAAATGAGGTTTCTGTGGTCTTTTTCCTTCCTTTGACTGAAGATTTTTGAGGTTCTAATCACTTTTCTTTGGACAGCCCATGCTTCCTGAGTGACTGGAATGCCCAGGACCTAAGCATAAAACCTGCCTCTGTGGACTCCACACAACTGTTGAATGACACAGAAGTTGTAGCCATCAGCACTTAGTCATGCCTACAGCTTTGCTCTTTCTGTAGAGAAAGAGACCTTGAAGCAAAGAACTGATTTGTCAGATGAAGACATTGAGAATTACATCACAGTTTTCCTCCTTACTGGTGGTCTTTCTTCAACTTATTGGTGGTCTCTTTACAAAACAGGCAATGAGAACACAAAGAAAAGAACCAGAGAATAGAAAAATTAAAGCAAAAGCTATAAATGACTTAAAGGTACCAAAAATGCACCTGTTTCTATATTGCTAGAGCTAGTCAATGATAATAATTTATGACTGTGTGAATATTAACCCTGTGATTTATCAGCTGCACTGGTTGAGTTGGTGCCAGTATAGCATCATAAAACAGAGGAGCAATAGGGCTAAAACTGAACATATTGCTGCAGGAGGCATTTGAGATATTTAAGCCTGTTGATCCCACATGAACAAATGCATTTGCCCTGCCTATTAAAAGCAGTCTTTAGGGAACCCTACCAGTTGTGTAGACATGCTGGCTGGGCTGGTCCATGTCTGGGTGAGGTAATGTGGAGTCAGTGGGGGAAGATGGGGTCCTGGAAAGTGGCCGATGTTTATCTGATCCTGCCATGCCAACTGTAGCCATCTGAGCCTGGTAGATTTGCAACTGGTGGACATGCTGATGTGCCAGGAACTCCTGTTTCCAAGAAAACAGCACAGTAGAAAGAAATGTGAGATGGGATCAAGTAAAACACTGAGGGAAACATGTCAACAAATTAAGTTCATTAGGTCAGGGCTGTAATAAACAGTGGGGACCCCCAACCCCCCAACTTGTACCTAAGACTCACTCAATAAATCCATTCAACAGATGTTTTCACACTGACAGTGTGGGCTACTGATTTTGCTGGAGAGTAGGTGATGGCAGGCAACCTGTCAGTTCCCTCTGACAGGAAAAACAACTTCACATGCAAAGGCTTATAAAAGACAGTTTTTCTAATATATTGAATACATAATATGATGTTAGAACATGCATTTTATGACTGTACACAAATAGAAATTAAATTTTCCCACAGCACTGAAAGTGAAAAGTGATGTTCTTACTACTCAGTACCAAATGCACTGAGCAACTGAGTCAAGTTTCTACAGTTAACTCAGTTCCCAGAGCTCCCTGGAAAGTAGCAATGATTTGCATATAAGTTTTCACAAACTGTTTAGAAATTCGGGAATTGTTATGTGAGATCCCACTTAGGAGCCATCTTTTTTTGTCAAAACTGCTGCTGGCTGTAGGCAGAGGCAAACACTTCAGGGAAATAGGCAGGTGTGAAAAGAGTATAACAGAGTAGAAAAGAAGGTTTTCTCTTCTGTTTTGTCAACAGAGGGTCACTTTTGCTGACATGACAAAGGCTAAAACCCTATGAAGCCAGTAGGAATCTGGTTCACTCCACAGAGTAGGACTGCTTCTTAAAATTTTCCTTTCTGTTTTTGTTTTTTCTGTGAGTATGGTCCCAGAACTTCCACCGAAAGTGGACACCAGAGAAATATTTTCAAACCACTTAATATGAATTCAGTTGAAATTCACACTTGTGACTTACATCTGCAGGCTCTGTTTATCCTCACCTGGGCTCAAGATACATAAATGCAGGAATACATATATATATGTGTGTGTGTGTGTGTGTGTGTGTGTGGCTTTTTCTTTTCTGTTTTATTTAATAAACCCAGTAACAATTAGCATTGCTGTGTGTGGTTGCTTGAGACAGCAGCTCAGAGGCCTGGCTTGGTCAAGGAGAGATTTCTGGCTGCTCAGAGAGGTGAAGCTGAGTTCAGGCTGTGTGGGAAGGCAGGTGGGAGTACCCCAGCCCATCACACACTGCAAAATAAATCGGCAGCTCATAGGATGTGAGAATGTCTACCCTGCATGTTATAAAAGAGGCCTTTATGCAAACAAGTGCTCATCAATAATAGCTGAAATGAGAATAAATGCTTTAAAAGGCAGCCCCAAAACCACATTAATATCTAGGGTCACTACTTCAGTGAAATGACATAAGGTCATGGGAAAGGTAAATCACCTGGGACCTTATCATAAGTGACTAAATTAAGAAAAAAAATGAGTAGGCAAAAAGAGGTTTTACAAGAATTTTCTTGGTTTAGAGTCATTGAACCATTTTCCCTTCCTTTAAAAATACAGACCCCCAACTTTTCTTTTTTTTTTTTTTAATGTTCAATGACAGGATAGTGTTACATATACAAAGAAATATCTTGAGCTATCTGAAGAGGTCTATGTATCCATCTATGAACATAATAAAACTTAACATTCAGGATTTTTTTCCTGAAATCTCTTTTTGCTTAGTTTTGCTAACAATTTTGATTGTGATAAATTTTCAGAGGGGATATTTTTTTGTTCTCATAGGCATACATATCTTTTACAACCTTTTCTGGGAGTGTATGGGATTGGAAACGATGAAGAATGCACGGACACTATTGTGTTCAATATTCTGCCTTTGGAGAGCAGAAGTAGATACATTCCTTTGTGAGAATTTAGCATTCACTTTCCTCAATGCTGGCTTAGTAGTCAATAAAGTAGGCACAGGAGGTATTTTGCTATTGATTACTCCCTGCATCCTAGGATCAAGTGATGGCAGCAGCACTGTCTGTCTGATGCTCATGTATTCACAATCTCCTGCCTACTCTTCTAAACTCCCAGCTGAGGAGTTTGGAAGGAGCCAAACTCTGGGCTGCAGAAGCCATTTGTGGCACAGAATGTTGCTGCCAGACAGGAAATCAGTGAACACTGTTATTTCTGCTGTTCTCCTCAACTTATATGTTGCCTTCGTTGCATAGCTGCTATCTGTGTAGTTCTTTGAGCAAGGGAATTTCTGATATATCTTTCAATGTTCATACTAACCACTGATAATTCATTAATTGAGTTCACTTTGCTGATAATCATTAGAGTAAAGAAGACAAAAGGATTTCTTCCCTATTGGGGTGTTTTTCAGGCTAGTAAATGTGAACCAGTGGATTGTGGTAGTCTTCACCAAACATTATTACTTGAACATATTTCTTAGATTTAGAGCTGCCTTTCTTTTACTTCTGGACCTGAACTTTAGTTTTGCAATATCTGAACTTTTTTTTTAGTGAAGCTGCAAGTTTGCCATTCACTTAATATCTAAAACACAATCTTTCCAAGTCTCTGATCTAAAAAAGTCAATTTAAGTGGGCTTTTTTTGTTTGTTTGTGGGTTTTGGTTTTATTTGTTTTTTGGGTTAGTTTGTTTGTTTTGATGGTTTTGCTTTAGTTTATTTTTGCAGGGTTCTTTGTTTGTTTTGGGGTTTTTTACAGTGTCTTGAAGAAGAGGAAAAAGAAGTCTAGAACATCACATAACATAGATAACTTTGGAAGATGCTCCTGACTTTGTTTCTAAAATGATTTTATGTTTGTGTCTGTGTAGTCAATAGAAACAGTATTTTTCAAGCTGACAAACAAATTGAGAATTTTTTTTTTAAAGATTAATCAACTTGTGTGAACATCACCTAAACTAGACATCTATTTCAGCACTTTGTTGGAGACCAAGAATACAGCCTATTCTTTCTCTCTTCCATTTACAGGTTAAAGTGTGTCCTGTTTATATCATTCTCCCCTCCTCAAATGAAACCAGGCACATACTCTGTTTGACACATATTTGTCAACATAATCTGTTCAGGGAAGGAGAAGAAATTTTTGGAAGGTTCCATGGACATTGCATGACATCTGCTTTAATTTCTGAGGGCACAGAAAACATTTGCCTGTGAAAATCTTCTAAA
The DNA here is from genome assembly GCF_000277835.1 of Geospiza fortis. NCBI lineage: Eukaryota > Metazoa > Chordata > Aves > Passeriformes > Thraupidae > Geospiza > Geospiza fortis. The sequence goes on from NW_005054307.1 coordinate 211,015, forward strand.
ATTTCTTAAAGTAGTTTGTCTCACAAGGCTTACACTGAGGCTTACATCCTCTTGTGGCATCCAGGTCCTTTAACTGTAATATTACAAACTGTAGACATCAGCAAAGTTTAGACTTGTTTAGATTTTAGTCAAAGTTTTAGGCTAACTTCCTGATTAGGTTTTATTTTACACACAACAGGTACTCATGAAATACATATATTTTTTCCAGCCACCTACATATTTGTGCTGTAAGCATTTCTGATACTCTGAGTCACAGACAACTGGATTAATGCAATGAGTAATGTGGATAATCAACACACTTATCTGCTCCCCAAATGCCCACCTGGCCTCTGGAAGGGATTAAAGGAACACAATGAATTCATCTTCAGGTTTTATGTGTTACAGCCCTGCAAACACATGTCCGTCTCTCCAGCAATATGACAAAAGCAGTATTTGCACATCTGCAGGGCTAGTGATTTGTGTGAATATATTTGGAGCATTTCTAAGGTAACCTGAGCCCTGTCTGCCCGGCACGGAGCCTGCTAGTTCCAGGTGCCTGAGATTAGTTTATTAGTAGAGGCAAGCAATTAGGGCCTCTGCTGGAGCTGGTGGAGGGCCATCCATCCCCTTCCACAGAAACAAGCTCAGGCCCTCAGTAACTATTTTGAGGAGGAATTTTAGAATCAGTATCTAAAGAGAAGATGAGCCTTTTGGGAGCATGGGAGGTAAATATTTGTTGTTTTCCTAGTATTACTGTAAGATTTGTTTAGCAGGGCTTTGGATTAATTTGGGTTAGTACAAATATTCCTTTCATGTAGATGTGTGATTTGCACATTTTGGAGTTAAATGTTTTGTAAATTCTAAGATTTTAATGAGGTCTGCTTCCTTATTTCTACTGGTGTGAGACCTCATAAATCGCAAGTACATTTTGTTGGATTATTAGATGGTCTGTGTTGGAGGATAAAGCATAGGTGAGCTGTCTATATATTAACAACTCCTTTGAAGTTATGTTTTATGCAGGAAAAAAAAAAAGTGGATTCACTCATAAAAGCTTTTTTTGCCTCTTAGCAGTCTGTTTTTAAATTTAATGTGTTAGTATTTAGTTTAGTCACAGCTAAATAAATCCAAAGATTTGTATGTCTGTAGCATAATCCTTCATGTGTATGGGCATATTCACACCTCTCTTCAGGGTTTATGCTTTGGCTTTTTTTCATTGTGGTAGAGAACTTTTTTTCCTCTTAGGGAGAGCAAATTTTACATTTCTTAATAATATGATTACTACTCTCATGTATTTGTGGCCAGGTTTATATCCCTCTGTTGTTGTGCCTTTGGTGCATTCTGCTGAAGTATGAAGTGTGTGCTAATGTCTATAGACTTGTAAAAGTTTTGCCATGTTTTGCCTGTCCTGCCTTCCTCTCCCAAAAGGCCTTAAGCACTACTAACCTTACAAAGCTTTTCCTCTCAAAGCGTTTTTGGTGGTCTGTTTGCTAATTTCCACGTGATTTTCAGAAAATTACCCAAAGGATGGGTAATTTCCTGATGGGGAAAGCTACATGCAAATCCTTCAGAAAGTTTTGCCCTAGGTAAGGATGAAAACAAGACCTGCTGCCTTTCAGACCTTTCTCTCTCTCCTTCTTTTGAAGGATATTTCTGATGCCTGCCCTGATGCCTTGTCTCACCCCATGACTCCTGTTGGAGTAGGACCTGTCCAGACCCCTGCAGCAACATGGGAACAGAGCAACCTCAAATCCTGCCACTTGTCTTCTCTACCACCCTCCTAGGCTTTCCACCTTCCCAGTGCAGCCGTAGCTGAATGCATCCAAGGAATGTCCTGGCCAGCCTGTGACTGCATCCAGCAAAAGGCCTCATCTTGCAGCAAACAGAGCTCAGTTCTGCTTTAAGGTCCCTGTGAAGGCAGTATTGGCCCAAACTAAGACAGCATCCTCCAAAGTCTGACTGAATTCTGGTCACCTAGAAAATCCTCCTTCAGATGTAAGGAGTTAACAGTCCTTCAGAAATATCATACAATATATTAATAGGTTTGATTTTGGTTATCCTCAGAAGTGACAGAAAAAAACCATAGAAAGTAATGGATGCCTGTACAAAAGAGTTTTGTTCCTTGGGACAAAAAATTGTGGGTAAGTGGAATTTTTAGCAATTTTCACACAGGAGTTTTTTGAAGTGCTGTTTTACCTACTGTCCTCAAACAGAACCATAACTAGTTGCCTTCAGAAACCAAGCAAAAATAGGTCCTGAGGTCTTCCAAAAAAAAAAGTGTGTGAACAAATGTGAAAATGTAGGAAAGGTGTCTCTCTGTCAATATATACAACCTAAAATAGAAATTAGTCTGAGATATCCTTGCAAATGAATGTGTTGAGACATCTTTTTCGCTGCTCTGTCACTTGGAAAAAACACATCACCAAGAAGCCCTACCAGTTTCTATTTTTGACAAAACCAGATGTGCAGCCACCAACTTCCATGGTCATTACTTTCAAAAAACCTCAGTATCACAATCTGAAATATAGTCAACCACAAACTCAGAATCAGCATTTTTATGAAAAGTAAGTAAATTACAAGTAAGGTCACAGACACATAGATTGAATAGGTAGAAATGGATTTAGAGCAAGGAAAAGCATAGACAGGAAAAAACAGGACAGTTAGCCTTGAGACATCTGGATATATTAGGTCACATGTTACCAAGATGTTTATAGAATTTGGATTTCTCTTGCTGTAATCCAAGGAGCACAATGTTGACTAGAAAATGGGTAAACAGAAATGAAGTCTTATCAACTGAATCTTAGGTGCAGATACAGAGCAGTGGGATGGAAGCTATAACCCAAAACTGCCTGGAGTCTCAGGCAGAGATTTGCCTTGGGCAGCAATCTGCTTCTCACAGCAAAATAAGCCCATGCCCCGTGCCTTCCCCTTGCCTTCTGAAGGACTGTGGAATGGCTTATTCCAGCTGCTGTCAAGGTATTGCTTAGTACTTAGACTAGTCCTACTGCAGTGACAGCCCAAGGAATCACTCTCAACTAGTTTTGTTTTCCCCCTCTGTTCCTGCAGCTGCAGAGCTGCTGTTGTGAAGGTTCCTGTCCCTCTCCTTCCATCCTTCCCTTCTAGCACAGGAGCGCCTTTGGGATGACAAAAAATGTTATAAAAATTACAACACCTTTAGGCCAAGAAATAGGGGAAGAGCAAAGGCTCTTAATGGGATAACGAGAGCATGCTCCTTTATCAAGGCACATAGGAGATGATGCATTTGGACATGGGGTTGCATGGCTAAATGTGCGAGTCCTGGCTGGAGTCACAGCATGTAGGATGTAACAGCAGAGTCGGGACCCTGCCTTTTACCTCTACTGTTGCATGAGGAGGTGGATGGGCTGCTGACATGTGCTTTTAAAGGGAGAGAGGTTAAAAATTACCTCTCTTGGATGAAAAATTTCCAGAAGCGTGACCATCTAAACGTGCCCCATGTTGGTGCCATGTAAGTGAGGAATCAAGGTAGTCACAAGGTTTGAGAAGTTTTCAGCTATCTTTGTTAAGAAATATGAGCCAAACAGTCATTAGGTTGAAGCCTGGTTGATTAAGAAGAAAAGAATTATGGAAGTGACAGAAAAGGTTGCCCTAAATTCCGAGCACTTTTACTGGAGGGAAATTCCAGGAGTCCAACTGAGTTGCTGGATTCACTCCTGGTTCCTGCTCCTGTGAGACCTGCCTTCTCTGCTCCCAATATTGGCAGGTACTTGACTTCTGTCACTCCTGCTAAAGTGCTGACTGCAGTGTGCACAGCACTCATCCAAAGAAAATGCAGCACCTCCTCAAAAGCTTCACTCCTGGCTCAATCTTTTCCTCTCTTTCTGACTCTCCCAGATACTTAATACAAATGTATAAATAATTGGGAGTACAATAAAGGGGAAAAATAGACCACCTGAATATCTTGTGGGATATTTTTTTGTTCTTTAAGGAAACTTCTGAAGAGGTTTCTTGTTACTTTATTGCTTTTACTGAAAAAAACTTGACTTTCCAGAAGTCACTTGGTGCTTTCCAAAAAAAGAATGCAGGGAAGAATGAATGCAAAAGGAAAATACAACTGTTCACATGTCTTGCCCTAACTTTCAGTATCAACAAGTATTTTCTTCTTTTACTTTGATATGCAGAATAAGTAGGCTCTATAATAACATTTAATGGTTACAACCACCTAATCCTAATAGCTTTCTGAAATCAGTAAGTTGATATGTTTGCCAAAACTAATTAACGATAACATCAACTGTCCACATGCTTCATTGCTCTTGGAAATGTCACCCAACTCTCTTCAACAGTATTGGCAAATCAGTTTGATGTTACTTTATGTAGACCATTTCAACCACTTCCATTTTTCTGCTCTTCATCAGAACTACTTTTGTAGCAGACTTGTATGATTTATTTTTAAGTGAAGAATCATTACTTTGGCCTTCACACAGAAAAATAATGTTCTCCAGACTAAAGTCATTAGCAGTCCTGCTGCAGATCTGTGTTTTCTGCATATTTCAATAGATTCTGCTTTGGTTTTATAGACAATTCTTTTGAGTTCATATTTTATTGTAGAATTAATGAAAATTACTTGGATCTGACATATAAAGAGAATGTCCTGGAAAACTCTGCTCTTCAATATAGAGTCAAGACACACTAACACATCAGTGCCTAAGTATAAAATCATGAGGGTGTACAGATGCCTCCGCCCTTGTATGGATTTGCAGTGAGGTCAGAATGGGGAGCACCAGTGGACCATATGGTCAGCAAATATTAGAGCCATCACTGGGGTGTTTGACCAACTCTGTTCTCTCTCTATAGAGCATTTCTGCAGGCCACTGTATCTAATGCACAAGGCTGGGGGAGCAGCCCTGCCAAAAAGCACTTGGGGGTGCTGGTGGATGAGAGGCTGGACATGACCCAGCAATGTGCACTCACAGCCCAGAAAGCCAAATGTGTCCTGGGCTGCATCCAAAGCAGCGTGGGCAGCAGGTGAGGGAGGGGATTCTGGCCCTCTGCTCTGCTCTGGTGAGACCCAACCCACAGTGCTGCATCTGGGGTCCCAGCACAGGAAAGGCAGGGACCTGTTGGAGTGTATCCAGAGGAGGGCTGCCAAGATGATCAGAGGGCTGAAGCACCTCTCCTGTGAGAAAAGGCTGAGACAATTGGGATTGTTTAGCCTGGAAAAGAGATGGCTTCAGGATGAGCTAATTGCAGCCTTCCAGTAACTGGAGGAAGCCTACAAGAAAGATGGAAAGGGACTATTCATGAGAGAATGCAAGGGCAACAGGGAATGGCTTCAAACTGAAAAAAATGTAAGTTTAGATTTGATATCAGAAATAAATTCTTTACTGTGAGGGTGGTAAGCCACCGGAATAAGTTGCACAAAATTGTGGATGCGCTATCCCTGGGTTTGTTAATGGCCAGATTTGATGGGGCTCTGAGCAATCTGGTCTAGAGGAAGAAGTCCTTCTCAGTGTCAGGGATTTTGGAACTAGATGACCTCTAAGTTCCACTTCAGCCCAAGCCAGTCTGTGGGTCTTTGACTTTTACCCCTCTGAAGACTTCAGAGAGATATATTGCCAAATCTCACACCTTACTTCAATGTGGTTAAAATGCCCACAGACTTCCTTTCTCCAGCATATATGTAGTAAGAAATAGAGTTTCTTGAAAAATTGTCTATGTACACACACACATCTGCAGATATCACGAGATATTTTAAAACATTTTTCTCTCTTCAGTGCAGTGCCTTACTACACTTTTCAGATTTTGGAACACAAGGAAATAGTGGTATACAGGGAAATGGTGATATAACTTGAGACTGCAAAATAAAGGATTTGAATATAGGATTTGAATATGCTGCAGATGGAAAAAGAAACTGTCACAAAAATCCTTTCAGATCTGTTCTATATACTTAGACTTCTACATAGTCATAGAATGCTCTATGCATTTGCAGAATATATATATTTCTGCAACAAACAAGTACAGCTTGTATTTTTTTATTTTTATTTGGGATAAGATCAATTTATTTGTAATTTGAATAAAAATTGAACTGAGCATCAAAATATTTCCCACTGTTTTCTCAGCCTAGGGTTTGCTGCTTTTATCATAGTGGGAGAATTGCCAGAATGGGTAGATTTGAAATGGAGGGAAAAACCCTTATGTTTACTGATTTAGGAACAACTAGAGGGTTAAAAAGAAACCAGGAAAATGTTATATGCTAGCATAGCATATAACAGATTGTAAAATGCAGACTGCAAGATAGATTATGCAATTTCTTATTCCTTAAGTAAATCTCCAAACTTAAAATGCAAAGTAACTCTCAGTAGATACCATATTACCTGCTCTGTTTCATAGGAAGGATAAATTTTGTGCAACTTATTCCAGTGGCTCTTTTCTTTTTTTTTTTCAGAGGATAGCTGCTTAGTATTTAGAACTACTATCTCTTTGTTTTAAAGGCCAGCTGAGATAGTGGTGTCAATTCATATGTTGGGGAAGGCAGCCCTGAAGATCAACTCCATTGCTGGTGAAGTCCTTTAAAACCACTCTCCCTGTGGTCTGATGGCAGCTTGGGAGGACATCCACATGCTGGAGATTGTCTTGGAGCTAGTGGCTGAGCAGGAAGACCAGAAGCAGTGGGGAAGAGGCAGATGAGCTAGCTGGGATGCACAAATCCAGCATCCTGAGAGCTGTGCGGGTGCAGTCCATGAGCAGAGGCCTTCCAGTAACTCAAAAGGAAGGACCTGGCAGTCAATGGAGAAGGCAACCTCTTCCAATCATAAGTTATAAAACATTCAGCTCTGTTTTGGATTATTTACAGAGATCTAAGTCTAGATAAACTAGAGGGGAACCAAGAAATTATTTTTTTGGTGGGTTTTCACTGGGATATCTGGGAGAAGGATTTGTCACTTCAATAGCTGCATCTTTAAACATTGCCCACAAAGGAAGGAGACAGAATTCTTGCAGCCACACAACACTTATGAAAAATATATACTGGAAAATACTGCACCAAATAAAAAACTACAACTTTAACTATATCTAGTGAAACCCAGGAGGACAGAGTGGAGGAATCCTGAGAACCAGTCAAAGCAAAATGTTAACTCTAATTGTCGTATTTAGTTGGCCTTGTGTTGTGACAAGTTTGTTATTATGCAGATTTCCTACCTGCCACCTTCTATGGGAGGATTTTACCAAGTGAAGTTATGCAGACAATTCCCCTTGCTTCTTACCTCTTTATTCGTAATTATGTTGGCCCTGTGTTCACTCAAGATAACATTATAGCTGTCCCCAAATGCTCTCCATTTGGGGCCTGTGACAAACAAAATCTTTCAGTGCCTGGAATAATTTTTTTTCCTCTGTTGCAGAAGTGTAGCTATTAACATGCTGAAAACAAAGCTGTGTTTGTTTATTGTCTGACAGTGGGTTAGTAAGTGTTACGAATTTTCACTAGTATAATTTTGTAAATGTCCTTTTTTTTTCTTCAGGCAGATATATAATGTAATATATTGTCCTTAAGCTTTTTTTTGTAGTTTTTATTTTTGCTAGGAATGTTATCTTTCCTGCTCGGTAATAAATTTTATGTATATGATGCATATATAAATATTCCTTGCATGATACTATCCTATTGAAGATTATAATGAAAATAATCTGTAATTCATCTGCTACATAGAGAGTATTCTTGTGTGGAGAAGCTAAGGTGTAGACATTAGAGATCCAAAGTGCACAAGGATTGGAAATCCTGATTTTTAAGTCCTTTCCTTAATCACTGGATCAGTAATAATTGCATTGTATCAATAATATTCTCCATTTCTGGCTTTCCATCTAGTTTTATTATGAATAATGCAACACTGTGGCTTTATGTGTTTCTTATTACAACTGATAGCCGTGGAGGTATGGTCAGAAACTTTGGTTTGATGGTGCTGGATTTGATAAAGGATAGGAGAAAGAGGTTGGAGCAATTGATGCTGTACAATATCACAGCTTTTCGGTACTGCTCAGACAAACTAAAAGCTGTGATCCCTACTCTATAATCTTTAAGCTGGATGCAAAAGGGCTCTGAGCAGACTGGGTGAGGAGAGGGAGGCTGGTCATCCCTATCACCCACAATGAGGCATTGTGAAAAAGTGGTGAAAGAGCTCATGGAACTTTGCAGCTTCTGTCTTTGGGGTCATTGTGGTCCTTAGTCTTGCTGGGAACATCCAGTCCATTTTCTTACCAACCTCTGGAAACATTAAACCAACTAAGAGAAACCTGGAGGAAAGGCAGTCACATAACGTGGATGCACACATCATGATGGGTGTGCACATTGTGCCACAGCCAACCTTCAGGGCCACTGTGAGTTCCAGGAGATGTGCTAACACGCTTGAAGGAAGGTAGTGCCAAAGCACCCCAAACAGCTGGCACCCCACATCCATGCCTTTGCATTCAGAATGGCCTGGAAGCCCTGCTGGCCACAGGGAACATTCTGAAAAAGAAGGGATGCTGTGAAATATATCTCAGACAAACGTATCTCAGAAATACATCTCAGGCCCTTGGCAGAGCTGCAAAGGTGGGCTGAAAGCTTTGAGGCAGGGCTCAAGGCACTGGGTGCTGCCAGACCAGCAGTTCCTGTTGGAACTCTACAAGACAAGGCATGTTTGAAGGTTTCTTCCCAGGAACCACAGGGGTTAAATCTGACCTGATTGCAGTATCAACAGATATGCTAAAAGCTATGCATTTAGCCCTGAGCTCAACCAGAAAACCTAATGCTGTCCCAGAGGCCCAGCCACAGGCAGTGAGCTTCTCAGCTCCTTCCCTCTCTCCCTTGCCAAATCCTCCTCTGACTATGGGTATTTGGATTTCTGTTTGCTACTCTTGGTACAAAAAATGTAATTACAGCAATTAAACAATAGCAACATTCAAAAAGGAAGAAAATATGTGAGATTGGGGCTGAGCTTTTGCCTTTTTCTGACAATTTTAGAAATATCTCTGGTTTTCATCATAAAAGTTCAGATTCACATTTCCAAGTGGCTCTTTGACTATTAAAATGTGCTTTACATATGGATATAATTTAATTCATAAGAATCTGACGGCTGCTACCTGGCCTTCTTTGCTTATTTTTAGTCAGTCTACAGAGAACTTAAAAGACTTTTACTGTACAGTTGGAAATAAGAGACAGGATTGTTTCTCAGTTTTTCTCATGTGCATTGTGAGGCATTAATCTAACCTATGACCAGATTCTTTTTTTGTCTTTTTTTTTTTTCCCAGCCTGTATTTAAGCCCTGATGACTGTTTCTTTCATACAGCAATATTTGCCAATGTCATAGTACACCACACCCTATGGGTTATTGCACCCTTAAGAAGTTCCTAGGCCTCATTCTTTCTGGGAGAAAGAATCATGAAGTTGCAAGACTTCAGTAAATTTTATATAAAACTGTTAATTATCTGGAGAATTCTGATTTTAGGTACATCCAGGAGTTGCTCTAGATACAAAACCCCAGAATATACTTTAAAAATTTGGGTTCAATATAACTTCAGGTGGAAGCATCTGCTACCTCATTTAATCTCCCGCCTTTTGTGTGTGTGACAGTACATGGCTACTGAGCTCCCTTTCAGAGCTGGATGGAGATTCAAAATATTTCAGTATAAAAAGTGTAAAGTTACCCACGCTGATATGGCCAAAATTCTTTTGAAAACTAAGTTTTGTTACTGGTTCAATGATTGCTAAGAGCAAAATTCATCTTGTTACAATGTAAGTAATACACTCCAACTTCATGTGGCAGGAAGGAAAACACAGTGCTAATTTATGAGTAGCTGCCACCTGAAGGCAGTGAGATTTTTGGCCCATTGAATCAAAGACCGAGGGAATACCCAAGGCAAAAAGCTAGTTATCATTGTATTTTGGTTTCTTTCACTTATGAAACTGTTATGATTTCAACCAAGGAGTTTTACTTTTTTCCCCTGATTTCCCCCACACATCCCACTGGGAAGGACTGAGCAAGGGACTGTGTGGTAGTTAGTTGCCAGCTGAGATTAAAGCACGACAGCATCACAGGCATCTATTGGTGCCCAGGTAACCCTGGCCAGGAGAGGGAATACCGACTGTCCCTCCCTGCTGTTGTGGGTAGCGCATTCCCATGCAGATAGCTTGGGGTGACCAATGCACATACTCTGTGCCTAAACCAGAGGTGTGAGTTGTCTCACCTAGTGCTTGTATTTTAATGAGAAAAAAGGGAGTGAAAAGCCCTGAGCAGGGGCCCATGGCTGGCTCCTTTCAGCTGTGAAATGTTTGTGTCCCCAGGGGCTCTCTGCTCCCCAGGGGCAGAGGGGGTGTGAGAGTCTCTCCTTTTCATTTAAGAAGGGTTACAGGGCCATGCTGCCCGAAGAGCTGCAGCAGGGGCTGAAAGTCCCGAGAGAGTTTTGGGTCAAGTTAGGTTGCTTTGGGAGGATTTGGATCTCTGAAGATGTTTTGTTTTCATTCTTTGAATTAAAATTTAATTTAAGTAATTGGAATACATAATCCATCTCTGAGGAATGCTGTCCTAATCTTGTCTCTTAGAAGAAAAAGCAGGATTTTCAAATTTTATCTGTTACTGATCAGCTGTATGAGCTAACACCAGTGTTCTAATGTCTCTGAGCCTTTGTGTCACCTTATCTCATCCTGGCTTTATCTCTTCTTTACCATGGAGATTTCAAGTAGTTTGTCCTTTGCAATGAGGCAGTTCAGTGCTCAGCACTAGGGATGTTTGATTGCAGTTGTGGAATTAAGGCACATAATATTTAGTGAAAACCTACATCAAAATTCCTCTTCCATACACACCCCTCTCCATAAAAAAAAAAAAATTAAAAGGAAGAACCAGTGAGTTTCGTTTAGTTTGTTTTGGCATAGTACATTGGGGTCCAGTTACATTTCATATTAAAAAAATAAAAGAAAAAAAGAGGTAAATATAAGGAACAAGAGCAAAAGGAGAAGAAGTGAGAGAAGGGAAACTAGATGGGAGAGGCGTAGAGAGAACAAGAATCCAGCTTTAAAAAAGACAAATCATAGCTGAGACTCTGGATCCAGGCACCAACGTTCTTATCACCTGGAAATAGAGCACCACAAGTGTGGGTTTTGGATATTCATACAGTATAGGGTTCAGTAAGAAAACCCTGATGCCCTACATCACTATGCAATGATAACTTCTATAAAAGCTTTTAAATTTAGATTACCTTTGTTGTAATATGAAAGCTTTTGAAATCTATGGTTATTTTGGAAGGCTTTTGTTTATTGCTGTAGTCCACTGTAAAGCAGTATATTACCAGCAGTATAATACCCTATTTATTCAATTCCTCCCAAAACGCCCCAGAAATGAATTGCTGTGATGTGTGGTTGTGGTAGCCCAGTGGTCAGACAAAATCAGCTGAGAAAGCAGGGCTGGTTGTGCACCAGCTGCAGTGCCTGCCCACAGTCACTAACCTTTTTGGGAAAAGTCACTTCCATCAGTCAGGCCACTACAGGGCAGTGGCCGCAAGGCAGCAAAACACTGCTTGGAATAATTCTTTGCAGATGCCAGGAACCGGAAGTTTCAGGGAGAAAAATGAAAGCCATTCACTCTTCCAATGACACAAGCCTTTGATACAACAAAGTCAGTTGGACAGGGAGCTCTGAGGTCAGGAAGGCACGTAAAGATTGGTGATTAGAGAAATACTATATCAGCAAAGTGTGGCAAGCTATTAAAAGAAACTGTAGCTTTTATGATTGTTCTGCTGGAGCTTCCCCAGGGCTATTTATATTAGATATTGAGTTAAGCATAACTTATTTAGTCTCAGCATTCCAGAAAACATTTTGATGTCAGCTACTGAAGGAAAGTAAACACAAGGAGGAGGAAACAGGGCTGATCCCAAACAGATAAAAATTTTGTAATTTAATTTTGTGAACCCATGCATGTTAGAGCATTAAGAAAGAGGAATTTTTTAAAGCTTGATTTGACTTAAAGCCTGGTTGATAGAGGTATTTAGTCACTGTGCAGCTGGGGGAAGATGGGTGGAGAAATAGAGATGATTTATCACCTTGAGTACTTGCTACACCCTAACAAATCATGAACACAGTTTTCTGTAGGCATTTTCATCTAGAGCAGATTTTATGCACATGTGTGGTTCTCATCTAATGCTGTGGGCTTGTGTGTATGTTAAGCCAAACTATTTGCTTAGCTGGGCTGTTTGCCCAGTGGATGTCCTGATGGCTGGTGACAGGGATTTGCCTGCCCTGTAGCAAGCAATTAAGAGTCTTTGGGACTGTAATTTAGGAATTGCTCTATGAGTCTGGACTTTTGGTCACTAAGTGAAGAATCAAAATCTGATCTAGACGCTCGTAATGTCTGCGCAGATATACAGATATTATCTCTCAGCTCAGCAGCTCCAGTGCAGGAATCATGCTTGTTTATTTCTCTAAGAATAAGTCAATAAATACATTGGGCAGTTCTGCTCATGGGCTGTCTGTTCTCTCAGAATAACACTGTGGACCTGAGGAAATTACAGGTATGAATGTAAAGTCAGGTGTGGTTTTCTTTCATTTGCCAGAACGAACCATTTATTTAAGACTGAGGGAGTGCTGAAACCTCAAAGTCAAGTACAGCTCAACTCCCTTAACACAGGGGAGACACCTCAGCAGCAGTTCCTTGCAGAGGATTTTTTTCCTGCCATCTTGACTGTGCTTTGATTCTTAGATTTATTTTTTAAAGGTTCGTTTAGGTGGGAGGCTAGCACTTCCAGCTTTGTTTGAGTTCTGCAGAAAAAAAGAGAGTGAAGGAATATAGTAGAACTAGCATAATGTTAGAGCTATCACTCAGTAGAAGTTATCTGTCTAGAAATGCTGTCCAAGAAACAACTTGTGCTTCCTGCTACCTTGTTCTGACCAGGTGTTTTAATGTCATGTCATTTTGGATTTAGGCAAGATACCAGCCCTTTCATTTTCCTTTATCTGAGTAAAATATATGGTTTATAGATTGTGAAGACCATACTTTTGCGCTTTTCTTGATTAGCATGCTTCCCATTCCATGACTTCTTATTACTGATAAAGTTTTTCATTTAGATTGTGTAATTCTGCATTTCTGTGTTTAAGTCAAGGACAACTTCCTCTTCCTTCTCACCTTGCTATGTATTTTTTGTGCTAATGTTTTCACTGCAAAGAAATTATTCACTACCACAGAAATATCCCAGTTCTGCAGGTTGCATATTAATGACCAGTTCTCCCAGACAGAGGATCATATTCCATTTAGAGTGCAAATGTTATGTCTTATGTCTGCTGGTTACCAAACATCACAGAGAGGATTTAGCAACTAAGGCTTTATTTGCATGCCCTCTGCCTAAAACCATACTAGATAATACAAAAACTTCCCACAGATATACTCTTTTTTCCCTCAATTACTCAGCCTTACATAGTAGTCCTAGTTCTTGGTATATTTAATAAGATGATGCTGGGCTATAAATTCTCTATCTTAATTTTCTGTAAGTTACCACTTTATTGCACTTTTAATGACAGTATTTTACTCAGGAATACTAGTGTATTTTGCATGTTGTGAAGATAGATTTGAAGCATTTTGGGACCCATAGCTAAAAACAGAAAAGGCTTGTCTTGTTGACAAAGATAATTCATGGTTCAAGGAAAAGGAAACAGAAATGTGTTTTACCCTAAAGCTAGACAGAAAACTAGTACACAAATTTAATAGAGGAATGTAAGTTTGGCTATAACTGAAGGATGAGATGAGCCAAAAAAGATTTATGATGATAAGAATATAAGAAACGCCTTACTGCATTAGGCCAGTCTATCATGACCAATAATGTCTCAGACAATAGGAAAAGCTACTTAGTGAGAGCACATGAGCATTGTTACCCTTTCTAATTTATTCCCCTCATACCCTCCCAGCATCCATTTCTACATTGTAGATGTTAGAGGGACATCCCTCTTTCTTTCCTTGAATATCTGCTTACGACCCTGTTGTCCATGAATTTGTCTAATCCTATTTTGTACTGCTTATTCTCAAATCTTCCATGGCAGCAAATTTCAGAATTTCACTACTCATGTTGCAAAGGGAAAAAAAAAAAAAGCCAAACCAAAAAACCCCAAACCTAAAAAATCCACCACACAAAAATGTTGCATGTTTATAACTTATCTCCTCATAATTTCAGCAAAAGTTCCCCAATCTAATATTGCAGGATTTGCTGAATAACAGTTTCTCATCCACTTTGTGTGCTGCCCTCCTGATGTTGTGAATGTCATGGTATTCTGTAGCAGAGTTAGACATGTTTATCCAGAGGGGTCTGTGCACTTTTTCAGCCTCTCATGGTGATGATGTGGCCCTGGTTCTCGGTTGTGCAAACTACCTTTCTGCTCAGCATTGTTGAAAATGGTCCTTTAATTGGTGTTTGTGCTGCAGCTGCCTGGTAGGTGACACACTCAGCGGAGAGAGGACACTGCCAGCTCCTGCCAGGCTCCCTCCTGCCCCAGCATGCCCCAAATCTGCCACCTCTTCTCCAGGCCAAGGGGAGGCTGGCAACCAGACAGGGAAATCTTACTATTTAAGTTATACTCCCTAGGGGAGCATTTGAGAAGTGCATTTTAGTTTTATTTAAATGTTGAAATGTGTCTGGTTTATACTGCCATGGGTTTACCTGTATAAAAGCCCTACATTCAATACAAAGTAACATATGAGTTTTCCAAATGGTTTCCTCTACACTTCTGCTTCTATTTTTCAAACTCTTAATTTTGTCTTTCTCTCTCTTCTTCCCTATTCTCCCCACTGGGAGAGGATGGTGTATCTTTGCACAAGTCACTAGTGTGCCTGCATCAGTACTTGCAAGCAGTATGCAGTAAAACTTTGACTATAATGCAGTTTAGTCAACAAATAAGAGACAAAGCCTAAAGGCTGACACCAGCACCAACATTAGTGGTTTGATATTAAATATATTGCCACTTTCTAATATTTTCAACTAGGAAATAAATCTCCTCTCTGTTGAAAGATAGTTCTGCCTTTGAAGATAGAATAACGTTTACATAAATGTTAAGGCCTTCTTTAATGTAGCTTTCATTATCTCCCATGTTCCCCCTTTCTCTGAAAGCTGAAGTGACTGATGTCAAGATCAAGAGAGTCAATCAATGTAGATACACTCCAGGACCCAGATAGGATATAAATCACCCTTACTCCTAACCACGGTAGACACCTAACTGAAGGACAGAAGTTTACATACTCACCATCTTTGTGGGGGAGGCTAAATTTTCCAGCCATTTACCTCAGGGCACCCCTCATTCATTAACCAATTGGGGTGCTTAGTATCACTTATCAAATAGGCTAATCAAAGTTTGAGAGAAAACAGCTCTTGACCATTTCGTGCCCTTTGAGCACTCCAGGGCCACCTCCCACCCCTAGACTTTTATCTAATTAAAGTTAAAGAGGGGAAAATTAATCCATGGAAGAAAATGAGATAACAGCCACCACAGCAGACCATCCCAGAGCCCGGTTTGGCTTTCATCTACTGCTACCTGACAATTAACTCTTCAGCAACACAAGAACCCCATTTCATGGGAGCAGAATCAGTCCCTTCACACAATGATGGGTGTTGTATTTTCATTTCTCACTGCTCCATGTCACAGTTCCTCTACTTGTAATGGGTGAGGGTGAATTAAAAAGGTCATCCTTTACTTTCCCTCTCTCAAGCTTGACTTAGTGCTGTTTTCACTTGCAGAATACAAAAGTGAAAACTGTAATTTATTACAGTACCAGCAATTCAAGATGTTTTGCTTGGATCCTGTGCTTGCAATTGGTTACCAACATTCCAGCCTTTCTTGCTTTTGTTGGCTACAAGTTTATAACCCTCAGTTTCATTCTCTAAATCTGTCTTTAAGAAGACATTTCACAACACAGGATTGTGGGTTTTTTTACCTAGGAAAAAAATGTGGAGTGTCCCTTTTGTAGATTCACTGCCATTTTTGTGGTACTTCTTGTGTTCCTGTTTGTTGTTCCTTTGTTTTAAATTCTTCTCTTTTAAACCACCTGATGGTAAACTTTCTGAATCCCAAAGGATCTTTCTTTAGGATCACTTGAACTTTTCAGCAGCTGAAACTTTGGCACTGTGAATAGCAGAAATAAGTTAACTCTGGTAACACAGCAGTTGTTAGCTGCACTGTGAATGGAGAAACTGGTGTTTTATTGGGTACTTGGGAGTGCTGAGCTGTGGCCATGCAGCAGCAGCAAGCTGTGTTCCTCCAGCTCCAGCAGCACCTGCCAGCAGCAGCACATTTGGGTATGGGGGCAGCTCCACACGTCACCCTCACTGGCATTTCAGGCTCTGGGGCACCGAGGGAGCAACAGCAACAAAGTTCAGCTTTTTTTCTAAAAATACTCTGATACTTTATAGGCTGCAGTTATACTACTAGAATTTTAGCAGGAAGCATTGGATTATAAAGTTTGTGGGACAGGCACATATGGCCAAAATTAGAAGTGCTGAGGAAATCCCACTTAAATTCTAGCTGTCTCAGTGTTGCAACTTGCACCTTGAGGCACTCAATGGTGGGCAAGTTTAAGTAGCCCAAAGTAACCCCCATTTTGACTCTTGTTTTAGATAGTAAAAACTGTTTTAATTATTGCATGTCTATTTTGCTTTGGAATGGGTCACTGTACAGGGTTTTGTGGGGTTTTTGTTGGTTTGTTTGGGTTTCTTTTGTGGAGTGTTTTTTGTTGTATTTTTTAAGCCTTCAAGGCTGTGTACATCTATGACACTAGAGCCAGCAGTAGACATTAAATGCCCTACAAGACTAACCTTAATATTGTCAGTACCCAGTTCCTAGCACTTCATAATGGGCATTGTGCAACATAGTTAATCACTTGCAAATGGAAACTGTAAAAGATAATAGGGTTCAAACCTTTTCATTTAAATCAAAAAGAAGCCCTACTCAAGCTTCCAAATCTCTTCCAAACTTTGGGAAAATTTTAGTCCATATCAATGTCTAAACTAATATCTGGCCTTCCCTTTAGCTACCCGAACTAATCCATCAGCCTGACAATTTAGAACTATGACCTGCAGCTGTTTGGTTGTGGAAGGGACACTGGTAGGGCTTTAAAGAGGGATAAGCGAGGCAGTGAAAATGAGATTCAGTAATCCTCCTGTATTTTAAGGTATTTTGCACAAGATGGGAAGGAGCTGAGACTTCTGCTCGCTTCCCCCATGCCAGGCATCAGTGGGGGATATGGGAGCTCGCTGGGCTGCTGCCCACTCAGTGCTCCCATGGAGGCAGGTAGCAGAGAGGTGTTTGCCAAATTCCTCCTGCAGCTGCAGTGTCAGAGTGGGGAGGTCACCAGGACCCAGTTAAACTCAGATATCAATACCAGCTGCTTTACTCTGCAGGGTGGACAGCACAAACTGGGAACTGGAAAATCTGTGATAGGGAAATACATTAGAGAGAACAGTTCTGTACTGCCAGGGGGATAGCTGGCAAGCTGTAACAAATCTTTTCCATCTCTAGTTTCTACATATATAATTTATATAGGGCACTGAAAACTAAAGTTGTAGCGAACTTTGGTCACTACCCACAAGAGACAGATTTGATCCAGTGACCCAAAGGCGAAAGGTTCTGTATTCTATTAGCAACCCCCTGCAAATGCAGTCCCTCATGAAGGTTTTTATATCAATAACTAAATACCACTAACCTTTACAAGCTATGTGGTAACATTTTCAGTCTCCTAATTCTGAGTTATTTCCCATCCAAATGGAAATTTGAGTTTGTCTTAAAGATAAAAGTGGAATTTCTGCAACATTTTGTTGTTAGATATTTAGGAATTCAGATATTTTAGAGAGGCGAAGAAGAGCAGATCGGATTATGACGGTGTGTTTGGAGTGTCTAAGGGGCATTGCCCTAGGAGAGCACATTAGGCACTACTCATACACTACTTTTTCCACAATCCCTTGTGACTGATTGTGAGAGAAAGTGATTCTCTTCCCTTTTACCTGCAATTGTACATCTTCTACTCTCTCATCCACTGGAATGTCCCTTGGAATACCAGCCAGGATCCAGAAGTTAAGAGAGTCTTGTTCTTGATACTAGTGAAACTTGTAAGCAAGATAAAAGTATTTCCCACATATTATTTTGAACATGCACAAAAATGTGTACAGACTAAGAAAATATAGTGCTATTTAATTTCTATTAAATGTAAAAATGGGGAAATAACCAAAAATAAGTTACATAAAATAGCAGTTGGAGGTCAGTATTCATGTCAGAGGTGGTCTTGTTCTATTTTTTTTTCCTTTTTTCCTTTACCTACAAGCCAAACACCACTAAGCCAGAAACCACCAACCAGTACAGTCTCGCAGTAACAAGATATTAATAGCCCATGGAAAAATCAACATATAATTTTATATTACGGTACTTACTACAGTCCTTGTATCTTTTTTAGTTCTGACCTAACTGTAACATGAGAAAAGGCAGTGGAGTGACATGCAAAAAACTTGTGCTCATTTTAATTTATAATATATCCAAAATGCTGTTGGTAACATTCATATCATATGTTTTTAAGGAACTCGCACTTCATTCCTTGGTTACAGACGGGTAGAAATTTTTCATACCAATTTTAGTATTGTTGCTTCTTGTTTAAACAAAGCTATCAACCTTTAATACACAGAGAGCTATATAATAATCCTCAGTCAATAAAGTACCTTTGGGATGTACCTCCACCCTCAGTCTATGGGCCTGCAGTCCCCCCCAGAAGTAATACAGGGCTCTTCTCAAACATGAGCTCTTTTGTAATTGTTTTTGCATACTGAAGTAAACAAACAAATGTTTTTGTTAGATCCCAGAGAATGCATTTGCATCACCTGCATGGACCTCCGAGGTCGTGACCCCCACACTTACAGACAAGTAGGTGTCTTCAAAATAGAGGCCTAAACTTTTTTGTGGTTTTACTTAAAACTACTTCATAGAGATTCCTGTCTGTTGTGGTGGTCAATGACCTGAACTGTGTTGAAGCATGCTTAATGCCTAAATTCTGCTTCTCCAAATCTATACATGCTTTATTGTTTGCTACCACATCATTTACCTTTGTCCCTTTTTGCGCACATTATCTTCAGCATCAGTGATTTCAAGTCACTTATTGCTATAATTCCTAATTCTTTTTATATCTCCTAATCTTCATACATGAGCCACAGATTCATTTGTTTGTTTGTTTAAATTATATTGATTAATCTCTTGATGTCAAAAATGCCAAATCCAGCAACAGGAAGAGAATTTTCTGGTTAACTTGAAAAGACCTTAATCTGCATTTGCCTAGCCTGGTCTCCTTGTAGAGGTATGCAAACTGTTAAGCAAACTTTCAATCAGTGTCTCTCAGGCTTTGCCTCTTGGAAGGATTGACATTGGTTCAAAAGTGCAAAGCTCATCCCTGACTTCAGGAGTGCTAAAACAGCAGAAAAAAACTTGGAGCAAAAGAGAAGGAATAGAGACACAGCTCCTCCAAAAACTCTCGCTCTAGCAATAAAAAGTGAGCTTGAAAGGAAGAATCCACTCAGCAGGCAGGATTTAGAGGATAAGATGTTATACACATGACACCACTTGCACAGGCAAGCCAAGAGCTGCACTCAGCATGCAAAGGTAATGCTTTAGGTCAAGGCAGAAATGTCAGAACTTTCCAAGAATTTTGGATAGTCCAAGTGATGCCCTGGAACCCGAGGTAGTGTAAATGCCTACTGGGGTTGAATTTCAGGTTGCTCCTAGGACTCCATGGGTTTTCAGGATGCTTTGCTGCTGTTTGTGTTCTGATTTTAAAATGAGATTAGACACTTGGGAAAACACTGTGTTAATCTGCTCCACAGTGATTCATGCTGGTCATCAGACTGAAGCGAAATCCTGCTGAAAAGCTTTAAACTAGGCAACAATATTGGAAGCAGAGCCAAACCAGCAGTGTTATTCCTAAGGCTGAGGGCTCCATTCCAAAACTACTGTCTCCTTTTCTCAAGCAGCTTAGTCTTCAAAAGAAGTCCATTTAATACAAAAAATTACCATGGTTTGGGGGTCAATAAATCTTACTTTTTTTAAGTGATAGACCACAAAGTGCCCCATGAATTCTACTTCATGTTGCCATGGAGTTTGTCATCTCCTTTTTTTTTTGTTCCACATACCCAAGTACTTCATTCTGCTCTCTCCTTGAAACTTGGAAGATTTGGGTTTCTCCCACTCCCAAGATAGTTATCGTTGGCCAGTGCATCAAACAACTTGTCTACTGAACTCCAGCCACAGAAGAAATACACCACCTACCAAACCAAAGGCGCCCTCTTCAAATCACAGTCCCTTTTGGCAGCTAGTTCCTCTCATACCATTATACCCAGAGCAAACTATAAATCTTTTGCCTTGGACTCTACTGGCTACCTCAAGTGCATAAAACCAGCTATTACAACGATCTTAGTAAAATGAGCAGCTGCTAGAAAGGGATTGTGCTGTAGGTGTAACACATTTCACAGAAATACTTTCATACAGCTCCAGCTTTTATTTTTCAACATTCAAAAGCTTCTCTCTAGCAAGCTTGAAGCCATTTCTTTTTTTGTATCTGCTGATGGGTTTTTCTGTTTCTGTATATTTGCCTTTTTTTCTTTCTTGATAATTTGTTGGTGTTGGTTTAGGGTTTTTTCATGGTTTTGTTTGTTTGTTTTTCCTGTGTGGTCTTTGACATTCCTTGTGAGCTAAGAAACGTGCCTTACCCTTGCAAGAAATGTCACCACATGGTTCTACGTAGAGGAAGAACCTGACCATTGCTGTCTTAGGTAAAAATTAGATTTGAAAATTCCAGACAAAATTAATATCTATTGAGAACAAAATCTCACTGAATTGTCATAGAGCTTTCTTTAATCCTGAATAGTGTTGTCTTCAGATTATTTTAAAAGTTTTGGGGAAGTAGTAACTTCTTCTAACAACTCCTTGCTATAAACTGCCTGAATACCTGTGCACAGAATGGTAACTTTTTTTTCTCCTTACTGAAAATAAAACAGACTTCACTGGTATATGCTCCATTTAAAACTGTGTTTCTGAACTGCATTACTCCAGACTATGCATTAGAGTTGAGAGTGTGATAAAGTCTGTAACAGGGTAGATTGTTCTAATCTGTTAGTATGGAAGCAGAAGTTTCAGCAAGGTAATTGAAATGATAACCTGAATGCAGTGACTTTGGATTATGTGACCAGAGCTTTCACAGCAGCTGTCAAAAGGCACACAAGTGTCCTTGCAGCCATGAAGGAAGCTTCACAACAAAGGCGTATTTGGCTGTTCATCCCCTCCATCAGCATTTGCTCTGATCAAAATGCTTGCTCCTGCTGCCTCAGTCACACATGGAGTTAGAGAGGAAGGGGGACTTTATGAATACCTGGTTTCCAGGGCTGTGCAAAGCTGCATAGGTTACTTTCTGCTTTCTGAGTCTGGCTCACATCCATCTGATTACTTGCACACTTTGTACTTTGCTGCCTTTCTAGTTACTTGGGGCAAGGTATTTTTTTCCTGCTCCATGTCAGATCCAGCTAACAAGAATTCCTTTGCTAAAGGGCAAGAATGAAACATCATTAAATCATAATTTCTTTTCCACAAGCATAGCAGGTATGCTATGCTGCTTTCGTCCTAAGCTTTCCCTTCCCAGCCCTGAGAAAGGGAAGAGATTAGCCCCACAGTACTGCATTTCTTGGGCCACTATAACTTAAAGCCCTTTTGTCAGAAGGAGAGAACAAAGGTACCTTGAAGCAACTTTTTTATCTCTCCCCTTTCAAAAGCAATGAAAAAGTTCACACCGTGTGCTTTTATAATCAGACTGAGCAGGGAACATTACTCAGGCAGCATCTGCATCAAGAGGGTGTTTTTACTGCAGCAAGCTCCAGATTCTGGTGTGAAGATAAGCTGCTTTCTTGTCTTTCCTTGCTTTGGTACGCTCTAGCTAAAATTCCTGTAGCACATACTTAACCAAAAATATAGTGGAGAACTTTTTCCCTTCCTAAGGCTTTCCTCAAACATATTCACTGACAAATTTAAGAAATTGTAGGAAATTGGTGAAAAAGAAGCAATTCACATAAATGTCCTGTCTAAATGAAATGTAAAAGCACCAGATTAGCAGAGGAAATCAAAGTCTGAAAAAGTAATTATACTTGTTTAGATTAAATGCAAGACAGCATTTTAATAAACAAGCGAAACTTTTGGCTAACATCTCACTTCTCAGCCTTTCTCTTATTTTATGTTTAAAATTAGTTATATTTTTCTCCTCAGATCCATAATCCCCAATAAATTAACCTGTCTAAATAGCACATGTGCAGGATAAAACCATATCTTTGATTTTGATTACTTTGCTTATGGTTGCAATTTAGGTAGCCTTGATTCCAGGCATTGCTGTTTCTGTGGACTTCAGCATGCTTAAACTGTGGAGAAAATCTCAGTTCTTACATGGATCTAGTTAG
The DNA here is from genome assembly GCF_000277835.1 of Geospiza fortis. NCBI lineage: Eukaryota > Metazoa > Chordata > Aves > Passeriformes > Thraupidae > Geospiza > Geospiza fortis. Next base: position 233,434 of record NW_005054307.1, read on the forward strand.
GTTGTTGGCTGCCAACAGATAAACATATCTCTTTTTTGTTGACAAATTACTTAAAAACATAATTTTGCAAGTATGGTGCTGTTTATAGTATATTGTTGCTCTTTTATAGGGATGGACTTGCACTGTTGTAAGCTGGAAGAAATTACTTGTGAGTGGGAGTGGTTTTATTTGTAAATTCAATTCTCAAACATTCAACAGAACTACAGGAAACATTGCATTAACTGAACTATTGCATAGAGACAGCAAAACTGATACTTAAAGCCGTGGAACTTCTTGTGAAACCCCACAAATCAGCAATTTGATTTCTGTCTCATGAAATATACTTGATATAACATAAATAGCTTATTAGCAAAAATACCTTCCTCACTGAGCTAGTGCTAGATAGACAAGGGAATAGACTTCATATTACTCTAAAACGTCATTATACTTTATAATGTATATAGAAGTTTTTTGTATTTCTAAAACAGAAAAAATAATGCTAAAAAATGAGTTGTGATAGAATTTGAAATGGAAATTTTGAAGAGCATAATTCCAAGGCAAGAAGTCTCACTTTCCCTGCTTCCAGGGCACCTTCAACAGGAATACAGAAGTACATGGCTAATGTGATAGGAGATAAAGATATAGCCAACCCACATTGCTACAGCTGTGGGAGATCAGGATTAAAATAAGTGAAAAATGAAGAAGAATTATAATATTTCAAATATATATTATTAAACCAAGAAGTAATTCTTATTTTTAATTTGATTATCGGTAGTGCATTGTTGCACTAACAGTTGACAAACTGATTTGGAAGACAAATTTTAGTATAGCCCTTTAAATTAATCTTTAAGTATATCACACCACACATGTATTAGAGCTATAGCACTTATAGAGAAAATGGGTTATAAATCATTGAAATGAATCTTAAGAAAGCAAGATGCCTGTTGACACAGACACAAATAAAAATGTATCTGAAGGTGCTATTACTCCACTTACATATCCTCATGCTCTCATGCATGCAATTTAGAAGCATAAATGTAACATTGGAGGATCTGTTTTTCAAGTAGTCTGGAGCTTCTGGATTTCTGGAAATCAGGCTTTTAAAAACGTGGGATTCTTTCCACACATCCTTCTGCAAAGTTCATTCTTCCTAATTCAAAAACCGCAGCAACCAGTGCCTTATGGATATGCATAACAGCACTTCTCTGTCTCTCTCCTCCTCACACTTTGTCATTTTTGGACTTGAATAGTGCAGCATACTCTTGCCTCACTTCTCAGTGGGATATTTTTCTCCCTGCCCAGTCTTTCCAGAATCACAGTATTGAAGCCAATCCAGTATCTTTTCTTGGGGGAGGGGAGGAGATAGGGGATAAGGGGAATGTTCTCCACAAACTCCAGTCTATTAAGTTTTTCTTGGACTTCCTCTGGTTTCTTTTGTGTACAGCTGTCATCAACACTTGCTAAGTTACAGCATGCTAAAGACTCACACAGTGAGTTATGATTTTTCTATAAATGCAAAGACATGTGCTGCTTACATACACCTTCATGCACACACCTAAATACCTATGTATATCTACACAAAATTCATCAAAATGTATAGTAGTGAAGGCAATTCCTGTATAATGTTCTTTTTGAAGTCCTTTGGTCGAGAAGCATGTAAATATATGAACTGTTACATGAGGAGACTGGAATACATGCCCACACCTGTTAAGTAAGTGGGAAGTAGTGTCATCTAGTGGTTAGCTCAAAGCTAAAGGGGACAGGAGCTCTAATTCAGCACATTGTAAACAACATTTTTAATTCTTGCATTGCTGTACTGTGAACCTTAGAGGAAATAAGTGTTACCTATTAGATCTCATTGATTCAGCTAGAAAACAGAGTAAAGTAGAGCCAGTTGGAGAAATATCAGAACTAAGTAAAACTGTTAAGTGGTCATTTTCCTTTTATGCATCCCATGTCATCCCATCAATGTTTCCCTCTGATGATGCAGACTTCTTCAGAGCATATTCATAGGCCATCTACCCATCCTCTTCCACATTATATAGTTCAAAAACTACTGTGGCAGGATGCTGGCACTCTACTGTATACAGAAATACATTAATTTTTTTGTGAAACACACTAACTGAAGTTTATTCAATAATTTCAAAAAATATTAGTTGGCAAGTCTTTCTATATCTAGTAATACCTTATAAGATGGAATTTGTTTAAAAGATGGTTCTTATTCCTTCCTCTTCTGACAACATGATTTTTAGAAATAGTGTACTCATGCAGTCTTAAATACTTTTAATATTCTGGTTGCAGGAAAAGGTAGAGTACTTGCTTACAAGTGAAGGAAGTGGTGGTGTTAAGCATATCCTTAAGGCTAAGTGTGTGATTAAGTTCTCTGTAGATTTGGAGTTTGGCATATGAATGGAGTACTCTATCTGCTCTTCAATTTTTGTCTAAAGACTTAAAGGTGTCACTTGCTGATATTTCTTACATAAAAATAACAGTATAGTGTTAACATAAAAGCTAACTTATACCTGGCTGCAGCAGTACTGGTATAAGTATTTGCTATGGAATCTTAATTCATTTCACCCATAACAGTTTCATCTATTGAGATGAAAGAAACAAAAATCTACTGGAACTGTTGAATGAAGAGCTAACTATATTAGAAAGGAGCAGTTATAAACAGGACTTTTCCAGCTGCCCTTGCTAATAGGCAATTCTAAAATAACAGTGATGTGTGTCTTAGGTTTCTGCTAACAAAGCTGATTTCTGACCAGAAGGCTAGAGTATTCTTTTTCATCTATTAAGCCCTGAAAGTGACAGTTCTTCTTCATATCCCTAATATTTCCTTTTCAGCTCACCAAGGCCAAAATGTCATCTTCTCTTGTAAAACAAAGAATCAAAGCCAAATGGTTAAAATGCAAAGTTTTGGTTAAACAAACAGTCAGTATTTCAGTGGTTTTATCTGCAGCCTGCAGAGCAACTAAACAAAGCCAAGATATTGTCCATCTCTTTGACAGACAAAGAGCCTCAGAGGTCCAGAATGACATGCCTGGGGCTGGCACGTGATTGGAGTAATTAAATTAAATAGCAGGAAACATGTTTTCCATATGCCATTGCCTGGCCACACACAAACTGTAACAGTAAATCTTTTATATTACATTGGTTCAGGGAAATATATAACCATTCTAAAAATGCATGATGCCCACAAAAATAAAAAGCATATAGTAGCATATTCAACAGGCTCCCTGGCTTTGGTCACTGGTCTAAAGTGCCAAAGAAGTTGATTCCTTATTTATTTATTTATTACTAAAGGTTCAGTTTAAAATGCCCTGAGCATTCTCGATATGTTACTGGATTTACAGTGG
>NW_005054307.1:236787-319841 GCF_000277835.1 Geospiza fortis
TTTTGGTCATCTTCCACATTGATATCTTAGCATATCCCTGTCAGTGTTTTACAAGGGTTAGCAAGCTGTACATACTTAGTTCATGTATTAAAAAGGAATTTTTGATTCCGTTCTATTTTCTACAGCAGTATCAACTCACATTTCTTTGTTTTCATGGCCAGTTGTTAGAAAAGCTAACATGTTTATCCATGCCATAATATAGTCAGAAGAATTGTTAGTCAGTGTGATCATCTGTCATCCTTGAATTTACTTGTCACTACACTATTAAGATCAACTAGAATATTTGCTAATCTATTTCTGACTCATCTTTCAGTGGTTGATGATGCCAAATCAAATCTCTGCCATTTCTGCTGTGTAATGATTTTGTACAATAGGGAAAGGCCACAATTCACTTTGGAAGAGCTGCTACAAAGCTGCTAAACATTTAAATGCCCAGTCCTTGGGATTTTTAGGAGATAACATACAGAACACTTCCTATAAATGAGAGACTCTGAAGACTAAAAAAGGCTCTTAATATGAAGATTATTAAGAATTCAGAGAAAGCCACTGCAGCAAAAATATGTCCATTGAAAGTAAATTAAAAATGTAACTCACCCTTCCCTGATGAAACATATATTGGATAATTTCATAAGCATTTTAGATATTCCATCTTCCCTTTATCCTTCTCCTTTACCCAGAAAACTCAGAGATGAAACAATGATAACTTCAGTATTTCTGATTTCAGATCCACCACTGAGCTATGATATTAGGGTTATTAATTGAGTCTATTCCATTAAATCAAAATAAGAGCATCCAGCTGGAAAAAATAAATGTCAATTTATTTTTGAAAAGTAGTGTAAAAGATGATAAAATATTGATACTCTTGGTTCAATCTTTAGCAGTTATGGTATTTCTCAAGATATTAAAGTGTGATTCAAGATGTAGTCATAAAGGAGAATTAGAAACTGAGGCTTTTTTTCTTCTATTCCTTTGAATGCTTTCTTTAGTAACTAATCTCCATTGTTTGATCAGGAAAATTTGTGTTTAACAGTGAATCTCATTAAAGGAGACAACTATGGCAGGACAGCAAAGACTAACAACTCCTTTTGGTAGTAGCTGAGAGAGCATTTATTTTTAACCTTTCTTTAACTGTCTGAACTCTTCTCTTCCCTGAAAGGATCGTGCACTTTAACTTAAATTATTTAGCCTGAAGTTTCTATGAAGTGGGTTAAACCAATCAGCTAAAAGGCAAAGAAGTTAAACCCTTCTACCATGCTGCCTTCTGAGAACTAGGACAATGGAAAAAGGGCTTTGTAGCAGGTAGAAATCTGGAGCTTCTGGCTGAAGTAATGTCATCCTTCCCAGGAGAGGACAGAGTTGTTCTTTGAGGCAAGGAGGGCTCTCAAGCCCAACTACCAGATCTCTGTAAGATGTTTTACTGCTGCTGCTTCACATCCTCCATCTCCCATCAGCATTCCTCACCATGCCATCCCACAGCATTGCCTGAGAGAGGAGGACACCCTTGCATCTGCCCTCCTTGCTCCACAACTGGCCTTTGTCCTCCAGCCACTGCACCTTCCCGCCTGGAGCCAGCCCCACCAGGGCTTGGCTGAGCATGTGTGAAGCAATGGTAGCTAAAGGCTCACAGCCCTTCCCTTACACCTTCTGATTGTCAGAAATGGGAAAAATCTGGAGAACTTGCCAGAGTTCTGGGCTGGTACACTAGGGGATATCCGCATGGATAGGCATGGGAGGGAAAAGGGGCTGGAGAAACTTCTGGGTAGGAGTTAATCACTGAAAGGGAGAAACCCTGTGGTAGCTTTGGGTATAATTGTTCTTCTGATTTTGCAGCTCTGCCTTTCACCTTTTGGTGCTTTTCCAGCATTACCCCTTTTAGGGACACAAGCTTTATGCTGTGAGAAGCCTCCATCCCTGTGAACCACCTCAGCTGCTTCAGTGGCATAGAGGAGAAAAAGCCTGTAGAGAGAGCTTGGCAGCATGTCTTTGCTCTTATAATGCTATCCTGTACTTAGACCTATGAAATCCAGTCCAGTGGATTCTGCCAACATTAAAGAAACTCAGTTTTGCCCTTGGTGATGCCCCTGATGAACTACTCAGACCAAACAGCTTGGACAGTTTCATTTTTTCTGTTCTAGCTCTTATTCCTTGTTCCAAAGGACTGCTGTAAGCCTTGAGGACCTCCTCCAGCACAGCACTTCTCACAAGCTATGCAACACAGGGACTGAACACAGCACCAGCACTGGCTGCCAGTTGTTCACTGCTGATGGCAGAGCACTGTAGCAGAGATCTGTGGAGAAGGCAATGCCTGAGGAGTCTGGTTTCTAATAGAAGTCAAGTTGTGGGGCTGCTTTCAGCTTCTCTTTTTGCACAGAGTATCTCTGCTATGCAGTCAGCTGCATGGCTTAAAATCTCCTTGCTTTGTTAGGCCCAGATTCTTAGTTTAATGGATGAACTTTTTAACACAGAAGAGCAAAATACATATATACATATATATATATAGGGCCTTCTTGACATCAATTTTTGTTTCATTCACAGGATTCTGCAGGTTTAATGCAACTGATCTCAGTGGAATTGTGTCCCTGCTTTCCAAATTGCCAAATCCTTTTCCAGTTATAAAACCCTCACCAGAAAAGTCTTTTCAATACTTAGCATATGTATTATAGCAGAAGAAAGAAAAAAATAGGAAACGGCTAGAAAATAGGACTTCACGAAAAAGAAGTTGCTATGCATCAAACATTAAGTGCCCTGTCTTGTGATTTCCTTAAGTACCAGCTGAAGTAATCATGCAGTAGACACAGTAGAGCTGATCCTGGTAAAACAGCTTAGTAAAGATGTTGGTAAAGATTCTGATCCTGGTAAAGAGCTTCAAAACTTTTTCTTATCTAATGTACCTAACCCACTTTAAGTAGTTGTCTATTAGTTCATATTCAGCCTTTTGGGACGACACTAAATGTGCACAATCAGTAAGACAGAGAACCAAACACTCACTTCTATCACTGACCAGCTAGGTTTCACAGTATCCTTTCAAACTGACTTGTCCTTTCAATGATCCACTCACTTGTTGCCTCTAGGACTGGGTTCTGATGACCAAAATTCTGAAGGAAACTGTGTTGTGGAACTGTTTCTCAGTTGTGACCACCTGCATCTCACCTTTACAACAGCAGCTTCACAAATGCTGTGCTCCTGTAGGTCTGACATCCCACCAGGCTCAGCCCACTGCGTTCCATGCCAACTGATTTCACAGCCTGAAAGCATTTTGAAAGCCACTAAAAGAAGAACTTGAAAATTGATGGGCTTTGAGTCATTTTCTTTCATTAAAAGATGGAGGGAAAGGGCCAGAGAGGTGAAAGAAAGGATTACTTCTTTTACAGGAGGGTCCAAGCTACTTTAACAGTGACATATAATGCTATCTAACTTGAAATCAGTCAATGGACTTGAGAAAATGAGCAGCCTGCCTGGTTAGTGCATTATTCCACAACACAGGTAAGGAACAGTCCTCATGTTAATTCTCAGTCTTTTGCTGTGGGAACAGATCTTGCTCCTGTTCCTTTTTTATTGGGTCCTGAACTGCCTGTGTTTCTGTGTTCAGAGGCTGCCTGAGAAGCGATTGTTATGAAAAAAATTGCTCACACAGCACAAAGGGCAATGCTGTGCATATTTTAGCTGAATAATTAGCATCCTTAGTGAGACCCAATTACCTGCAGAAAGGGCCAAATCAGAACTATGGATGTAAGGTGTCCCTGGACTGAACCTGGGCTGATGGCACCTGTATTGAGCACTCCATTTTCACTTGTCAGAAATGGTAGGAGATTTAAAGCTCTCTGTATAAAGTCAGTAGCTTCAGAAAACTGAAATACATGCAGAAACTTATGGGAAACTATGACAAAAGACCTCTACAAATTTAGATAAATGGTGAAAGCCAAGAAGTTTTAGAAAGCAAGGAAGATGCCAAGAGATGTGCTATTGGATTTGGGTGCCCTTGATACCCTAAGACAAGGTGTCAAAATGGCTGAGAAATGAGGGAAACCAGTCCCTGTGTGCAGTCAAGTAGTCCCTGTGTCCCTGTGTGCAGTCAAGTAGTTGAGTGATGGAATTATGGTCTCTGATTTGTAGTAACTCTTTAGCTTCTATTTTCAGTAGAGCAAGATCCAGGAGAACAAACGTTAGAAGAAGCTGGTCTCAATAGGTGTCCCTCTGTGCACAGCAGGAGAGAACTTCCCAACAGTGTTTCTACCCTGTGCTCCTTCTGGGTCTGTTCAGTAACAAAGACCTGCTTTAAAAATATGCAGGCTGCCACCTAAAAACTATCACACTGCTCTTATTGATGGGAGCAAAAGGAAAAGACTAAGGAAGGAGTATGAGACCGAATCCTCCAAGCTGCTTTACAGAGAACCTAAGCAAAGCCTTCTCAAGCCCTTGACGTTGCTGCATTGCTGCAATCTCATAGCTGTAACTTTCACAAGCCCCTTTGCTGAGGAAATAGAGGCAGGAGGAACAGAAACACCTCCTTGGTCTACTGGGGATCCAAGGGTCACAGGGCAGAACATGAGAGGAGACAGATTATGCACTGCTTTCTGGATTAGAGCACCTATGTCTCCAAGGCATTTGGGCTGAGCTGCACTTCCAGGACATTTAACAACATAGTTTTATGACGATTTAGCCAGCAATATACTGAGGAGTGCATTAACTCACTCTCATATTTTAAAGGAAGGAGAAAAATGAAAACCTGTGTGTGTGCACGTACGAATGTCTAACAGTGAGAAAGACATTCCGAGGTCAAACAGAATTCTTTCCAAAATGAAGCACTTGGAGAAGCAACTTTCCAAGAACACATAATCCTCTTCAATGACAATATTAATGAAACTCTCTCCTGTAGGATACAGGAAATGATAAATTGCCCAAAGGTTTGAAATTAATATCATCTAACTGTCAAAATATGCAGTGATAATTACTGGGATATGGACTTGGAGGCTTTTGATTCACGCTAGTTATGTAGCCCTGATTAAGGAATTTTGCCTAGTGTTGCCCCAGTGGTCTCCTGACATTCTGCTTTCTCTGACAAATGGGAGAAATAAGAAAAGTATCAAGGTGCTATATCCTAGGTATTTGAAAAGGAAAAGAAGCATAAAATCTTGGATCTAAAAATAAAAATAAAGCAGTGTCAGCATTAGTCCATGAAGGTATCAACAAAATTAAATAATTTTAATACACTGTAATGGTACATATTCAGGCAGGCAATTCAGTTAATTAGTTTTATGATAAAATAAGTGTTATTGCCTTCTGTAACTGGAAGTTTACATTACTAGACAAAAAAAAATATTGGCAATTATTAAGGTTAACAGATTTGAGGCTTTCTTAAAAAAAAGGAATAATTTTCTCATCTAACTGGGGATGGAAAAGCATAGTTACTTGAGAAAGAATAATTACTTGTAATTATTCGCATTATTATGCACTTTCACATAGAATTAGCATACAAAAAAGAATTATGCTTCTTGTAACACAGTTTTTAAAGACCACAGTAAGAAACTTGATAGAAATGAACAGGCCCTTAAGAATAAGGTTGAGAACAAGCAGGCTGCATGTAGAGAAATGAAAAATTTTCACAAAATAAATCCAGCTACACAGCACTCCACCTCCTTGCTCCATCTACACTATGTATGATCTTAGAAATCACAGAGCCAGCTTGTGTTGTGTAGGAGTTATGCTGGGACTGTGCACTCACAGACTTGAGGAAGGGCAGGAAGGTGCAAGGTTAGTCTCTCCTACTGGCTGCAAAGTTAAAGGAAACAGCTAAGGCAGCCTACAAAAAAAAGAGATGAATTGAGGTAAGACTGCAGTGGCAATCTAATTTAGGAGGGAGGAGAGGGGAGGGCAGGTTTATTTATAAGTCTGACATTGTTCAAAACTTACATCTCCATTTATCCTGCCCTTCCCAGCACTTCTCAAGGGCAAAAATGCCGTAACCATCCTGGAAGGATCAAGTGTACATAGGGATGCTTTTAACATCATACCCTCCAAACCATCTCCCTCGTATTTCAAGGCTATGTACCATTAACAATCAACACAGTTACTTCAAGACAGCTATGGAAAATAAAGTTAAACAAATGCAGCAAAGACTCCATGACCACACTCAAAACATCTTATTCAGTTAATTAAGGCAGTGGATCACCTACAAGTAAGTATCTGGTCTGTCAAAACAACTCGAGTGACTAAGGCGCCCATTATCACAGCAAATCACATTCTTGAATGATTTCAAGTTACTAAGGGGACTCCTTTCGACCCTCAGCTGCTGCCTAAGTAATCCTTGGGTGGCTGAAACAGATGTGTGTGCCCACAGGTAGCCAGGGAAGTTGTCCTGTACAGGCTAGATGAGCTATGGGGCCACAATCAAAACAAGCAGGAGTGTGACACTCAAGCTCAGCAAATGGGGACCAGAAACAGGGACATGCCTTAAGGATGCACCTTCCCAATCCAGTGTGTGTGTGTGTGTGTGTGAGTGTGTGTGTGTGAGTGAGAGCACAGCTGAGGAACCCAGATTTTCCGCTGGCTAGGCAGTTTCAGCTAATCCTATTTTTTACCTTTAAATCTCAATCTAAATTAACCTGAATTAGAGGAGAGAAAAAAAAAAAAGCAAATGCAAAGCAAAAAGCTTGTCAGATAGGGCAGTAAAATTCCACAAAAATAACTTGTATTATTCCTCTAGCCCAGAGAAGATAATTTTATCCAGGATGCTCTTCTTCTGTGTGCTAACTAGTAATTCAGCAGATGGTGTTCTAAACTATATTCTTCCACTGAGAAATGAGGTACAGAAGCTCCATTGCCACCCAGATGATGGGAACTGCATAAGGAAATCAGAAACTAAACAAATAAATGAAAATCAAACAAACATTTCTTAAGTGGATAAGGAGGACATGCTGCTAGTAGGACAGAATACAATAAGAAAATTAACTTGGCTTAGCTAATTTTGGCTGCAAATTGCAAAGTGTTCATAAAGGGGAGAAATAAGTAAACAATTTTAGATTGGTGCTTGGGACTAATGATAACAGATTTTTACCTCAGAATTCCAGTGAAGATAAAAACAGGGTATAGTTGGCTTAAGTAACATGGAGTAAGTCTTAGTGATCTTGATGATAATGAAGATGGAATGAAGATAGTGTACAAATGAGTGGTGGTAGCGTCTGAAGTGCTCGTGCTTTGCTGAGGCATTCAGCTTTTAATCCTATTTTGTTAATAGCAGAAGATGACAAAAAGGCTAAAGTTACAGTATCTATAGTCCAGTAATGTGTGTCTGAGTATATAAATATTATGATGGATTTTCCTTAATTTATTAGCAATTACTTCTAAATTGTCACCTATCAGCTATACTGGCATCATTTTTTGGACAATGGGACAGAATAAACACGTACAGTTAAAAAAAAAAAAAGAGATGCACATCATTCTGGGAAGAAAATAAGATATGTGAATTGTATTTTTGTTATTATTTTCTTCATTAAGGATGCCTTGATGCATAGTAAATAATTCAGCAAAAAATCTAGGTGCAGTCTCCAACACAGGAATGTTGTAAATTAAAAAAATTTATAGCTGGTCTTCTAATTCTAATGCAGGTATTTAAACAAAAGGGCACTAAATAAAATCCCTGTTATGAAAGCATGATTTACTTAAAGACATATGATTCTAAATACACTATAAACAATAAGGCAAGAAGTACAACGTTACACTGTTAATGCTTATTTTAAGATTTCCTCAGCTAAAACTTGATATTTTATCTATTTTTGGGGGTTGTATTACTGATGAAACATTACACTGCGGCTATAGCAGTGAAAATAATTGAATTTGATTTACAGAACTATTTGTTCTTACACACTTATGTTGTTGAAACATAGATTTTATTTTAGTTAAAATTATGCCAGAATGAAAGCTGCGTAGAGCATTTGGAAATGAAATGAACAGTTATAAGAACTACAATGCAACAGTTTTCTAAACTCTTTTGGTAGTAATAATTCATATACTGTAACAACAGGGATTGTTATGCAGTATGACCTCTCTCTCTGCAAAGCCTAAGCAAAGTTCAGGAAATGTCACAAAGTTATGTAGTATCTTCATGGAAGCTCTCTACATTGGGACTTCACTGTCTCATGCAGTTGCTTTAAAGTCTGCCAAGTTCATGGATTCCCCCTGTCCCAGCTTATTTACAGGTGGACTTTAGTTTTGCAAAGGTCTTGATGAACACCGAAGTGGTCAGTACAAGAACATTTTCGATAAGGGGTCCAGGCAGGTTTTAGAAATGTCATGTAAATTATTACAGCTCATCTGAATTTTGGATAATTAGAAGCTGAGAAACTGGGATCCACTTTTACCTTTCCTATATGGTATGATCACATGTTCGAGACAGATGCCGTGATGGGAAAATGAGCATGCATCAATACTATTCCACATTCACTGAAACTTATAATGGCTGATGTAGAATAAAACAAGAGACCAAAAAGAAAGACTTTGTGTAATTATTGTAAGAATAGTGTAATAAAAAACCTTGCTCCTGAAAGTTTAAATTGTTTTGACAATGCATAGCAAATGTATTTGATTGTACAAAGCAAAAACACCACTAAGTTACCAAATTTACACAAAGTCAAATATCTGGAAGGGGATCTTTTAAAAAAAAACTTTATTTGAGAAAGGAAAAGACTTATATCAGAAGGCAAAAAAAGGGAACATACAAACAGAATATATTTACAACACAAAACGAGATCACCTCTAAGGGTGTGAATTATAATAAATACAGTAGATTTAAAATGTAAGAGACAATAATCAATTAGAAATGTGGTTGTTTAAACCCAGTTTTCCTTTTCACTGGTTCCAGGTAGTTTCTCTTATTTTAATTTTATCCAAATTTGAAAGATTCTGAAATTAAAGTACACTAATGTATTGGGGTTTCTCACCTGAATGATGTTATAAAAATATCTTTTGTCTTCTGTGAATACACGTCTTTCAGGTGATATTGTAGAAAACTCTTCTCCATTGCAAATTTCTCCCCAAATGTATTTTAAAAGATGCACTATCCCTTTTTGATGAAGCTGAAGTCAGATTTCAAAGAAAATTAAGAATATACAGAATGGGAAACACATATAATTTCACTTTTATGGTCTTCACTTTTTGAATGTAAATGTAATTTTTTTATCCAGGATGGAGAAAGATTTGTCTTCAAACATGAAGCCCATATAAAAATCACCTGTGTTTTTCTCAATTAAATATTTTTATATCTATTGATGACTTTTATGTTAAGAGCAACTATTTAGAAGTTTGTTTGGAGATCTTCTAGGAAAAAGGATAATGTATCTTTAGAAGTTGCAACATTTTAGAAGAGACTGAATAGTATTAGAACATAATGTAAACAACACATGCTAGTAACATATTTTAGAGCAATTTCTACATTTGGCAAAACAACTATCTCTTTTGAAACTGGATACTGCACCTTAAAATACCTCAGCTTTAGAAATATAAATATTTTTAATAGAAAAAAAACCTGACAAGGAGTCCAGGTCAGTTTGGGATTATCCATATTAAAGGGGATCTTAATACAATGAATCTTTAACTAGCTTAACAAAAGTAAACCTATAAAACAAGGTAAACATATCAAAAGGGAATATGAAGGAAATGTTTCACTGGAAAGCTTCCTTAACAATTTCCCTACTCGCTTTGTTATTTTCTTTGACAATAAATCAATTCATAGAGTGCCTTTAAAAACAGAGGGAGCGCTGCCCCGTCCCCCCTGCCCCGCATTCCTCAGCACATGAATCACTTGGGCTTCCTGTTTCCATAAGGCATTTCCTGCCCACCCCTCCCAAAATCACTTTTCTGCAGGAGAACAGCAGGGACCTGACAAAGTATCGACTTAAATAAACAGGGCCTTGCACTGCACCCAGCCCTGCTCTGCTGACTCTGAGGGATGGACCGGGATGCAGCTCGCGGGCTGCACACACAACTGCGCCTTTCAACTCTGCCTGAAGCTCCCAGACAAGCTGAACCTGCCTTTTGTCAAGGTGGCATTTTATGCACAGTTGTTATTTTAGGATTTGTCCATGAGACTCCGTTGTAAAGGTTATGAGATATTGTACAATTAGTATTCTTTTTAAAAAAACAAACAAGTGATTGGATATCAGATGATAAGGATAACGTTTCTGTGCTTGCCGTGCAATGTCCTAATAACTGACTGGAACCACCTAATGCTGCATTTTGCTTCTCACCAGTACTTGCCTCTGCTGCATTTAAGGAAGCCTCTGTGGACATTATCATCAAATAAGACAGAATGAAAAATTAACCAAGCAGTGCAAAAAAGAAAACAATGCAATTTTAAAACAGTGCCTTGCCTTGCCTCTTTATATCCACCTTGTACTTTTCTCTAAATTAACTTTATACACCAGACTGAGACCACCAAGATAGCAGTCAGTACCTGTCTACTGGGGAAAAAGAATACCCTAACATTAACAGTGTTCAAGACTATAGTATGATACAATATATACAGACAGCTGAAAGCAGAAGTCAGAGGATTCAAAACCAGAAGAATGTTTCATCAATCAGGTCTGGAAACTAATTCCATCGATTGCTGATCTCAACAGGCTAGGTGATACGAGTTCTCTTTCACTAGGACTAAGCGATGTAATTCTGGGCTAATACAATGTCTATCAGCTATTACTCAAAGATTTATGTAGCATAATTGATTGCAACAGATATTTTCTCAATTAGTGGCCATAAGAATGAGCTTCACTATGTTTCCAAGTGTACATACAACACTTCTGCATTTGTTAAATTCTTCGAGCAGTAAATCAGGATTTGCTAGCTCAGTGAATTAAAACACAATTGCTTATCAAAGCCTAGAAAATGCATGTGCTGTTCAGATAATAACCTTAATTACAAATCCTGGAGCTAAATCTTTGCCTATTACCTGTTGCATAAAAGCAGCTTGCTCCCCAGATTCCATTTGCTGGGTTTGAACATCCTCATCACTGTCCAGTGGCTCCTCTTTGACTTTCACAGCCCCCACCTGCTGTCCTATTCTGTCATCCACACCAGCACTGCTGCTCTCAGCCCTAACGCTGGCACTGCTGGCGGGAGCTCGCTCTTCCTGCATTGAGTGATCTCCATGAAGCTCTTCTTCAGCTTCCTCCAGGTGACTGCCAGGCTGCTTAAGCTGCTCAATGGACTTAGAGAGCATCTGGAAAGAGAAGAGGGGAACAAGCACTGACTCTTTTCACTGACGCCAAACATGAAGAAGTACTAGATCTGCACAGATGAAATTAAAGTGTCCACAGCAAACCCATGTAGCCATGCACTATCAAAACACTGGTGTATCCGGAAAAAAGAACAAAAGTCCCTAAGCAAAAGGCCATTTTTTATTCTGCAGCAGAAAATACCATGTTTATAGATAATGAAAAACATGACACATCTGTTACACTGCTACAGCTGGTAAACTAGAGAAATTAGTCTTTCTTCAAACACGAATGCAGAAATACCATCTTACAGTTAATTACCCACAACACAAAAAAATAAAGGAATACTAAGATATAAGCAAACTAGTAATCTGGTTAATATTTTGTTATAGGCAAATTAGAGAATTTTCACACAAACATCTCTATCAATTAAAGTGTGAAGGCACTGAAAGCCAACAAAGGAGAAGCGGCAAAGAGCTGGTGTGAGTCCCCTATTCTTTGGCACAAGGATACTACGAGCACATCTGTCCATGAGTGGAAGGACTACAGCCTTTGTGGTGCACTGCACAGGTATCCCAGTCCCAGCAATGATGATATAACACAGCTCCCAAGGCAACACCAGCTCCAGCCCATTAACTGCTATTTTAAAGCTCCACGGAAGTGCCGGATGCCTGAGTGCTGCAATCATGTGCAGTTTGTGTTTTGCTGTTTAAGATGAAGCCAATGCATTCCAAAATTCTCCACATGCAGTCCAAAAACCTAAACTGAAAAAAATCCCCACTTTGTTGAAAGAGCCAGATATCAGACATGTGAGTAAGAAGTTGCAGGGTTCAGTGAGTAATTATAATTTTTTCAACGGGCCCACTTGATTTCAAGTAAATACTGTTTTGTATCATCTAAATCAAATATCTTGAGAGGGAAAAAACACCTTTTACCTTTACTCCTACATACTTTCCTCTTCCCATCTGTCTCCACCCAACCATCAGTCATGTCTTTCAGACTGAGTTTTAGCTAGTATTATATACTCAATTACTGAGTATATTAATGGCTGCAGGATGTCTGGTTTTGTCACAAACCATGGACCATACAGTTTCATTCAGCTTGCTAGTGCATATAGAAAAATGCCAGTTTGTCATGTAAACTGTGTTCAAGAAGCTGCAGCTAGATTTAGGAAATCCAATGAAGTCAACAAGGAGAGTTGAAAGATCAATTTATACAGTTCTGATTGATGCTCTGATGCATATGCCTCACATCAGTGGAGAAACAAATTCCTCAGAGGATGCCTGTCTGGCTATTGTCACAGCAAACCTTCATTTTTGAGGTGTAATGGGAGTTTAATGGGTTACTAAAAATAAACAAATAAAAAATCCCTCTTCATTACTGGAGTAACTGGCAAATCACAATGTGAGTACCCTGCATGCTGCAGGTGGCATGCCCTTACTGCTTCAACTGATGTGGGGAGTCTCCTTTCATTACGCAGCATCTGAAAAATTTCTCAGATCAAACCTATAAATCTTTTCCAGTTGTTTCTCAGGGGATGACACTGACCAAGAAGGTACCAAATCTAGCTGCCTGTAATCAGCTCAGGTACCCTCCTTTCACTTATTATTATTATTACTATTATTATCATTGTTATGATTGTTAATTAGTTGACCATTTGTGGGGAGCCTTTCCTACTCCTCAAGCAGGAAGAGAAACGCAGGTAAGGCTGCATGGCTGGCTGCAAGTGAGCAAATACAAGCTGAAACATCTGTGTGACAGATAATCATATAAACTACAGGAATCACTGAGGCTGATCCATCTGTAAACCATTCCCTGTGCCAGTTACTTGACACCAGGTGGGTTTTTCTGCAGGGGAAGCCAAGAGAAAATGAATGCATGCCCACAGCAAAGTTAAGACACATATTTGGCTCATTACTGCTCTTCTTTCTTTTATACTTTTTCACTTTTATGTCAGGCTCTTTCTTCTTTACACTGCTGTATGGGTACAGATCTACTGCTGAGCTTTCTGAGGCAGCACATGATGGACTGCAGTACAGAATCTATATATGGATCACCTTCAGACCCTTCTTGCATGTAATCAGTGAAGAGAACAAGCACACCTAAGGGGGTTGCAGAGACTTAGAGTGGATTTTGTGTGCATTTCAGTTTGCTGTGTTCCCATTTTGGACTCTTCTCCCATGCTATGGAATTCAGCAGGTGATTTGCTCCAGATTCCAGCAACAGGAGGAGATAAGCAAATTAATTTTTCTAAAACTCTGTGAAATTAAAGTCTTTATATATTTACTCAATAGAGTTTAAAAAGTGCATTTATATTACCTTCTTTACTACAAAATTTTATTAAAAACATCCTCTCCACTGTGATTTTAACTAAGCCTCAGGCAAGGGGCTATGAGGCATTACGGTCACGTCTTTTCATATGATGGAGCATGATCAAATTGCATGGATGGAATGGGGGGGACATGACCCAAAACCTGAAAATCCCTTCTACTGCTCAGACTGCTAAGCCACAGCTGACTGCTTTCTCTGTATCACCATGATGCTTCCACGTTTGTTGAAGTTTTATTTAAAGACAGCTTGGCCCCATCCTATTCCAGTAATTATACTAGTAACATTACTGGACACTTCTAAGTCAGAAACATCTCACTTTAAATTATATCTCCTAGTGATACCACTGTATCTGGAAATATATGAAGATAGCAGTTTAGAGCCAGTACTTCTATCTTCTCTATCTAAAAATGGGTTACACAGCAGAAAATGTTCTGAATGAAATGCTGCTCAGGTCCTTTCATTGCACAGCTGGATACTTCTGCTCACACTCAATGTTTAAACCTTTCACTTTAAACCCCCATTTACCCTTTTTTTTCTGACTTATCTGTAGCTACATGAAGATATTTCTCCTAATCTTAATGCATCTCTTTTTATTTTGAAAAAGTAATTGCTTAATCTGAGTTTTAGTGGGATTATATTTAAAAATAATAATAAAACCATAGTTTATTTCCCTAATAAATTAAGGGTTGCACATGTTGGTTATATTTTACCAGTATACTTTACTGCTATCAACTATTCCATTTTAAATGGTCACTAAAAAAATGTCTTCATGCTAATACAGTCTATATATTTTTTGCTTTTATCTTCAGGAAATTAAGCTATAAAGGATATGCATGAATCAAAGTAAATAGTATCAGCAGGAGAGGAAGTATGGACAGATATCAACTCCATTCTATAACTGCAAGAGTCCAATCAAAGTAAAAGATACCAAACTTATCCTAACCTGTTTGGTTGTACAGAACAATGGAAAACTAAATAATCTGGACACTGCAATAGACCATTTTATAGGTCCTTCAGCTGCAGATCCTGTAATTTTCTCCTTTGAAATTATATGCATTTGTAAAATACAGTGTTTTAAATAAGATGCCTTTTCAAAGAGACAAAATCACGAAGTCCTGCAGCAGCCAACCAACACATTTCCATCCTTGATTAATTGTTCTTTTTAAAATCATGACAGTCATTTCTAAGAGCTCATGTATATTGTTACAGAACACTTTTTCCCCTTCTCCCCTATGGCAGTCAGATCACCAGCTATGTGTGTTGTATGCACATTGTTAGCTGTGCTGAAAACAACTTGGCACCTGCTTCCTGCTGTCCCAGTTACTCATGTAGGACCAATATTTCTAAGGGATGAATTTATCTTTCAAAATCATTCTTCTGCATTATGGCTTAGACATTAGCTCTCAATAAAGGGGAAAATGCTCTGGGCATTGTCCAGTTCCAAACAGACAACAGTTCCTTTTAGTTTTTTCCCAAATAATCCCCTGCTACTACCCATACTTGAAAGATTATTTGTCACCTACAGGAGATGCTAGTCAGATTTGCAAGCTGCAAAGCCAAAGCCTCAGTGTAATATGTTTAATGAAGCTAGATTGATTAAGTACTACTGAACCTGGTCTTCCACCTTCCATTAAACATCATTCAGAGAAATGAATGATTAATCTGGGGTTAACTGTATCTTTTCAGTTTTCCCACTGGCAATAAATAATACTGCTATTTTTCCATCAACATAAATGTCTGTATTATTTTAAATTTTTTATTAAGAGATATTGGTAAACTGAGAACACCATCTATTACTAATGAATATTCACTTCCTATATATTTTTTTACCTCACAGGCTTTCCTGGTCACCAATTCCCTATTCAGGATCCTTTAAACCAACTGACATCCTAGAATGAAAACTGAAATTCAGGTGTTTCTTATATAAACCTTAACATTATCCATACACCTCCCATACTTTAGAGCACATACCAACTATCCCATTATTCTACCCTTTACTTCTCCAATACAGAGAAATGGAAACAATGGAAAACAAATTGCCAAAATGCTATGAATACACAACTTAAGAACACAAATAGGGTTCCTGTATTGATCAAATAAAATCTTGGCCCCAGTGAAGACTTAAGCTTCAGTAGAGGCAGGCCTTATTCATCATACGTGGCAAAAATAACTTCTAAAGACAGATGGCTTTGTTCGTGTACTCTTCACATTATGATTTCTGAAATTTTCTTGAGCACAGGCTTCTGCTAGGGCTTTGCATTTAGATTAGTTAAATCAAAATCCTCATTTTTTTCTCTAACTGGCTGGGTCAAAGCTTTGTAGGTACAGATATACACAATAATATCAAGATTTTATTTTTTTCTTTTTTGTAGTAGTGGTCTTTTGGTATCCAATTGCATTAGTTTTAACTGGGGGTTTTGGGCTTTGGTCTCCATTTATTGAGCAGAATGAAGATCTGCAATGGTGATCAAAGGACATTATGAGGAAATAAGCTGTCATTTGGACAGAAGTATATTAAAGCTGACAATGGCAAAGCTGGTCTTCCCTAAGACAAGCTGAGTTCAGGTTACTTCACATTCATTATTAATTCTGGGACAAGGGTTTTACCTACTTTTGGAAGAGATGTCAACATTTGCAGAATGTTTTCAGAAGGTCAGTGTACTAGATCCCACAGGTATAAATGTCAGACTTCAGTGGATATACCATTTCCCACATCAAAAGCCAGGCATCTGACAGCTGACCAGAAATAATCCATAGGGGATCTCCTCTTTTCTAGTAAGGACAGAGGCACACCTTTTGGCAATGATTTGTTTCTTTTCAGAATGTAAATGATCCAGGGGAATCCTTTACCTCTGACCTATGTTAGATTTTGCTTGTTATCACCCTCACAGCAGCACTGGCTTGGTGCTGAAGTGCATTTTTTCCTCACAAAAAAAACCAGGTTTGGTTTTCTTTTTAATACAAGAGAAATGAAAGAACAATGGGGTGAGGAAAAGGTGGTTCTCTTCCTCTTTTTGTTGTTGCATATATAAGTCAGCCAAAGAGATCAGTCCAAAACCAGTTATCAGGGAGTGCTGACACATGCCCTGGCATCTTAGCTCAGGGCAAATGCTCAAATTGTGGGTTCAGTTGAATACTGAAAACTTAAGTACTTGAAGACCTAAACATAAGAAATAAAATCTTAAGGGAAATAGAAAACAAAAAAGAAGACATTAATTTGCTCCAAGATCTTGGTCAACTAGCATTTCACAGTCTTAACAGTTTAAAGTGGTTCTAGTCTTTTATTACCAAAACTTTTAGGGTCCTTGGGTAGTCCTTATTAAATGAAATCTATGTATTTTCCATGACTGAAAAGGCAGGACTTATACCTCTGTGTAGATTTCACTATGCAGCCCATGAAGAGAAAAGGACAGAAGAACAGAAAAAAACAAGCTCACGTGTTCACTTGACATATGCCCAAACTTATCCTAAGAAATAAAATATTTAGTTGCTTTCCTATCTGGTCTGGAATATCTACTGTTTAAAGTTTCAAATAAGTATAACTCTGCTTTGCAGAGTTTGATTGTAAAGCAGCGCAAATTATGTAATGAAAAAATAACTTCAACTGTGAACAGAGGCAAGTTTTAAGACTGAACAAAGTATATTCTACCACTCTAGCAGAGCTCAAAAACCTTATGTAGTCACAGGAGTTCAATCTGAACTTTTAGCTAAAAGGTTAAAGAAGACACCTTTAAATTCACTGTTTAAAAGCTACTTCATGATTTGATCTTTTTTTTTCTCTCTCTTGTCCACTGGGTACCCTTAAATTCCAGTTTATAAAAATCAGGTTCTGCAAGTACATAAGGAAGCCCCCTGGCTTCTGTGCCCTTGTGGAGAACAGACACATGGTTACAGCACCGACATTTTTCAGTACTATTCTTCAAAATGGTTCTTCTGAGCATGGAGAAGAATCTAGATGCTGCAAACTTTAAAGTCTGATAAAACACGTGCATCCTCAGAAAACCCACTGCTTCTCTGGCTACAACATGATCTCATTCCTCCTCAGGCATTTGCTGCTCTGAGGAGTTACTGTGCTCCTGAAGAAGCCTGGTTGCTCTGGGAGTAGGAATAAAGGAGACCAAGAAGCTCTTGGGGCAAAAGTAGGTTATGGAGGTTCAAGGCAGAGAGAGGCCCTAGGATAGGATCACTCTCTGCATTTGTATATGGATTATACTGTACAGAATAACAGCCAGATTCACCAGTTTTGTCTCCATCACAAAGACCCACATGAGAATAAAGGCATATTTCAAGTATGAGAGGGAATTATCCTCATTAGCGTGTATTTTCACTGTAGTTCAACTGAGAAGAAAAATTACTGAAACAAGCATTATCATGAACCAACTCCAATCTTTTTTCTTCCTTATCCCATCTATCTCTGGTAAGATGCAATGCATTCCTAGTCCTACATGACTAGATATATATGGTTATGCGCCTCAAGTTTCATTTTCACATGGGGGACAAATGCTCATAATGCCCCATCACATACCCCCAAATGCTATGGCAGAATTTATATCAATAACCATATTATCTAAGAAAAACACATCAGTGGGGTTCTTTGCTTTGTGAGGAATGCACGAATTGATGGGTTTGTAGTACAAAGACCCAGTACTTTAGCAGTTAAAAAGCCTTTTTAGACAATTGAGGGAAGGTGAAATATTTTCAAAACCTGAGGCTATGAGATATACATATGCCATCTTGATTAAACATATGGAATGCATACTCAAAGAAAAGCCAACTGGAGTCCTAGTTGAGTAATCAAAACACCCAAGCTGAGAGGGGTTAACATGCAAGGATCAGCTCTGAACTTTGAAGTTTTCTGGTCTTCATTTTTCCTAATTAAGACAAGATTTAATAACTAAACCACTGTACAAAGTATGTACTTAAACTCTAGGTTTGTTTCTAATTTTGTTGGGAATTCTTAGTAGATTCCAAAGAATCAGTAACCCCTGGGAAATTCACCCAGTAAGTAAGGTAGATTGATTTTTTTTTTCCTTAGGTACAAGAACTGAATGTCCACTTTTCATCTTTTCTTCTTTGACATTGCCTCATATATAGTTATTGAGTAAGACTAAAACAAAAGAAGACAAGTAAAGGTATGTAATTAAATCTTTGTAATACTAGTGGAGCTTCAGCATACAAATTGTGGAAAACTGTGTACTAAGTGCAGAAAAATGTTCTCCAAATAAAAACATGCAATTATTTGCATATCTTAATTTCAGAGCAGGTAGCAACTTGATTTTTTTGTAGAATTATTGCTTCCCGATAAATCTATTTAGAATCTGTTGCTCTTTGTTTATTAATGGATGCTGCCTTTTCTTCTTTCCCTTGCCCCTGCTCAGAATAAGGTGTTACTGTACAGAGAATCTTGTACTATATGATTCAACTCTGTGTCAGATACCAGCAACAGGACATTTTTCTCTTTCTCCTTATATGGTCATTTTATATCGCCATAAAGGTAAAAAACTTTCATGCTACTCACAGAGAAAAGTCAGTTTGATAAATACTGATTAAAAATTTCTCCAGATGTTTAGAAAGCTTCATATATAAACCCATCAATTTAATAAGCTCATTTGAGTTCAAATGAGTTATCTATTTATGCAGCATTCTAGTCCACAATAAGACAAGTTTTAATACAATTCAAAAGCAGCAAGTGGAGTCATTGCTGCAGCTTAGAAGTACACATCAATTTTTAAGACATAGTTTACCATTCAACAGGAAAACACTTATCAGGTAAAACTGTAAGCAACTCTATTTTGCTGAATTGTAGCCTATTTCAGAACTTTAAAATTAAGATCCATAAAAATGTATATATCAATTATGCATAAACAAAAAAGATACTCTAGCAAAATCCTCTCTATTGTCCATGATGACATGGTGCCAATAACTAACTTTTGGTCTTAGTTTTCATCTTTAAATTTATTGGAAATTCTTTACTTTGGGAACTCACCTTATTCATGTGGATCTGCTGTTGGTACTGTTTCTGCTTTTCCAAAAATTGCTGATGTTGCTGCTGGATGACCAGCTGGGCCAAAGTACTCTGAGGAAGAGGAGCAGACTGGGTTCTGTTCAGTGGCCTGTGACGAGGCAGTTTGTGGGAAGCTCTTATGCCAGGTGAGACTCTCTCCTTTGCTGCTAAAGGAGACTGTGGATGAAGAGGAACCGCTCCTGCAAAACAGGGACATTTCACTCCCCTGTGAAAAACAACCAATAATAGTTCTAACAGGAAAGAAAGCTTTCAGTAAGAAGAGGGGTGTACATTGCAGAACTCTGCATCTGCACTGATGCAGTGGGACGTGTATCACGTGCCTCGCCATGCTGGGAAGTTCAGCTGCTACAAAAGAATGTGATGAAGTAATCATTTTCTCTTTTCTGTAATCATTGAATTCTTTCAGGCTAACAGACTGGAACAGAATCACTAAAAGGGAAAACAAAGATGCTGTCCTTTTTTCTTCCACCCTTCCACATTTCCCAAGAGTTAGGATGTGCGGTATATGTAATTACCGCATTTAGTTTAAACCAAACACAAATGTCATTAAAAACATCTTAAATTAGTATTTCTGGAGCTTTGATCATTACCAGTCACAAGAAGTTTTTGCTGTCTCATTTGTTCTTTCAGTAACAGATGCTGCAAGAGAGCTTGGTGGCTGCTGTTTGGCTTTCCCTCCATAGCAATGTGAGGATGAGTTGATGATGGAGGAATGTTTCCTCCATACTGTCCAGCCAAGGCCACTCCTTGTCTAAGTGGTGGGGTCTCCCCCTTCTGCTTTTCTTTGAATGACGACGAAGCCTGTCAAAGAACAACAGCATTGGTAACTGCTTCCCAAAGAAGTAAGTGGCCATTTATACCTCTGCTTGATTAGATGGTCTTGCGTCTTCATGAACACATACAGGAGAAAAGGTTAACATCCCTATCTTACACTTTGAGATGAAAAGGAAGAACATGCCAGTTAAATGTAATGCTGTGACAAACTGAGTACTGAAACCAGTTGAAAAAAAAACCAGCAATAAAAGCCAAAGCATAAGGAATTACTAGTTAGAACATTATTAATGCAAGGACAGAAACTATCCTTAAAATTTCTAAAGACCTTTGCACAGCCTCCAACACAGGAAACTACAGGATCAGAGGAAATAGTTTGCATTGAGTTTGAAATAGGCAAGGCTTGGTTTTTCATGTAACTTTCCATCAAACAGCAAGCCAATCAGCAAAACAAAATAGTTACCTGTAGTAGTGGGAAGCTATTACTTTTCCTGGAGCACTCCCTGACTCCCTGAAGGACAGCACAAATGTAAGTTTTACCCTTTGCAAAGCAAGCTTATACAGTTAAAGTCTCATCTACAGAATCATCAAGAGATGTGTTAGGTGCGTGGCATTTTGAAGTGCCTTATAAATTGCACAGTTATTGATTTAAAGCTTTTGGAAGTTTTGGCCCTTCATAATTGCAAATGTACTTTATATTACTTTGTTCTTTGCCTATTTAAAAAAAAAATCTTGAAATAGTAGTTCAAGCGGAATAACAATTCTTACAGCAAGAATAATAATCTAACAGAAATATGCACATTGAGGCTTACAGATAACCACAAATGGTAAGTCATAGTAAAAACAGTATCTCTGACAATGTGAATTCCATTAAATTCTAAAATAAGGTTTTCACAATTTTTTTTTTTTGGTATATGCTTACTTCACACTGCTATCTTCCTCCCCTGAAAAACAAACACCAAAGTAAGCTGTATATTCAATTTGCAACTGCTTGTTCTAGTAACAGAAATAAACATTACTTGTATAAATCAATTCCTTTGTTTTTTCTAATGCCAAAAGTAATATTTGGTGCTAGTTGGCCACATCAAAAGCTTATAAGATTTGAGTGAGCAAATTAAACATATTTTCCTTTCTTTTTAATGTTATAACTTTACTTTGAAGCTAGTTGAAGCTAGTTATATTTTTGCGAAATAGCTAAGAAATTTTTGATGATATCCTCTGAGAAAGTAAGCATTACCTTTCATGATGCTCAATTTTTCCATCCTTCAAAAACAATAGTTTGCTAATATTTCTAGAGAACTGATTTCAGGCTTACATAATTTTCTTTGCAAGGTTCTGTACCTGATGTTAAAATGTTAGACTGCAGCAATACATTGCTGCTAAGAACAGTAAATGTATTGAAAATGCCACAAAATAACATGGAACTTTGACTTAAACTTCATTTAGCGCTGGAATTAAGTAGCATTATTACAAACCATTGTCGATTGTATAGATTTAATATTTTTTTCACCTCCATGAAACCTGTGCTTACAACCCCTAATTTCTTCATAGAAGTTACCAACTCCCACACTTTTGTATAGAACCACCACATATCAGTATTTTTACTTTGTTGTTGTTGTTGTTGGAAAGCAGGTAAATTTTGACCTGCTGTAAATTTTGAAAGTAGCAAAATTTTCAGGTATTTTACTGAGCTAGAGGAATACTACATTCTTCTCCTACAACATTCCAGCTCAGCTTAAGTCATTACTGGAATCTCATAAAAAAGTTACAGGTAGAAATTATCATATATTTTCAACTTTTATACTAAATGATCTCCTCATATACTTCTTGCCACATCTGAAATCTGTTATCTGGCATAAATGCAATGCACATGGCCCGTACTTAGCTAAGATCCACACTGGCACTTGTTTATTTGAGATCAAGAATAATATTGCTTTCAAGTTGTGCCCAAAGCATGGAGAGGTCTGGTTCCTACTCTGGATTGCTTGTGTTCCAAAATGCTAAAAATATAAAGAGAACAATCAGAAAGCAGGTTTTCTGGAAGCAAACGTATGCAGGAACATTTGAGACTGGTCACTTACACTGATTTGAGGTTGTATTGCTGGAAGTCCCAAGGTAATGTTGGGCAGAGAAGGGGATGTGTACAGACTCAACAAGTTCACTGATTCATCCTGTATCAAAAGGCGTTGCTGGGAAACCAGGTGCTGGAATAAAGGGGAAAAACCAATGAAAGTTAATCTCCAAGCTTTTTACCTTGGTTATTTTATGCTTTTATCCCAATACACAGAAAGCCAATTATGTGCCAGTCATTGGTTTGCAACCCAATGGAGTTCCAGATACAGAAAATTACTATCCCTGTGAAAACACTGTTGATAGTTCTTTTCTTAAGAAAACAGCTGATATGTGTCCATGATTATTCCTTAGTTAGTAAATCAAATTTCCATGGAAAGCTGAAATCTTGAGGATTCCTAGATCATCTTATCAACTTCTCATCAACTCAACATCAGTTCTTCTCATCAACTGGACAGTCACTCCAACAATCTCAGTGGAAATTTATCCAGTGAATTCAGGATTATATCCAGCTGAATCATGAACAGAGATGTATTAAACCTTCACCACGGTTGTTATGACTTTAGCTGTAAGGTACTAAGGTATGAAATGTGGTTTTTAACTAGTCCATGTATTTTGTTAGCCAGATTATGATATGGGTATGTTTCAGGCACATTATTTACTTCCATTAACATGGAAATTCTGTGTAGAAAGCAAGGCATCTGCCATTTAAAATAATAGACTCTCTTTCTCTCTCTCCCTCTGCATATATACAAAACAAGCATCCTGTCATTCTTTGATAATGGGATACCCCTCACAGCTTTCCTAATCTGTTCAAGTTAAAATTTTTAACACTTCTTTTGAAGACTTGTGGTATAGTTTTCAAGGACATGGAACTGCTGATATATTTTTAATTACTATAAAATAAAACCAGACATTCTACAAAGATCACCCTTTTTATTTCCATAGATTAATTGGGGAGAAACATAAAAAGATTACCACATCAGGAATCTTTTTGAAGCGTTTGCCTTTCTGCTTGAACAGTGATATTTTTCAACATGTGGTCTAGTATAGTTGCTTGAATTATATTTTCTGTTTAACTCTTGCTTCCCTCCCAGAACTTTGACTCAATAAGAGCTACAAAGGTCTTATTAGACTTAGGAACTCTGGCATGATATGGTCCCCAAGGGAACAACATCCTTGAAAAAGAATACCCTGTGTAACAGTATGACACAGTGACTGCTTTCTTCCCAAACAAAAAGCATATGGGACTCCAATAATAGACCACCTCCAAGAGGGATACTGCGCACTCGGGCTTTGACTAAAGTAAATATAATAACTTGTCAAGCATGTTGTGGGGAGCTGTAGATTTTCCCCCGGACAAACCTGGAATATCAATTAACTCTGCAAAATACTTCGTGCTAATACAATGCAACTTCAGACCATCAATGAAAAGTGGTTAAGCACAAAAACACAGGATGTTATTCCAAAACATAACCTTCCTCATACAGTTTGTTTGGAGATACGACCTATCACTAAGATAATAACAGTAGAAGTCTTTCCCTGTAACTTTCTTTTGGTACCTAGGGAATGTCAACAGATAGCGTAGGAAACAAAGAAGCTCCACTTGTATACTACATTAATTCCTGGCTAACAGTGTCTTGCCTTGATAACATCCACCTTTGACCATTAATAAATCCAAGTATGGATTTAGTATCAAAACTGTGGAAATATTATGGAGGTAGTCTACAAATATTGAAGTGAAAAAGGACACTTTAATGTGCCTCCTAGAATATAACCAAATTTGTAGCAACTGCAGCATCGATACAAAGCCACTTGAAAGATTTATGTTTAATATTTGGTTTTTTGTATGCCACTATTACCTTTTAAGATCTAAATTAATAAAAATAACAGTGGCAGGGTATATAGCAGTAAAACACACTACCACACTAAGGTCAGGCACGATTGTTAGATCAGGCAGAAACAGTGATGTTATTTACCACAACAGTTTAACATTGAAAATGGGAGTTTATTAGTAAAAACATCCTCCTTTAATTTCTAATATTGATAATAATCTGTAATTTTCCTTTGGGTAAGTGATTGATTTTTTAAAATATTTTCAGGTAATATTATCCTAAGCATCAGTTTAACCTCATCTCCCAAAATAAATGTCCCACCTGCACAGATTAGGGTTCTCTGTGCATCACAGAATCCCAGAATGGGTGAGGTTCAAAGGCACCACTGGATGTCATACAATGCAACTACCTTGCTCAAGCAGGGCCTCCCAGAGGCAGAAATTTGTGATCCCAGCTGCAGCTTTTCTTTTTACACAGTCAACACCACCTTTGCAATGGTGGCACATGCAGGAGTTGCCAAGAGAGTCATTTGGCAGCACCACGGCTCAGCCATGTCTTTGGCAGACATGGTGGTTTGGACTGGCACC
Organism: Geospiza fortis; assembly: GCF_000277835.1. Classification (NCBI taxonomy): domain Eukaryota; kingdom Metazoa; phylum Chordata; class Aves; order Passeriformes; family Thraupidae; genus Geospiza; species Geospiza fortis. Next base: position 261,611 of record NW_005054307.1, read on the forward strand.
TAAATTATCCCAAAGAGAAACATGCCCTACTTGCTCCTCCACGTACCCACTCCTTGGGTCCATAGATCCTGCTTACTGATGCTTAAAATAGCCTGTCAACAGAGTTATCCTCTTTCTTAAAATAGTACAAGAACTCAGTGTAACAGAGCACGATGATCAACAAGTAACCATGAGCAGCCATGCTTTGGCTGTGCTGTGCGACCTGCTGAGAGGCAGGAACACCTTCGTGTGCATGTTTATATGCACATTTATAGATTACGAGAGGAAGACAAAATGGTTTAGCTTTAATACTTGTCAGTTGTGAAGCTAATTGTCACAGCTTTCAATATTCATAAAGACTTACACTTGTCTTTCTTGAAGCTTTCGAGATGATCTTTGAAAAAATTAATTTAAACTCACTCCACATACACTTGACACAAACCTCATCAGCTGGTCAGAAACCTACACATTTTTCCACTGGCTTCTTACAAAGATCACGTCAAGGAGCAGAGTATTAAAAGCGTGGGGCTGTGGAGTTGTACTAAACAAATATGGGTTTATCTGTCCCATATGTAATTTATGTCTCCTGTATAATCAAGTGTTATTCTAGAAAATACTGCTTTCCAAATCACAAATATAAGAAAGAAGTTGATCTGAAGCCCAGTTACACAAACTGGAAACTTTCCATTGCCTTCAATGGCTTATGACCAGACCATGAATGCCTAAAATTAATCATTTCACATGACTAAAGCAGGTTGTCCCTCTGAACTCAAGGGACATGCTGTGCAGGGGCTCAATTCTGCTTGCATTTCTCAGGCAAGTAAGATTTAGCCTCAGCACAGCAGGTGACCTGAAAGAGTATGGCATGCTACAGGAGACAAATAGCTACTGCGGTGAACCTTGATGATACTGGAGACAACTGTGCCTAATAAAAACAGGATTTTATTTATAAGGCGCAATTAAAATCCTGAGTTCAACTTTCAAGTTTCATATAATGAGACCAGTGTTTTAACAAATGGTAGTGAAAGTATTATTAAGGGAACTGTGATAGTAAAAGATTATCTGCAAAGCTGCAGCATGTGCAGTGCACCTTTGTTCATTCAAAAAATTGTAACCGTCTACCCACGAGACTGTCTGCTCCAGAGAGTAAACCACTTTAAAGTCTCACTATTTCAATGGATGTGGTAAAAATACTTTAAAAATCTGTTTCATTATTGATACTGCTCTAATTCTGTCCCTGCATGGAGTGTAATCATTTACGGTACTGACTCATGTTTTACTGGTAAATGAGTCTGTCATAGCAACCTGTTTTTCCCCAGCAAAAAGTGTTTTATTTGCTGCCATGAAAACCACGGCCATCCACCCACTCAGATATGAGCACAACGCTTACTGCAAATGTCACAACAACGATTATGAAACAACAGCCATGTGAGTCATACGGGATTGCAGAAAAACAAGACATATTTTGGGTGATTTTGGAACACTCAACCTATTATTAGAAAATTCTGTACTTTGTGAATTGGATTAAAAATTGATTAGCTGTATAGCCTTTGAGAGCTGGCTAACACTAAACTAGGAAAGAGATATGTAGGAGTTTGGCTGCTGTTAAACTACCAAAGAAAATCCCACTGAAATAAGAATCACTGAAGCTGAGATTTATGGAAAATGTTTGAACCCACAGGACCACAGTACTGAGAGTCAAGTAACCAGAGAGGTAAAGAAATCCCCAACTGGATCCAGAAGTGGAAGTCTGTAGTTTCAGCTTCTTAGCACATTTCACCAAGTGAAGTGACCGAAGCCAGCATGCAGAGCTCAGCTTCTAAAGGAACGTTTTAGGCTTCTTTGAACATCTTTGAATGAATGTTGGGGTTATAATTTTTTATGTCTGGCACAGAAGTGGCAAATAATATGCAATGTAATGTTCTACTAGCAAACAGAATATAGCCGCTGGTTCTTGCCACAACCTTTCCAAATCTCCCCAGAGACCACCGCCTGACCAGCCTGTATGTATCTCTGATGGTGCAAGTGTCCAGAAACTGTAACATGCAAAGTCATGAGCACCACATATCAGTCTGAGACATTACTGCCCCTCCATTTTGTAGAATCCTCAAGTCAGTAAAAGATCCAATTGGATAAGAGTTCCTGTTTCATACAGCACATAATTACACCCACATATTACCCAAAATATTATCTAAAACATTCCCAGTAGTAAAACACACAACTTAATTCCACTGATGTAGGATCTGATCTAATCCTAATGATGGATCTTACTCTGCATCATTTGAATTTCTTTGCAATCACATATGGGGGGCTATGAGACAAGACCACATGTTAGCCATCAATGCAATTTTTTTTTCTTTTTGGTTACGGGCCAGAGAGAGGCTACTAATCAGTGTGCAGAGGTCACCCACCTGCCCCCTGGATCATAGTTCACACACACAATTAATTCATTATGGGGAAAAGTCACTGCTGGAGGTTGAACTGCCCATTCCAGGGGTTTTTTTTAGGTGAATGTCCTGCCACTGACCTGGAGAAATAGCTCCATTAACTAAAACTCTGTTGAATCACATTTTCTTATGTAATTTTTCTAACATAAACAGCATAAAACAACAATTAATAGAAAACCTTACCACCAAAGCTGGAACTGTGGTAAGTATAGGCTGGATATAGTATATCGTGGAATTTGAGTCTCTCTTAGTCAAATTAGTTTATTGTCCCTTTACAATATTGCCATGGGAAGCATGACTTGGGCACATCATCTGTGCTAAAGGAGGTTTATCACAACTGATTTACCATCTGCATTCCTGTTGTTATAGGCACGTATGTATGAAACAGAATAAGGAGTAGTTAAGATTCCTTCCATTTACAATCTCACTTTACAGAACAAGTATTCAAGAATTCTGGCATGACATTTACAGTGGTTAAGTATTGCCCTGATAAGGAAACTGAGATACAGTAAAATAAAAGGAGATGTGACAAGGATTTAGTCACCTAACTCAAATACTGTGATTAAAGAAATCTACTTCAGCATTCATCTGAACCTGGGACCTGCTTAGCTCTTATGTGTTAGGATCACCAATGCCTAAACCACTGTTTTGTATGCAGGAGTTCTCTATCAGCATTCAGCGCTGAGCACCTCTTTCAGGTCACCCCAGAAGGTAACATTCTGTAACCAAGTTCCTTTCACAGCTCCCTCCACTCTTCCCGTAGCACTACTGCTGCTTTTCCCTGAACTTCTGTTACCATAGAGTCTTCTGACACATAGATGCATCCATGCATCTCATACATAAAGATATATCACATACATAACATACTGAGATGTCAGCCTGTAGTGTCCCGGTACCCCAATTACTCTGCTAGTGAGTATAATCAAATCAAATTTTCCATCTTCTTAGTCTAGAAACCTGAGAAACTACCTCAATAATGAGTCTTACCTCAGCTTGAATGTTAGATGGCAAAACTGAGGTTTCATTTTCTGTTGCACTGCTGGTCGGACCATTGCTTGGGGAACTGGGACCTGATCCAGGGGAGCTGCTACTGACTGAGGATTCTGAAAAACAGATTAAACATACATGAATTTCACTCTAGAAAGGCACACATAATCTTGATTAATTATATAATCTTTATAGCATAGGGCTTTTTTTGCTGTTGAAAAATATCTATTGGTTACACTTTTTACTTTCATTAAAGACTCTTGATTCATCTTCCATTTCTTTGGTTTTCTTTTTACAACTAAGAAGGAAAGATACTCTTGATCTTTCCCCTTCTAATCTGTCTGAGTCACATAAGAAGAATTTAGTATTTGTTTCTCCCACAAAGATGGTTATGATACTCAGTATCAGGCAGAGACACTGACACAGAGCTTGTAATCAGTAAAAAAAAGAAACTCTTTCTTTTTCAATTGTAAAGACTCCTGGCTCTGTGAGAGATGAAGCCTACTGCCATCCTTTCTGTCTAGGAAGGGGATGAGCCCATTGTGGACCAATCATTACATACACAAGTACTAATGGCAAAATACACACCTTCATTACATATTTGGTACAAATATGAACGAATATTTACACTGTGTAAAGACATTAAAATAGGATTTGAAAAGCTGCATGCTATCTTGACTTAAAATGTCCCAAGTTCTGTCTAAGACAAAGGGGGAGAGATGACCTCATTGTGTGCTGTTGTATTGAGTTATTCTAATTCTACACTGATATAAATTATATATATCTGTAAGGGAAACAGTTAAGGTTAAAGATTGAAGAGTAACCCACTAGTGGAAGTAACCCTCTTTCAAGGGACAGCTTTCAAATTAAAGCATTCAAGAGGTTGAAGAAATTATCTAAATGTGGCAGCAAATATTCTACAGCTACTTCTTTGCTTATTTACTCTCCATGCCTTAGTTCATATGCAAAAATACATTTTCACTTTGACTGACGTCACAGGAGGCTTCCTAGCTGTTACTTGGATCTCTTACTCTTTGATTTACTGAAGTGACTCCATACCCAGCTATACTAACTGGCCATATAGAAAGTCTTGCACTGTATTTTCAATCTGTATCAGAGAAGCAGAGACACACAATCTCTTTTTCTCATTTTTTGAAAATTAAAATAGCATTTTTTGCATAAATAGGCATTTGAATGAGGGGCTATTTTCAGTTAAGAGAATAAAAACAAGGGGGAAAAGATTTCAGGTAACAGTGTTTAACCAGGGTTATGAAACATCTGAAATATCATATAGTCAATATTAATAATTACCACAACAATCTGAAAGGCTTCAAGTTATTGTCAGAGGTAGGAAAAGAAGACATCTATTTTAATGTTTCTGCTCTTTCAATGGCATCAGGAAAAGACCTCCAGTAATAAATATTTCACATTATACCTTATTTGTAAGTGTGCAAACTGTAAAGACATCAGCTAAAATTAAGGAAGTAGATATCAAGAATCTCATAGAGGCTTCAGTAAATGGAATTATTAAATTAGCTGTAGAAAAATTATAATCTGGAAGTAATTCATCAGGAAAACACTTTACTTTCATGCTTACATTCATATCTCTGTTCCAACTTCACATATGACATATAGTGTAAAGTTGTCACAAGAATTGCACATACAGGGAAACCAATGTGTTTATTCAAGTTGTATTTTAATTCCATCTTGGTGTGACATAATCATGATACATAAAGTGAATTCAGATAAATGTCTTATAGACTAGTAAGAGTTGATTGCATAAAGATATGGCCTGATCACCTGAAAAAGCCACAAATCTACTAAATATCAATGCAAAATCAAAGCAAGAATTGTTGGGGTGAGGCCAAATACTGCAAATGCTCATTTAGTTCAGCAGTTTCAATGCTGAAGTACCACCACTATTCTGTGAACGGTGGCAAATTATGCAGAATTTCCCCATCCTTACTCACCTGTCACCTCGAAAAGACGCTTCTTGAATGAACTGACGTTTCCATCCTTCCTCCTGAGCAAAGGACTGCTTCTCCTTTCTGTCACCTTTTGTTTTAATCTTGAACGTACCTTCAAATTGGGCTCTGAAGCTGGAAATGAAGAGAAGAAAATTTGTGACTACAAACCCAATTCCTGGCTTGTGTCAGACACCACTGACCCTGTAGGACCTCATCTGGTCCAAGCAGGACTTGGAGGCAGAGATTTTACTGCCCAACCTTCTCAGTCATCCTGTTGCTCCTCATACAACTTCATGTTAGATTACAAGCTAGGAAAGAGAGCTGAAGTGCTTGGGATCCCAGCATTTTTCTCATTCCATTGCAACTTTGAAGTTACCCATTAATTATTGTTACTACCATATGTATTAATGAATACATATAAATGAATGCAAATTTAATTTACATTATTTTTATCTCTCTTGTAGGTGAAAACTTGGAAAACTCATATTGGAACTTGGAAGGTTATAACTGGATTAAGGTTAATTGCAGAAACAGAGATTAGCTTCCACTGGCGCCTTTTGATTTCTCTGACAAATATAAATTACGACAAGCCCTGCTGGCAGAACATTTCTTGGTCAGCAATTTTAGGCCCAGAACTTTAGTGTTTTCTGAGTAACACACCAAACAACTAGATTTATGACAGTGTCCTAAGAACATTTACAGAGAAAAATATATGCTCTGAAAATGAAGAAGTAGGGTTGATTCCCAGAAAACCTAGGATTATATTTAACGCACCTTGGGCAAATTCCACCTTTGTTTCCTCAATGGATACAGTCTTTTCATATAAACGCCAGCTCTGCTGTGCTTTTTATTTTGTAGGATTTTTAGCACAATAAAGTGTTTCATGTAGTCATTGATTTGTTCTTCAAATAAACAGACTGCTATCAAACAGACTGCTAAGAGCCAGTGAAAGGCAATTGTGGAAGAGAATTTGTTTATATTTCCCTTTCTGGAACTGAGGATTGGCTAAGCAATATCTCAAAATAAAGAAAGCCAAAACCGAGGTCAGCTCTCTCTCCTATGCACAGACTTAAACCCAGCCTCAAAGAAAGAGCAAGAGTTAGCAGAAAACCAAAATACATTATATCTTCACTTAATTCAGAATTCCACCATTTGCCACTTTGGGCCAGGAACTCAATCCTACACTTCTAATACTAGTCCCTTCCCTCATGTCACATTGCCCACCTTTTTTCCTTCTGTCCCACCTGTTCTCTCAGGGATGGGCAGGCTAGAAATGGTCACTGGAAGGCAAGGGGGCTGCACCTCACTGCAGGGCTGCTGTGACCAGCAGTACCTGCTGTCACACACTGACCTTTGTCACATATTGCATTGCACGTGGCAAGGGCTGCCCTCTGAACACCCTGTGCCTTAAATACATTTCAGACCAAGATACACAGGCTACAACAACACTGGAAATCTTTAATAATAAACCTATTATTAGAAATTTATTTTTATCACCTACTATTACTGTTAAGATGAATGGTTCTAACAATAAAGTACAGATTACTTGTGTACTATCTCAGATACCATTTGCAATGAAATTGAAAATATAAAATATGATAATGGGCTATGATTACAGTATATGCTACCATCACAGATCTCACCAGGTGTGATGACATTTAAAAGAAAAGGCACTCACTCCTTTTGCACTTACATTTATTTCCATTTCTACTATTCTGTAGTTTTAAAAATGAGGAGAATATGTTTGTACATATTCTGTCTTGTGCACCTGTGACAGATGAATGTGATACAAATCCTCTGCAACACTCACTGGAGAAATTCTCCACCCCTATGTAAATGTTTCATGCTCAGTCATAGCAATTCTCTTCCTATTTTTACCAAATTCCCATCACATTCTGCATCTGAATCCATCATATAAGAACAGAAAACAAATTTTAAAGTAAATTTATGAATTTATGAGCCATCCGAGAAGATGCATGAAAAACAGCAATAATTTTAAAATGGAAATGATAAATTTTAATATTAAATGGCATGGAGGATAGTGGTTTTAAAATTATAAAATAAACCCCACAATACAAATCAAAGCTAATGTTTGAAGAGTGTTTGCTTCAAATTCTGGCTTTCCTGAATTTTCTCCCTGAGACACTGCCAGCTCCTAACATGGTACTTGCTAGGACTCAACGGCGAGCAAAATGAATTCTGGTTTCAGTGGACTAAACATACAAATCTAAGCAATTTGAGGATATCTGGTTGAATGAAAAAAATGTAGAACTGAACATTGGTTTCTTGACTCCCAGCAGTGGCTGAGGCATTGGCTTGGGGTGTGACTGTAGAAAACACTGAACCATCCTGCTCCACCAAGGCTGGGGCAGAATTATTGTTCACTGCAAGAGGTGTGGATCACCACAGCAATCCCATGTGCTTCAGTGCACTCCTGCATGAGGGCAGTAATTAGACATCTATTGTCAACTCTCTTCTGACAGTTAAAAAGGCAAAATTAAGTATTTTAAGCTTCAAATATGGAGCTGTGGATTGGAATTATAAACATATACATGCATATACACACTGACTGCCTCACAGCACATATGTAAGATCATTTAGAAACTGTTTTAGTCCTTTAAACTTTGAAATATGATCATTAGCAATGTGAAAAAAGTGAAAATAAAATTCTCAAACCTTTTTTTTTAATTAGATTGTTCCCATAGTATTTGCAAGAAACTTGGAAAGTCTTAGTAGCAAATGACCCAGAATTATTATAATTAATTTGCCTTATGTTTCAAATGAGTATTTGGCTCAGTACTTTAACTAGTGGCTCTTAGAAGTGGTTCTATAGAGGGGTAATGTTCAAAATAACTGTTTTGCATTAGCCACCCTGTAAGTATTTTTACTGCACATTATTTGCTCCTTTGCTCAGCTTAATTAATCCATTGCCACAGCTGGCTATGTTCATCTCCATGGGGAAAATGGTCACACAGGGAGCCAATGCCAAAAAACTTTTGAGGCTTAAGATTTACTCCCTAGCTTGTTGCAGAGTAGCTTTCTCAAGCAGTAAGAAGTACCTTTTTTTTACTACAGTAATACCACAAAATTATTGAAAATACCATCAGGGAATCTATATGGCGATTCAACCATGAACCAAGACACTGACACAACAAGAAAATTAATGCACATGGCTAACTTGATATACCCTAACCATCCCACTGGGGTCCAGAACTCAAAACTAGATTAATTCTACCCTAGAAAGCAGACATCCTGTATCTCACCTTCCTGAGGAAAAGAGGCCTCTCTAAGTGCTGAAGGTGTGGAATGGTGCAGGTTTTGCTGTGTTTGATGACTCCAACAGTAGTGGACTGAATCATCTGACCTAGGAGCCCAAATGCCACATACAAGAGAAAAACAAGAGCACATAGCCAGGAATGTGGCCATGAGGACGAACAACACAGCATGGCAAATTTTCATGGCAGCAGTCTGGTTGGTTGGGCTGTGAATCTAAAATCTTACTAAGAAATTATATACCGCTGATATTGGTTTACTTGGTCTCTGTTTAGCTGACCTCTCTGCTCCACAGATCTTTGCACTTCTATTATATTTAGCATTTTTGAACAAGTAATAATCAATTTACACTTGGAGAAAGTGAACATAAATTATTTGAAAGTGTCTTGTTGCAAAGAAAACAAAAAGACACCACTATTTTCTCTGAAGGCCATCAAAGCCCATGTTCTCAATGGAAATCAGCTGGTACCCATTTGAGTGATCTACTTCAGAGGATTTCAGGAAAGATTAGTCTGAAAACTACTTTTTTATGCAGATGTAGCATAATTTGGAATAATGAGATGTTGCAGTAATATGGCTTGTTCAGTTTTATTGCTATTACCTGGTTTATTCTCTTTTTAGTGCTGGTAATTATGGACTGACGTTGATCTTTAAATTATTCTAAGTGGGAAACAGATATAAAAGACACAGAAAGGATTAGTTTAAACAACAGCAGAAGATATCACAGGCAATCAAAGGATTGGTTACCTAACATTTTGCCATGACTTGTAATTGTGTCTACAGAACTAAGAACTTTGGCTGTAGGTGAAAGAGAAAAACACTGTCTGAATTAATTTTCTTATATTTCACAGTGGCTTCATAGAGGAAGAAAGAATAAAGTAACTGTACTCTTAAAAATAGAAAATATACAGGCTTCTATGTAGGTACACATTAATTTCATCACATGAGCTATCACTGATAGGTGAAATCAACTAGTCTCTCCTAAGAAACATGATGGTCAAATACAAGCAAAGAGATAGAAAAATGATTCAGTGAAGTCATTACGCCCTATACTCTGCTCTGCTTAATATTAGCAATTTGCAGATGCTAGCATTAAATAATATAGCCTGGGGCCAGATTGCTCCCAAATGAGCTGAGGTTTTCTTGACAGGCCTTTTCTTCACTGTTTCTTTTTATTAAACATACAGAGATATTTAAGAAGAAGGAATGAAAATCCTTTTTACGCATGGGGAGAAGACATATATGAAGAGAATGTAAAAGACAATAATGCACTACTTTCTGATGGTTCCTGGAACACAGTAGTACTTTTGTATCAGAAGAGAGTGTGCCAACTTCAAATCAGCATTTAATGAAGCCAAGCAGGAAATGGGGGATGGGAGAGGGTGCATAGCAAGCAGGTCCTCATCTTGAGGCTAAAGCCCTATATAGAAGCCTGAAGAACAGAAACTGAGCTTTTGTCCAGATTCCTAAAGGCTCTAAAGTGAAAGCATTTCCTTTTCCTCACAAGCCGGCTGGCTTAGAAAAGCTGTGGGGCAGTCGAGGTAAATGATGCTAAATTTGGCTAAAAAGATCCAACACCAGCATGAGCAACAGCAGCAAAACTGACATCCTCCTTGAGACAGATAAATTGTCTGCCATTGCCCAGGCACCAACTGTTATCACTAAGATCCTTTTTAAAACAGCAACCTGAACTTCCCTAACATAATGAGGTCACCAGAAAAAATTAAAAACAAAGACTTCAAGATCTTCCAGCAAATCTTTACAGGTATTCTCTATTTCTTTAGCTATAGTTTTTTTAAGCTGTGAAGAGTCATATGTACTGATTTGAATATATTCTACACTGTACTCCATGCAGGAGTTTTTTTCTGGCTCATATCTAACAAGTATGAGTAACTGAATACAGAGTCAAGAAATCTGTTTATTCACACCACACAGGTTACTTTTTTAAATACTATTGTCTAGAGACTCACGTACAAACAAGGATTTTGTGCTGTATAACACATAACCACAACACTCCATGCCTAAGATAGCTCAAAGTTACAGCACAAAATGATGATGTGTGGGTACAGGCCATCAGAACTGCAAAACAAACATTAAGATGACACTGGTTAGCACAATGGGGGTTTTGCCAGCACACTACTGGTTTATCCTTTCTCAAGTTTCTTTCTAGCACTCTGGCAATTGAATATTTTCAAGAAGATACTGCATGTGGATCATGAGATAACTTGGAAATTTCTGTTGTGATTTATCCTGAAGCAGGAGGGGCAGATTTGGAAAAAAACACACTGTGAAGAGATCCTCATTTTATCAGGTCCGTTGCATAGCTCAACAGATTCCTTGGTGCTGTGGGCTCCCAGTGATCCTGGCAATAAAAATAAGTAATAAAGCAGCCTACCTGCCTATGCTATGCAGGACCTGGAGACTAAGGAAAAGGTCAAATACCACATTAATACTGCAACAAAACTAACCAGAACAGTCATATCTTAGGCTCCTAAGAAGCTGGTCTGAAAGTTGTGGGCTAAGGAGAACTTCCCAGTTTCCCCTACAGTTGAGGTAGGCAGAATCAAATGCACAAGACAGCCCTAAGCACCACCAGAAAGGATAAACATGAAGATAATCTGGGCTTCTTCAGAAAAACTATGGTTGCAACCAAAGCCTGGCAGAAAGCGAGAGAGGCAGAGACACACAGGCCAGGGATAAAAGCTGTTTCCAGCTTCCTTAGCTGCTTTGTGAAGAGTTGTGAATGAGTCCTGAGAGACCTGGTGGTCCACAGCCTTTATGGCACGTGGTTCTCACAATCATGTAACTATTCTCTGCTCTAAATGAAGTTTCTGATTGCTGCTCTGGCTTCCTGTAGGCAGCCACAGAGTGCTTCATCCACCTCCACAGGATTATATAAAGCATAGGCAAGATGAGCCTCTTCGTCTTCATACATCGCTGACTGACATTTGCAATAGAAGGCCAAATCCCAATGGAAGACAATATTGGACAATGTAACACATGGACCTTCTCCTCACTGGATGACAGACAAGAAGATGGTAGTAATTTGCATGTAGTGTAATTCTGGGGGTTCAATGACTTCTCAATTCTGGTTATTGAAAATGCCACTTCTGAAAGAGTTTTAAATTAGATTAATGAGAGTGAAAGCTATTTACATGTGCCCTCTAAAGCTCTTCCAAGAACTACATGGACTTGACTGCTGGGTGGTCCCAACAAGGCAAGAGAACCAGATACAGCAGTACAGGATGGAGATGCTTTGTTTTTCTGGCTTGCATCACCTAATGTGTTTTCAGGATCTACTGAAACTGTTTCCTGTACAACCATTCACTTTATTGGGAGTGCTGGTCATATGTGAAACCCTTTAGTCCTTTGCTTTATTTTACTTCTGTAAAAGGTAGAATGCTTTATTTTTTCAGACTAAGGTAAATATCCGTGCCCTAAATAAAAAAACAGGTTTAGTGAAACACATGGTAAAAGAACTAATTAGATTAGAGAAGATCTTGCAGCCCTTCTGCTCTCTTCAGGCTAAGGAAACTAATTTAACAAGATTACAAAATTTTCACTAATTTTCTAAAGCAGGTTCAAAAATTAAATAGTCCCTGAAGCTACTTTAAATATCTAACTTTTCTTTGTTATTCACTGCGGTCTGTATGAAACATAAAATATTTGTTTCGTTATCCATGCAAACAAACGTTATCTTTCTAGGCACAATTCATTGAGTTAGATGTAGAAATTACTTATTGTACTGCTTGGATTTAGCCAAAATTGGAGATCTTGAATATCTGAACAGTATGATGTATTATTTCCTGTTGATATATGTTCTTCATGTAACCTATAAGGCAAAAGAACAGGTCTCTCAATAGAATTTTAAATAAATTTCGGTTTTTAGCAAAGAAACAGCATCTCCTTGCATTTGCACCACAGGGTTCTACTGCAATTTCAAGAAGGCTGTGGTTTTACCGGGCCTTATGAATCCTCAAGTCTGCTGAAATCATGACATTTCACTACTATGTCAGGTTCATGTTAATCTTCTTACAGGTAAAATAATATCCTTTTCCAATAATAAGTAGGGGATTAAAAAGCAAATACTACTATATTGGCTTGAACCATAGAATTAAGGAATAAGGATAGTTTAAAATTAATTTTCATCTTCTCTCCATGTCGTCAAATTCTGTAATTTTACTACACCTTTGTAGAACTTTCTGGAGCCAATTCATCTGAGTTCTCAGGAGATGTAGAGGAGAAAAGAAGATGAAACAGGTGCTTGAATAGAGGGTATCCCTCATCTGAATCATAGTAATTCAATAAATAAATTAAGATGTGCATGACTAGCAGTCCTTTTGGTTAGGTCTCCACTGGTAATTCTTACCCTTTCTTCTGACCATCTATACCAGTCAGTTCCAGCTGGGAACAAGTGTTGGGAATACAATATCCTACTTTCTGCAAATATAGCAAATCCCACTCTTCAGTCCAAATCCTCCTCCCAAAGCCACTGAATCCCAAGAAAAAATATTCTGTTCAGTGAAGAACTGTCACAGATAATCCCCTAGCCCACAAGTCAAGGCTTTTGCCATGGTCACCATTTGACCCCTAGATACATAATCTATTTTTTATAGAATAATCATGTTCATGATTATGTTGTTCCACAAGCCCCATAAAAGAAGGAACTAGTTCACAGGACGCTTAAATCCCACAGATTTTAATCTGGAAAATATCCAGCAGTGATAACTCAACTCACTGATGTCAGGTAAAAAGTACAGTCCAGTATTTCACCAACCTTCAGAAATTCATGATGAAACACCATCATCTTCTCCCCCAGTTTAACAGAGCATCAGTGTCATCAGTAAATGTGAGCTGGTTAGGTCTAGACTGTTGAAACGTACTCTGGAGTTGTCCAAAGGCAACAGGGTGCCCAGAAAACAAAAGCAACCAAAACAAAGTATATCTTGCTCTCCTAGCAGATGAAAACCATTGGCCAAGTTCATCTCAAAAGCAGGAAGCCAATTCAGCCCCACTGAAGAAAAATTAAGATAAAATTGGCTCAAAAGTTGTTTGGACATTCAAGACACTTTTGTCTTCTTGAACTTCTGTAGGTAAGGCCAACTTTGTGAAAGCATCTCCTCATGTTAAGCAAAGTGAGAAGAAAATCCCCACGTTTGAAGTCTTAGTTGGACAACCATACTACACCTTCACAAGTGTACAGAATTAAAATAAATTTACTTTTAGATAGATTCTTTATGCTCTAGGATAAAATTCCAGTCCCCTACAACTTAATTAGCTAAATACACAATGTAACCCTCCATCTGGTAGAGTAATTTAACAAGAATAATTGTGCACCCCCATAACTCAACGAGACACTGAGGAAAACCATTGAAATGCTATTTCCTTTCCTTTGGAAGAGAATTATGTACAATTTCAGCATGCTTTGCATTTCTAACAGTTAAAGCCAACAGGGAGGTATCACTCTCATTTATATTACTTTCCCATGAGAAAATCAAAAGCAAAGTACAAAGCTTATGCCTTTGCTCATGAATGGCTCTGTAATACTCACTTGGCTTTAGCCACAACATGTTATTTGGCAGCTAAACCCCTTAATTAGAGTTGTGGGTTTGAATAGATTTTTCAGTGAAACTATGTTTTGCAGGATTTTGGAGAAGTGCAGTGTTTGCTAACCAATATCTTCTATTTTGGATGATCCCATACCATGTGATTTCCACTTTTCACTTGTCTGTTTTTCATCTTTAGATGTTCTTGTTTACTTTTCTAAAAGTTTTCAACTGTCCCTGCTCTAGATACAGTGGAAGAAAATTCCTAGTCCTACTGAAATCAAACAGGACAGTTTCTACAGACTTCAAAGAGTCTCAAATTTTACATGCAGTATTTTGTAACTTATTTATCCAGAGGGAATAAGCTTTGAAATACCCATTAAAAACATTCCACTTCGTTTTCAATGGACATTATGCTCTTAAAACACTTTAGATTTTAGGACTGCTCCCTGTTGCTTATTGAAGGGGTTTCTTTAGATTCAAAAGCCAAAAAGGTGTCTAGTATCTGATTACTTGCTTATCAAAAACTTATGCAAGCACTTCTAATGGTAATTTAAAAAGCATTTTTGAAAACATACACAGTGTAAGAAAGCTTTTATACCACTCACATGAAGCAGAACTTCATAATTCAATTTTGGTTATACACTGGTCAGTAAAAGAACTAAGACAGTATTTTAATCAAGATTGTATAATTAGTTTCATTATGAAAAAGGGTTGGTAGTGTCATAGAATAATTACTGGCAAACAGAACATGACATATATACATGCAGTGGGATTTTTGCTAGAAATGAAAGACATTGAATCTGGAACTAAGTAAATTTTTTACCCGCTCACAAAAAACTTGGTTTCTGCAATTAAAAATGAGTGTTAAATGAAATACATTAGAGGAATAACCTTCCACTGATGGGAAGACTATGATGGTCTTCATGAGAATCATTCTGGTGATGACTCCTGTTGAACCCTGGTGCAGGCCCTGCCAGCTTTCATGATACCAAAGCATACCTACACAAGTTCTTTTCTCTTTGGCAGTGTCATTAAGCCTACCCTAGCACTCATTTTTATTTAGTTTTAAGATATCTCAAATAAATTCTCCTCTAACTTAAGCTCAATCAGAATGACAGGACATCCCTCCTCAGCCCCAGCTCTGATGGGCTGGAGGCAAGAGCAGCCCCACACTGTAGCTACAACCACATCACATTTCCTCGGAGCTGCTGGCTCCCAGGGCCTGGACACTGGCTTGGCTTGTTCATTACGTGAATCTGGGAGCTTTGCCTCCAATTCACTCTGCAATCGCAAGTGGAAGCTTTTTCTCTTTCTAAAAATTCCTATTAATAATTGCATGCTCTGAAGTTATTGATACTAAATTTGGAAAGGCTGAAAATGTTTGGTGAAGAGGAGTCAAGATCAGGGTACCTTTCCTCCTTCTCACTGTGATAAGTACTGATTTCTTCTGAGCACATTACCTATTCCAAATTTGTCAAGATGGTTCACCAGCCCAGGAAAACACGGAGCCTGGAGAGGCAGGGATGCTCTGCATCCCTGGAAAATTGGATAAAATTAGGAGAATCATATGTTTGCCTCATTTCCCTGCTTCAATAAACAAAGTGCCTCTCCCATTTATTGTTCTTGTGCATAAATTCAGAGAAAAATAGCACTTCTCTCCACTGACATGGACTTCCTCATTTTGGCAGACATGGTAATTGAGGGTTTGGGATACTCCAAGGTTGTTTTTTTTAAATAAAAACCAAAAGAAATCCAGCTTTTTCATATACTGTTACATCAAAAAAAAAATGTTTTTCCTAGAAAATGCAAACAGAAATAAAATTTAGTGGCACAAAAGGGGGAAGGAGAAAAACCTTCACACACAAAATGTTTTCTTTCTGATCTTCAACTGCTACAGTAAATTACTGAGTCACTAAGTGCACAAAGAACAATAAAAAATATTCTAATTAATTTCTTTTCTTAAAAAATACATCTGCTGAGTTCTCATTCAGGAATCTTTCATTCTCATTTACACAAGAGCTACACTGTTATTCTACTGCCTAATCAGGTTAACTTAATATGGGTTTTACAGAGTGATCTTCATGGCTGTGCAGGGCAAACTTCTTCCTCTCTTTCATCACAATATTAAACAATCCTTCATCTCCTCTTTTTTCCTGTATGCAATTACACAACTTCTCCCATCCAAGGAAGAACCTCATACTATTTGTTATTTTAAAAACCCCCATGATATGTTTCCATTGAATATGCTTCCAATTTTTGGAAAGTGAGCTACAAACATCTTCTCAAATTGTTACACTGTGAGAGATCTTCAGATCCCTAAGCACAATGCAAGTTGTAAGCCTACAACTCCATCTGCAAAGAAAGATTCAACTGGCACAAAATCAAAATAAATAGAAATACTGATTGACATTCCCATTCTTCCATGATTGTGCTAAACTCAGGAAAGAAAAAACAGTTCATACTTGATATGATGATGTCCCCAGGAATTTCTTCCAAAAAAAGCCAAAACATGAAACAAAATGCAGAAATTCCACCTACAGCACCATTTAAAAAAGTATACAGCTTTGGCCAGAGAGCTAACCCTTGTTGGAACTTACTGGCTTTTGCTCGTTTGTATCAACACTTACATACAAAAAATGAAATATTTAAGATTGGAGAAAGTGCAAATGTTAGGGCCATTTGCCAGAATTTCTGCATTTTGAAAGGGTAAAAAGAAAAAATAGAAAAAAAAATTATTTGAAAAGCTCTTCTACCCTACCAAACCCATGTTGCTTATTGTGCTTTGTATCCTCATAAAGATGATGGTATTTTCCTGGACAGATAGTCACAGAATATAGGAGCTCAACAAGCAAAAGTTCCCCTTATTAAATGATCAGATTTTCAAAAGTACATGGCTCCCATCAGAGCTCTTAAAAAAGTCAGTATGAATTTCAAAAGTGTTCAGTAATAGGGAGGTATTTTCAAACCTCTCTGGGTAATTTAGACACATTAGTCTCATTGAAAGTTAATGAGCCATGTGCTGCTCAAGCTTTTGGGTGCTCCGCAGAAAACACATTACGACTAGTAACCATGGTGCAAGTTTTGGGGATTTTGAAAATTTGATCTTATGCTGTTTACACTAAATTCTGCTCGTAGCTACGGATGTATAGCTTCTCATGGTGTATTTATCTATCCAGTGAAGCAATAGCTCCCCTTGCTCTACTCTTTTCAAAGTCTGTCAACACCAAGCATCTGAATGCAGCTGTGCAAAGAGTTGCATACCCTGGCCTCTAGCCCCTAGGACAGTCCCAATCCTCCATGCAGCTAAACTTTCTGAAGCCCACTGCTGACAATCTCTGCTGCATCTTGTACAGAAAGGAACAATCCAGATGCCTGAGACTTGTTGAGTAACCACAGTCACTGCACTAGGATGTTAACTCTGGTCACTAAACACTGACAGAGCAAGATTTAAGTCTTTTCCTAGTTATCTAAGCATTCCACTATTCTAGATACTAGAAGTGTAAAAGTTGCAGAAAATATTTTCCTTTGTACCATTCTTTCGGAATTAATTTTTAGGAGATTAAAAAGGAGATGTCACTTCAGGACTAATTAAGCAAAGATTAAATAGATTACTGAACAAGAAAGTAAGCAAGTAAAATTCATGATTTACTATGCCCGTGTGACACTTGGTGTTCCCTTAGCACTGAAAAACACATTAGGATGTCAGGGAAGAATCATTCAGCCTTGTTTCCCATTAAATCTGATCTCAGAGTACCTGATTCAGTCAGAGTTATCTTACAAGAGCATTTTAACAATGTTGGAGAAGAGAAATATACCTCTGTATCTTATATTATAAAGATTAAAAAAAAAAAGTAACCTAAAAAGCAAAACAAAGCTGCAATTAAAAGTCACAACAGGTATTCCTTTCTTAAGGCTGAAAGGAATGTGGGGTCTGCTTTCATATGAATTGCTGACTTCACGCAGGTTCAGCACCACAGAGGGTTTGCCAGGAGCCAGTGGCAATAAGAGTTCATAGCCTAAAGGGAAGGAAAAGAGGTTCACCCCTCATGGCAAAGGTCAGATTTCTGCAGGCTTACAGCCTGTCCATATACATGAGTGTTCGTGGGACATCTTTGTCTAGTAAGGTCCCATGAGGATGGCACAGGCTCCACAATGTCCCCTCTGCCTGGAGGATGGCCTATAGCCACCCAGATCAGTTTGGGGTCATTTGACTTGCGTCGATTTGGTTCCTGTTGCTTTTACACTCAGCCTGATGAACAATCATTGAAAACTTTGTGGGGATGTTGCTAAGACTGGAATTAAACATCTCTAGCACGCAGAGAGACTGGATGTGTAAACAGGATATTAACAGTTGCTATTTTCACGGATATTGAGAGATATCAAATATCCTCTGTGGGTAACATACAACATGCTGTACACTTCATTATATTTGCTTATCAGAATCACTATGTCAACGTCATAGAAACGTTTATATTAATGATTATATTAGTATTTGTCTATTTATTCTGTAGATATCTTTTCAGAGAGTCATCATGTCCTTTGTTCAATTTTGGAACCAATGCACTGCATGCCCAAATATTTGGAATAACATATAGAAAACATCTGGATTTAATTATATTATAGTCCTCTTATGCAGACAATGGGAATTGAATTAAGGAATATTTTGAAACCCCCACAGAGATATAAAAGTATTAGCAGCTGCACGAGAACTTTACTGTTACAAACTCTGAAAATGTTTTGTTTTACAGATCAACAGGCTGACACATCATAAATATCAATCATAATGTTTAAGATACATAAACATGGAAGAAAAATTAAAGCTTGCATTTCAAATACATGTAGATAAATTCATAGCATTTAGAAGATGCAAAATGCATCCTTTTGTTCAAAAAATGAAAATGTATAGTCTATTGGCATAGAAAATATATGCTGTATGGTGGTACTAAACAGAGAACCACATAAGGGCTTATTATAATAAACAGCCTGAACAAGATTTTATAGAATCCTGTTATATTGCCATCATATTGTACAAAGGGTAATTCAGCTAGAATAAATTAGCATTTTGCTTTTCATGCTTCCATTACTTTGAAAATATTTGGGGATATAATACGAGCTTAGAGTGTCTGCCCAAAAGTATTAGATACAGGCTGGATTTTCTCTCTGAATATCTTCTGGTTCCAAATGCCACTTCTTTTCAAGTCAGTTTTGCAGTTAGTTTTCAATCTCCCAGTGGCAAAATCGCATTCAAAGGCTGTTAGCACAGTAGGGGGTCAGACTTTCTCTCTGAACGTAACTATATCACTCAACAGCAGAGTCATGCAATAAGCGATCTAATGTTTTCTTTTCCTTTTTCCCCCCTCCTCTGAGTGTCTCCCTGCATTCCTGGATACCAGTCACTGCACCAAGGTCCTGAGGCAATAGCCACATGGACTCCACTGCCATTCTAGCTTTTTTTATGGTGCAGAAAAAGCTAAGTCTACAGTTCACCTGCTGTCAAGATAATATATTCAATTGTTAGATCTTCTAAAATATTCTAAAACCTCCAAAAGAACATTTTCCATATGTCAGAAGACATGCCAAATGGACACAGAGCAGTGCTGGTAATGGCAAGGTCACAGGTTGGATCCCCATATGGACTATTCACTGAAGTGTGGGACTCCATGATCCTTCTGGGTCTCTTCCAGCTCAGAATATTCTGTGATATGCATACAAATGCTAACAATCAATGACACAAAATATACTATTAATCCAATTCCTCCTCTTTCCATGATTTCCTCTCAAAATGCCCTGAAAGACACTGTCTAAAAGCAGAATACCATCTGAAGATAGATACTTTATCTACCAAATAGGGCAGAGATAGTTATTAAAGCCAGAAGAAAGGCAAAGAAAATAAAGATCCATGAAGTGATGGTTAGGAACAAAATTTATCAGAACTGAAGCCTGCACTAGCTGTCAGCACTGGGAAACACCAACCCTTGGTACTATGTGGCCAGGCTGACCTTGGAAATATGCAGTCTGGATCTTTGAACTTACTCATGGCATCATCTTGAACGTATGGAATATGATATATGCCTTGCTGATGGACAGCCTGGTTAAAATAAAGGGTGGGAGAATTGCTGGGCAAGGGACTCGAATAAACAACGCTAACTCACCCGTTTTACGAAGTGGAAAATCATCCTTAGCATCCTGTGCTCCTGGTAAAGTATATTTGTATGGTGGCGAGGCCCCACTCAGGGGTGGAGAGCTTTGATCCAGTGAGGTATGGTGGGCAGCCCTGCAGCAGACACAGAGGTCACAAATTAGCTGTCACTGAGGTGACCAGCAGTAACTATCCACATATGTTGTACACGTCTCAGCTGTGTTTATGTTCTTGTTCCTCTAAGTGTGCACAAACCACAGGCTCATGTAACCAATTTCACTCTTACTGTAAGTTATGGAACTCCTTGGGATTCCTAAAAACACATTTTTTGCACTCATTACAGAAGTCACATAGGATAAGATTCATGTTGATCTATAGACAAGGTCTGTCTCCAGTTTGGGGAATTGACCATTTCAGGTGGTTGCTTTTTAATGTGAATCAGCTGACACACAGCAAAAGCCACTTAAGGCATGTTTATCATGTACAAATAGATGTATACTGATCAAACCTTCTCTATCAAAATGTGAGGGATTTTCAAGGCAGGAGGGCTTGTATAAAATAATCTGAAATATTGAATTATTATCTCTTGGATAATAATTCCTCCCCCAAATTATTTAGTGAATAAGGTAAATGAAACCTCGACTTTAAGTTCTATTTGTAAATTTTGTGAGCACACCACTAGCATATAGCACTCATGTCAGCAGAGAAGCTTCAAGTTGAAGAGTGTTTTCTGTCAACTGCTGGATGAAAGAAATATTGTGGGCAGAGATTTCTGAACAACCACGCTGAAATTGCATCATGTGGCTCAGAAACAGGGGTTGGGTTTTTTGTTTTTTGGAAGGGGGGCGTGGGGGGATTGTTTGATTTTTTTACCTTGAGAGGGAGAGAGGGAAAGGA
This sequence comes from Geospiza fortis, assembly GCF_000277835.1. Lineage (NCBI taxonomy): Eukaryota > Metazoa > Chordata > Aves > Passeriformes > Thraupidae > Geospiza > Geospiza fortis. Next base: position 282,849 of record NW_005054307.1, read on the forward strand.
AAAAAACTTTCAAACTTTGTGTTTATCTAAACATTATTTTACTTGGCCTTTTACAGACTCTGCTTGTCTTTCCAACACAGTGTGGTTAATCAGTAATATGTCTCTGTCATGAGAGGAAGTACTACTTTCTGTACCGTAGCAGAAGTCATCCTCTGCAGAGCTCCTCATACTCAGTCATCTGAAGCTCAGATTATTAGCCCAGAAATCTTACATATTCAAGACACTTTTACATATTATTTGGAAGGAAAAAAATGAATTAATTACTGTATCTCCACCAAACACAATGTAACTTTATATTAAGTCATTTCACCAAAATGCTCTGGTTAGCTCAGAATGCAAACTCCAAGGGTCAACCTTCAGCAATCCTTTTTAAAAAGAATAAGTAAAAGATGGAAATCTAGTGTACCATATGCACTTCTGCTTGTCCTATTGAAGGTCAATGCAGGCTTGGCACTCAAGTCTTTCAGAAATGCAGACAGTTCATTTTGTTGGATTCATTTTTGTGGGGAATAAAAACTGCAAAACTGTAAACTCTTAACATGTCAATAGAGCATTTGAAAGACTCAACAAAATCACTTGCTTCCATGGTCTAAGCAGATTCTTGTCAAGGCCAAGTTATCATAAGAATATGCAGTTCGGATACTAAAATCCTGAGTCAGAAAGTTAAACGACCGCTGTCTTTCTCAAAATCCTTGTGAATTACTAACACCATTCAAGCAACTCCACTGGAAGAAAAGCAGCATCTCTTCAAGAGGAAATGTTTTGTGATTGATTCAAAATCCAAGTGAGACAAACACAAAGTTGTTCTAACTGCAAAAAAATAAGATACTTGGAAAAATGTCAGGTATGGTTGTAAAATTTGTGATAGCAACAGCTATAGATGCTACAGATGAACCAGCTGAAATAAAAACAATTATACAGATTTTTGAGAGAGTCTTTTTCTGTATAGTTCTCATCACTGAGCACCAAATACTCCTCAGTTCAACCAGAAATGTAACACTTCTGGCTTTCTGCTAATCTTTGGGTTGAACTGCTGCCTTGCTCTGGAGGCAGACTCTCAACACCCCTGCTGGAAAAGCATTCTGGCAAGTTTTAGCTGATACTTCAACGAGACAAGGAAGCAGCTTAATACTGAACATACGTGTACCAGAGCTTGGGGTGACGGCTCATGGAATGATTCTTCCCATTTGCTGGAGAGTCTTTTGTAGCTGATTTACTTAACAGGAACTCTTGAAGTTTCTGCTTCACTTCTGTACTGGCCACTGCCCCTAAGAAACACAGAGTTAAATGCATCTGATCTTTACTTTAAAAAAATTACCTTTTTAAAGAAAACAAACCCCAAAACAGAGTCTGTGCCTTATTGCTGGAAGTTTTGTAAAATATAAACTAACTATAGGCAGAAAAAGTCAAAATGAGATAACATTTGGATTAAACACTTGTCTGTGGAAGCCTGAAGCTGGCCATGACCCAAAAATCCAGTGAAGTCATAAGGAATATTTCAACAGTAGATGAGGCCATTTATCCAGGGCCAGATGTATCTAAAGAATTTAAATTATTTCCTGATAGTTTCCAACAATCCGAATACAGAACCAACAATAGAACTAAAAAGACAGTAACGAAAGGTCAGTTTGAGTTTTTAGTAATGAATGTTTTTTCTTTTAATAAAGTACTAGTAGTAACACAGCAAAATTGTGAACACTGTCTTGGTTACAAACAGAACACTGCAGAAAGAGCCAGCGGTGAGCCTTTTAATTGGAGCCCCTTAAGAGCCTCTACGTGCAAAGTCTGGAAGAGAGGAGACTCTGCATATTGACCTCACTTGGTGGCCAGCTCAATAGAGAACAAAAAGTAGAGCATGTCATTGTAAGGTTAAACTGCCAAGCATTCAGTATAGGACACGCTTCTTTACTCATAGCCAACATAGTGTTCATTGAGAAAAAAAAAATATGAAAACAAAACATATTTTGGTTTTTCATTAAAAAAAAGGGATGAAACCTCATTTCTTTCAAAGGTGCAGCACTAAGGCATATTTGACACTCTTAAGTATTTTTGGTTACCCAACCCTGACACACTACAGCTGAGATGCTGAGCATGTCCCATGTGACCCATTGCCCACAAAATACCTCTACTACTGCTCTCCTTCATTCTCCAACTCCCCTGCCCACATCTCCCTTCCCTCCTCTACTCATTAAAAAGATCATCACCACTAACAAACTCTGGGGCTGGGGCTGGGCCTGGAGGGGTCACAAGCTTCTTGGCTGGCTGTTACATCCTGAGCAGCCACCCAGCAAGCTCAAATTGAGAAGGGAACCACTGAGGTCACATCTCTGCTCTTCCTCTGGCAGGAGCACTAATAAAGCCTAACTGTTCATATGGAGGCTGATTTTTTTTATACTACTTAGAGGAACCTTTTGTTCCTGCAGTTTCCACACCCTCACATTTCTAGGTCAATAAGATGGAATTTTTTTTATGGGCTCATTGTTCTTGAAAGTACTAGGAGCACCACGGACACCCTAATTTCTAAAGCCTACGACATGGTACACCTACAGCTGTTGAAGTGATATCTTTTTCCACCCAAAGAAAAAAAAGCACTTTTCTGCTTCAGTCTTTGTCAGTTAATTCTTGTGCTCATTTAGTAGGGCAAGTAACAGTATCTGTTTGTGGCAGCTTCATTTTGAGTATCTTCATACTGTACTTCAACCTGATTTTCCAACTGACCTCACTAAAGAGAATTATTTGTATCTGTCTCCCTCTAGTGAGCACCAAATCCTAACAAACCCTTATAGTTATTTTCTTTATAGCTATATATAAGCTAGAAAAAACTCCTGGTTACGCCTCAAGAAATGTCATCAAGAACAAACACAAGACAGTTTGAAAAAGTCCTAGCAAAATATTTAGAAGATTCATCCCAAGATATTCTTAAATATTTCATTTTATTTTCAGTCTTGAAACAAATCTCAGCAACTAATTTAAATTTCTGCTGTTTTGTAGTGCTTTCTGTATTGAGAAGTAAGTTCTTCAGAAAGTTCTCGTGTGAAGCTTTATGCTTTCAAATTTTCTCATTATTTTATATAAAGAGCTTGACTCTTGAGATGCATATCTACAAGTCTGTCAAGCTGTGCTTTCCTGCAGTCTTCCAAGTCTGCACACAAACCAGAAATGTGTTTCTGTGGGTGCAGTGGGTGGCCCTGCCCTTCTCAAAGCACAGTCTTGACTTCTCGACCTGCGTATTTCACACAGGAATAGGCTTCCTTCAGGTTCCTGTTCATAGTTCATTTTGGCTGGGAGAATGCAAAGGGCAATAGATTCATTTCTTATTAGGATTCATGGTACATTGGCTCTTACTTTCTCGTCCTCTTTCTTTGCCTCGGAGGGGAGGAAGCTGTTGCTCCCTGCGATGCCTCTCCAGTTCCTGCTCTTGTCTTTGCTGCTCCAGTTTCTGCTCTTTTTCAAGGAGTTCTTGCTGTTGTTTAATGGCTAGTAGTTCCTGTTGTAACTTGCACAGAACAAAAAGACATGAGAAAGTGCAGTTTGCAATGTTTTCTAGGTCAGTCCAGGTTAAAACAACCCCCTTGAGTAACTGAGGATCAGTGCTTGCTTTTATGCTTATACTTCTTTTTATCTTTTAACTGACTTTTGAGCGGCATAGCGCATTACTGGCTATCACCAAATTGAACTCTGGTGTCAGGTAGCAGCCTGCTGCTCTGGTTTCACTTCTTTCTCTTTTGGCAAAGATACCTGGAAACTTCACATTGTTCTTTGCCAGTGCATCACCTAACTCTGGTTGCTGTGCTCTGCTGCATTTGTCAGCTCTGTCAAGTGGAAGCTTAGCACAGCAGCACAATGGCAAGTAGATAAGAGGGGAAAAAATGAAATGAAAGGCAAGATCATAAATTCCCGGTCAAAATCCATTATAGCAATCCTGCCATAGTGCATGCAATCCCATAAATCATTTTCTTTTTGTATTATATGAGGCAGCTCAGAGAAGAGTGAAAACACAACACTATCGAGGTCCGTCTGTGTTTTACAAATGCAAATATTATGCACTTGCCTATCAATTTGATTTGTGGTCACAAACTCAGTAGCCCAAAAAAGCATTGTTGTAATATACTGAAAACAGTATATACCAAAAAACCAGCCATATTGAAGTTCAGCTGAAAATCCAGGTTGTGAAATAGGTAGCTTGATCTTTTGTGGATGTGGTGGCTTCATGAACTCAGTGATTCTCACAGTATTGCCTTGGTCTGCTGTGTGCAACTCACTGCCAGCAGTTTTGCTTTAAGAGGCTTTTATCACCCCAATACAGAAAAAAGAGCACTCAAAAACCATCTCTCAGCCACAGCAAACCTTTCAGGCATGTTCCCTTTCTGTGTCTGCTTAAGCATATTGAGTTTGCAGATAAAGAAAGTGATAAATGAAAAATGTTGCTACCTTAATGTGCTCCTGGAGCTGGGCCTGATGCTGGCGGGTCAGGTTTTCATGCTGCTTCTGGAACTCTGCAATGAGCAGCTGTTTCTGAATCTGCTGCTGCTGCTGGATCAGGAGCAGCTCCTGCTGTAGCTGCTTTTCGCGCATAATCGGGTCCACCATGGGAACCATCATCCTGAGATCCGTCCGCAAGTCTAACGGAGAGATCGGCTCCAGGCCCACGGGAACCTCCGACTTCACATCCACTGGGGGAAGAAAACAGCAAAACATAGACATATTAAATATAACAGGAGCAGGAGAGTAGAGAACATTCCTACAGGGAAAAAGACCCATTTCACCCAAAGACTGTTTCCATGCACAGACCTTTCAAAACATTTAATGCAATCTATGCTGTATGCAATCTTCAGCATTTCCTTTCCATTCTCTGCAAAAATACTCCCAGATTAATATTCTGCTAAACAGGTTAGCACACAACCCAGGTTCTAAAACCACGGAGCAATATTTAGTGAAAATCTCCTAGGCACCATTGATGCTACACAATAAACACTCAGGGCACTTGCTCAGCATAAGATGAAGGCCTTGCAGTTCCCACTGCACCGCAAGAGATTTTGCAAAGCTAGTATGTAGATTTTTCTGAGGATACTGTTACACATGAAAAGCTACTCAGTGCTAGGCGGCTACTGCATATAAATATACCTGGCAAACACAAAGTAATGACATAAAACATGGGGAAATAATATGATACACAAAATGAGAAGTTTCAATACAGCTTTTGGGGAAGTGATCACCGTGCATAGCACACTATATATGGCTTGTAAGAAAATTAATTAATGACTTCAGTTTGTTTTAAATGTTAGATCTTATAAATTCCAATCCAGCATTAAACTACTTAATGGAGGATCCTCTATTTTCTGTCTCCTAATTTAAATCAAAGGGACTAAAAGGCAGCAGAACAGTGATTTGATCACTTCCACTACAATACATTTAAAGCTCTGATTTTCGCATCAAGTGAAGAGAGTGAGAGTAACTTTATCTATTTCAAAAGAACAAAAGACTAACAAGCAGCATATCTACAAGAGAAAAATAAATAGCAGCTGAAGGTCTCTGCTAAAGCCCAGCAGTTCTGATTCCATCCACAAGAGGACAGTGAAACACAAACACATTCACTTTAGTTCCTACTCCTCCACTATCTTCACTGGAAAATAAGATTATTAACTGAAAACAAACATGCTGTCAGAAATTATTTGGGAACAAGATTTTAAGCATATTTTCTCCTTTTTCTCTGCTGCAGCTGTATTTGTTTCCAGGAGAAAACCAAAATGAAACAGAAATATTCTAGTAAGCAGAGACAGCAAAACTGAAGCAGTAAAAGTTGAAACTGCTGCCAATGGAGAGGGGACTGAATTCTAACTGTATGTTCATTAGTCAAATGATCTATTAGTAAAAGATATTATAAAAATAAGGGAAAAGGCATCAAATATTTTCTACTGATCACACTTTTTTTATTCTCAAAATTCTAAAAACATATACTTTTCTGGGCCTTCTTTTTTAAATCCTAATAACTGTGATTGTGAACCTCACAGCATAATTTGGCTTCTTAACACACTATCCCAACAGAACGATTGTGTCTAAGTGCTTACTTTTGTTCTGAGACTAATCACTAAATTATAAAAAATCACCTTTAACTTACAAAAACTACTCTTGATTATAAATAATTGCCACCGACCAAGAGAAATGGACAGGCAAACCTCCAGCCTTTCATCCCATTTATTCAGCAGCAATCCACATTCCATTTGTCTAGACTAAATATAGCCGCGTTTATACAAGAAATCAATAGTGCTTGCAGAGAGCAGAGCAAAGACATGAATATTTCATCAAACCCGGAGAGAAATGGCAATCAGCAAACTGACAGCAAACCGTGTAGGCTTACTGGCCTGCCAGATAAGTCTCCTCTACTTGGACAATGGCTCATTGCCTGCAAGTCACAGTCTTATCATCAGCCCTCTTCTATTTTTAACATTAATTGCATTGTAGGTGACAAAGGTTTATCATGTTTAAAGGGGAGAAATGGATTTTCTTAAATCTTCTGTGACAGGATAATAAGCCTTACTAGGAGCAGTAACTGGAGCTCAGCAAACCCTGCAGGGTCTGGTTCACAATAGTGTTTGCAAACTGAGCCCCGCAGGGTTTGCTTCACAATAGTGTTTGCAAACTGAACCCTGCAGCTTATTTTGCAGATACTAGCTGAAAATCAACCTCTACAGATCTGCACGGTGATTCAGGCTGATTATACTTCCCATCTTGGATCAGCATCGCATTTCTTCATTTTCAGAGAACGTAGCATGAGGGGAGGCCTTCGGATATTTTTAACAATGGAAATTTCCTTTCACTGTTAGTAAAATCTGCAACTGAAACCAGGCTCAGTTTGGTAAGCTACACATTTTCTAGAATTTTCACACACTCAAATAATAAATCTAGCACTGGAATGATCTACTTCAGCAAGTTGACCTTCACCTGATTCCTTAATGTGGGAGAAAACAAGTATTAGGGTAGTTCTAGACTTGAATACATAGAAATCAATACATAATATTTAATATAATTTCAGTGCCAATGTTTACCAACAAATAAAGACAAACATTTATTTCCTGGCACAAATATTGCTAACAGTAAGGTTACCACCAATACTTCTAATAACTGCTGACATAGCAAATATTAACTTTTAGGGGTAATTACTGTCTTAAAATTGAACTAACTAATAATCAACTTCATCAATGAAATTATTCTAAACAAGTACCAATAAGATCACCAATCAAACTGAATGGTTTGCTACTGTCTGTTTCACAGTCCTAATGCCACAGGCCCTTTACATTCTTACTTATTACTAGCTGACAAGAAAGACACAAAGCAGCTCCGTGGAGCTACATCAGTGTGAAAAATGTGTAATGGAGCAGAGAATCAGAATCAGCATCTTTAAAAGCTTTGACTTTTAGCTGAAGCATCTTCCCCCCACCACCACACCACTGCAATTTGGAGACTCTGGAGAGCAAAGGTGATGCAGAATGCTTAGTCTCATTGGGGCTTTTTATGTTTTTAACCCCATCTACACGAATGCATATATGTATATATATACTCTGTAGGTAAAAAATTAATGTCCTAATCAGTGCCCTCAACTTCAAACATTACAAGGAGTAGTGGGATGCAGGATCTAAGCAACAGGATTCATAAAAATGTTAGAAAAAGAAGGAAAGGGATTGATATTGAAAGCAAGTATTAGTCAGAGTTAGGTAAAGGCTAACTTTACTTATTCTTCAGAATTTTCATATCACCAATGGTGTAAAGCCGTAGCAGGCATGGTTCAGACCCTGTCCTCAACTCTCTCCACTGCAGTCCACAGCAGATCCTTCCCAACAGCTCTGCCAACTACATAGCAAGCCTGGGATTCCTCTCTAAGGTTAAATAAAGACAAACTCTTGGAGCTCAAGTCAGCTGTGGTGAATACAACAGTAGGCTGCAGAATATTAACTAAAAACATTACCGAAAGCTCAGTGATTCCAGGAAATATGCCAAAATTTGAGTAGAAAAATATTTAATTTTCAGTTACAACACATTGCAAAAGGCATATGTATTTATTTTTCCTATAAATACTCAATTGCCTTTATCTTGAAACATAACAACAAAAATAGTCTCAGAAGAGTGTCCATATCAATTATACTCCATAGATGGCACTTCCCACAGGGCTTTTGAAATCCTGTGGAAAGAAAATAAGACACTTGAAAAATGGCATGCTTGTTGAATGATTTAGATGCTTGAAGCATGTGTAAAAAGAGGTAAAGGAGCTTGGTTTAACCCTCAGGCTTTGCATTTTGAAATCATCCCTTACAATGGGAACACTGAACAACTGTTAAGTCTTCCAGTAAGAGATGGCATTTCAAACTCTGTTTCTGGTGACTGGTTTCAATTCCTGGTGTATTAGAAACACAAATCTTTCAAATCACAATTGCTAAAGGAAAACATCAGGAAATAAAGCAGCCCGCTTTCTTACCACCATCTCCCAAGACGGGCAATCTTCCCTTTTTTGTTGGCAGTTACCTTTCTTGGCAAACATTTCTGCCACCTTTAAATCCAGCAACTGAAACAAGGAATGTTGTCATCACCTGAACAGTCATCATTCCTGATTTGAGATGCAATCAAGAAGAATTCCAGCCAACTTGCTTATAGACCATTTGTCTAGTACATTTATGATTCTTACACAAGAGGAACTGCGTGGACTGCTGGGACTGCAGGGATTCAAATTAACCTTTTTCCAAAGGAATGCCTCAGTTACACTGTTGGGTTCGGACAGCAAAAAAGGCTGGAGACAGGAACAGGGCATAATGCTGGTGAGCCTCCTTCTCCTGCCTAGGTTGTTCAAGGCAGTCTTATACAGAAGAAGCAGTTAAAGTTTATAAAGTAAACAAGGAGGACTACAGAAGTTGGAAAACTAAAAACTACATCTGACAAAAGACAGATGACAAGTTTCTCCAACCAGCAGTATTAGGTAATAAAAACATATTCCTGAAAACACACAAAACCCAAGTAAAATCTAGAAGAACCAGTATGAAAAGAAATGGCCACACCTTACTCCAGACAGCATCTTGGTGAAGTATTACGAAGAACAGAGAGTTTATACCAATGCTACTCTTTTGAAATATGCTCTACAAAAAAGAGCCCAAAGTTATTAACTTGTACAGTACTTCTCATAGTTTTCATATGCTTTTCATAAAATGAAAAAAAACAGAATAATTTTGCAAATTTTAGTGTAAAGGAAACTGGCTCCATTTGGCTTCTTCATACAAAGAAAGTAAAAACACTTTTTGCAGAATTAGCCATCAGTCAGTCATGACATAATCAGAGCACTAAGGAATTTATAGAAAAGAGCCCTAAATCCTAAGAAGAGTGGAAGATTCACCCCCCTCACCAATAAAGATAATACTTTAAATTTACTCTAGAATTTAAACCTAGTATTTTTTTAACCAGATTTATATGCCAACTCATTCAGGACTTGAAAAGCACTGATACCTGAAAAGCTATAACTGTGTCTTTGAAACAGATTGAAAAAAATCTTTGAAAAGAGTGAAAAGATGAAATACTGTAGGAGGCTGAAAGTTGCAGGAATAAGGAACAGAGGGTAAGAGGGAAATTTTGGCAGCCATGTGAACCACAAAGTAACTGGCAGGAGATGGGACAGAGAAGGACTAGCCAGGCAATAAGACACGAGCAGAGGATGAAACACAGGAAAAGGAGTTAAATTGCTGCTCTGAGAAGCTGCATTAGAGGGACACTGCTCACTCTGAAATCTAAGGGCAGCCCTGGCACAGTGATAAGGTGGCAGTGAGGCCACAGTGTAAATAAGGAGCTAACACAGGAGCGATGTGTCCGTGGTGAGGACGCTGGGAAATTAAGCGAGCAAAGTGGTTTTGAATAGCCATGACTAAAGAGGACTGAGACTGGCATGAAAACTGCCAATGAACAGCAATTGTTCAGTGTTCAAGAGTGCAGAAAATGCCCTAATCTGGAGCCTGTTCTCTGGAGGAGAGGTGGCTGGCAGCTTCCTGGGGGAAGCGGTGCCACAGCAAGACCTGCGAGGCAGACAGCAGGAGCGAAAAGCTGAAATGTTAAGAATAACTAGTGACATCAGAAGTACAAGTCAGATGATCAATAAACTGTGAAAGGTTAGGTTACCTCCCATGGGATGCTTTTATCATTTCAGCTCTGGTAGCTAAAGTCTTGTACCTCAATTCTCAGCTGGCATAATCTGTCATTCCTCTGTTAACTTCAATATAGGCAAAGCTTCTTTATGCCACCTGAGAAGCTAGATGCAGAGCCTCTCTCAAGAGAACAGGGATGAAAGAAGACAGCCTTCAGAGCATCTCATTTTAGCATGAGGACAAAAGCATCCAGATTTAGGATGACACTTATAGAACTTTTCTGCAATATATAAAATCAGCAGTTTCTTTCTCCACTCACTCAATTATGCTGGAGAATGCATCAAACTGAAAAAAAGTGTCACCTAGATTTCACTGAATGTTATTAAATATTTTGATTCATTATATGTCTTCAATCTTACACTGGATTTTGGTTGTCATGGACAAGGAAAGCAGAAAAACAAATGAAAAGGAAAAATTTCTTCCAAAGGTAGCCCAAAAACTTTTTTGGCAGTTAAGTACTCAACTGCATTTTGCAGTTTTAAAACTTCCTCACTTGGAAAAGAAAAAATGCAAGAAATTAAGACACATTTCAGAATAGAAAAAGTATTTTCCATAGTTATTTTCTTGATTATCTCTCAAGAGTCAGTAATTATTTTAAAAAGTACTATCACTGAATCAGAAGTATAAGTGAACTGTCAAACTTGATGAGGCACTCAATTCAGTTTATAGTATTAAGGAGAAGTGTAATAAATTAAACTTGAAAAGTATTCCCCTTTGTTCAGAAAAAAAGAATCTTATCATGATTATACCTTTTTCCTATTTCTTTTAAGTGTTTGCATACATGTCATAATGAGAAGTAAAATAAATGCTAACAGCGATCTGGGCTTTGATTTACCATACTCTTATTTCCCCAGGGCCTGGAAAGGAAGCTCTAACAACCACAAACTTCTAAAATATCAGTGAGAGGCCTTGAAATACCAACACTGAAGTTACAGTTAGCTGGCTTTTGTGAAAAATCAAAGGCTTTATTATATTGATTTACTAAAATCAGATTCCTTCTCTCCAAATAGGCTTTTGAATCAAACACTTGTAACAAACACAAACAAAAATGCCATCTAATTTGTTATCTCTAGAAAGTTTTTAAATGTGAGTGTTTGCTGTTTCTTCTATACTGAACACATGAGTGAAAGTTCCACTTATGAGCCAGAGTTCATGCAAATATCGGGCCAACCACTTCTGTCACAGGAATAAAGGCAATGTGCCCAGTAAATCAACATCAGAACATGAAACACTTTTAAACTCAAACCTGGGATGATCTGTTATCGAGAAATCCAAGCTGAGCTATATTTGGGGTTCTGAGTTACTTTATTTATATTTCACCTAGAAGAACCCTTACATACATGTTTCTCTACACCCATCAGCACAGGGGCATATCTTCACTTTCCAGAATAAGACTTTTTGATATAAGGAACATGAATACCCTAAATTCTAGATACTACTGCTGCAGGCAAGATAAAAACAGAGCAAAGATAAATGCACATACAGTTAAAATGTAGAATTTCTGTGTAACTTTATTCTTAGTTCCAAAATCCATGATACACTGATAATTCCATTAAATAATGATAATAAATCAGTGTTAGTTATGGCATTTGGTTAACCAATTAGACACAATGTGCCCTCTGCATGCTATCCATGTACAAAAAAAAAAAAAAAGTCAGGGAAGAATGTAAAACAGCATTCTTTCGGCTGTGGATCTTCTGTGCAAAAATCAGTACCACTGCTAGTTGAGAACGCTGTGAAGATGCCAACTCAGGTTCAATTTGGCAGCACCACTTGCTGGTTAAAGAACTATGTAGGTACAATGTCTCCAAGTCAGCAAGTACCAGCTTATCAGTATCTTCCAGTCACTTCAATATAAACTTAAAATTAACTATTTAAATTGAAAGCATGTGTGACATAACTGTGTCTGTGCACATGCATACATACACAATTCTCGCATCATATCCTGAAATGCTAAGAAAAATCATGGAGCACACATGATACAAAATGTTCCTCTCACCTCCCTTTTAAAAACATGTATAATGCTTGATGCCACACCCACATGAGAAAGGCAACATGTTTTCAATTGTATCAGTATCATTCCATATGAAAAGACAGTGTACCAAGTCCCCCAGGTTGCCAGGGATGACTGAAAGGGCACCATGGAGAGTTCTGAAGACCTGCAGCGTTTGCCTCATCACTGATTCAGAGGCAATACGAGGCTGCTACAAAGGGTACCAAATACATCCAGAACTTAGGGTTTCGCTTACTTTTCTTTCATCTCTTCTCCACCCGTGAATGCTGCAGGCACATTTGTGACATTGTTGAGTTTACACTTGCTGAATAATTCACAGCAGTGGGGCTATCACTATTCTAATCTCAAGGTGATGACAGAGAGAGAGGAGAGGGGGAAAAAAGCTCTTCCTTGAAGTGAGGGTATCAAAAGAGCTACCATTTGGGCATGCCAGCAGGTATGTCCTGAAGTATCATAGGGCAGCATGCTCCAAGCAAATAAGACAGTGGGTGGAGGTTTGCTGAACAAGTATCCCCAAATAGCATTGCTATTTCGGGGGTGTGACAGCCAGTGCTCCAAACAACAAAACCCTTGGAAGGCAAGATGTAGGGCAAATCTTTCAAGGAACTGTTGACAACTTTGGTTTTTTTAGGAAAAAAGACAACTGACCCCAAAAATGCATTGAAAACAGTACCTTCCAGTTCCTTTTGTTATTGTTGTGGAAGTATGTGCTCCCCAAAACACCACAATAATTAGGGGCTTGATTTTTCTCATTTTTAATGCATAGCTAAATCTAGCATTTACACATAACTTCTTAGGCTTACAACCTGTTTATTATATCCAGGAAATCAAGAAAGACCTTATATTATTCTAATGTTTCTTATAAATATTTATGGAACATTCTGATCTTGGACAAGCACTGGCCTAAAAATGGGGTTGATCCTAAGCACAGAAACAGGGAGGACTGAACAGAAACCTCCCCCAGAGGAGGGGGAAAAATCCAACACAAGGATATTAATGCCTTTTCAAGAATCCTTCTAATGAGATAGTAAATGTCATGCCAGTTGGAAAGTGGCAATACCAGTATTACTTACAGTGCCAGCTCAGAAATAAAGCTCTTACATATTCTATGTGGAATTAACAGTTGCAGATATTTACTAGCAAAGATGCATCTGTTTGTATTACACATTTTTCCTACTCTGCTCCCCTTTGTACCACATTGCCTTGAACTGCAGCACACTCAGGGGACTCTGTCTCCCTCTGCTCACATAAAACACCGAGCATATTTGCACAGGGACTGAAATAAAACAAATAGATAACACCAAATTGCTGGCTTGCTGTTTTTCAGAAGCCTGCCTGCTGGATTACTGATACCCAGCAGCAGAAGAGTTGACTACATGCATAGAGAAAACACTGTTGGTAAGGCAGGGAAAGTGAATGGCAAAGATAGGATCCCAGTGGTGATGCAAAGCAAAGCAAAGGTAGGGTTTATTGGATGCTGGCATTCAGTCAGGAGTGTCAGAATGTGAAAAGTCGAAACAATGCCAATACAGCTGATGGGAACATTAGGCAGCAGTCAAGCCCCAAAGTTGGACAGATAATGACACCAGGAGGCAGAGAAGACAGGCTACACTACAGAAAGTTAAGGAGGAGTTACTGAGGAAAGTCCCTCTCAGCTTGATGAAGGGGGCTGTGAAGGTTTTAATGGTCTTCATCCAATTTATTTTCTGCTGCAGATAGAGTATGTCTCTCATGAAACAACTTTGACTACCATGCAGATGGCCTCATTTCCATTACTGAGACCTTATATAAGGCAGGCACTCCACTAAAAGAGATTACATAAAATATATGAAAAGCATTATGATCCAATTTATTTTCTGCTGCAGATAGAGTATGTCTCTCATGAAACAACTTTGACTACCATGCAGATGGCCTCATTTCCATTACTGAGACCTTATATAAGGCAGGCACTCCACTAAAAGAGATTACATAAAATATATGAAAAGCATTATGAACTCACAAGTAAGGAAATGCCAATCTTCTAGAATGCTTTCTTATATTTTCATCCCATTAATGTGAAGACAGTTGTGGTTTTGTAGAGTACAGATCCAAACCATAATCTTTTGCAGTAAGTAATCACAAAAAGTCTCTCTCATATTTTGCCATTGGAGATTTGGGGGAATTGCTTGAAAAACAGAGACAGCATCTCAGGTTCAGAGCTGCAATCCAAATACTGAAGAATTATTCCTTTTATACTTAAAGGGTGTCTTGGCAAAGATAAACTCTTAGATGTTTACTTTTAAAATCAAATAATGTTCTCAAGCTGAAAACAAATCCCAAAATAGGTATAGAAGACCTTGCTCATGTAATTGTGTGACACATTTAGCATCACTACTATTACACTACTTATCTAAATTGGACCTTTCCAATTTTTTTTCACTTTTCACCACAGTAAATTATGTCAAGCCTACTTTGTCCATATCTGTGTTTGCTTTCTTTTGACAACCTACTTTGATTTCTTGAAAAAAGGCTGTAAATCTGTGCTTGAAATTCAAAACACAGCAATACCAACCTACCACTAATGCTACACTATGTAAGAGCAAGTAAAACTATTTCTATGGTTTTACATAATGATGTAACACTAAACTTAGAAAATATTATTCGTGATTTGTGCTCTCCAGAATGGAGGGAGCTCTGAAAGGCTCTCTTTGGAATGCAGAGACTTGGTTTCAACCACCAGAGGGAGTCAATTTTATGTTCCAGGACAACTACAAAATCAGAATGAACAGAAAAAGCACTAATTAAATAATGCTATTTAATCCAGATTTATGTGGATACCAAACATAATGAAAATAAAGTTTAATTGGGAGTCTTTTCAGTGAGATAAGAAAAATCACCTTTTTCACTACAAGTGCTCATTAAGAAAATTCCTACTAGTATACTTTTATGACTTCAGATAAACAAAATTTTAAGGAATAAAAATATAATATTTTCTGTAGGAACAATACTTATATTTCTATGTAACCTACTATGCTTTCTTAAATTCAGGACACTGTTGTATTCAAAAGTCTTTTTACCAGCTGTAAATACAGGCTCTCTTCAGTTTATTTATGATTCAGTCAACTCAATCAGTAAGTAAAGTTATGGATTTACTATGAGTAGTACAGGAAACAAACAAACATTTCTCCTCACTCTGACATACATCTGCCTTTGTCATTTTTAAGAACTGGAAAAGCAAACTGTAGAAATTGTTAAGATGACAGCAACTTTCTCAGTACATTAGCTGGAGATATTTTCTGTGATTATTCCAAGTAAACACAGAAAAAATAGTTCTGCATTCTGTAATATTCCAGACACTAATATAAGACTTCTAAAAATTCATCTGGAATGTCAAAGAAACAACAAACATTGAAAATTTCTATGCAATTCTGATGCCACTTAGCAAGTGCAGTTCAGAAAACTGAAAAAGCCAAAAGTTATTACCCATATTTGTTTTTCCACATTTCAGCAGGTCCATTTTTCTTACTAGTGGCTTGGTTTTTTTCTCTCTTCATGTCATCTGATGCGCAGAAATTCAATGGGCATTTCTTCAGTTTCAAATGTGAGAGTCTTTCTCAAGTAAGTTTTGCAAGAAATTAAATTTCCTACTAAGAAGTCTACAAAAATCAGTGGGAATTCTTCTCAAATTTCAAACTCAAGTTTTGGAAACCCACAGTTCAGGCTTGGAACAGGCACACTAGACTAATGGAGTCAAGCACTAGAAATTACTCCTCAAGAAACTCTCTGGGTCCTTTGAGAATCTCAGCCTAATCATTTAAATAAATCCTAGTCATATGGAAACTCCCACCCCTCACTTAACACATTAATCACTCAGAGCAGAAGTTCCCTCTCACCAGACCTAAGATGAACAACTCTCAGCACATTTAGCCCTGTTGACTGAGCTTTTGAACCTGGCTGGAAACATCATTAGAACACGATAACATTCTGCAGTACAAGAGGTAACTTGCAAGTAAGTGTTTATGTTCTGCACTCTAAGCAGAATTTTTTGTGATCAATGAGATGGCACTCCATGTCATGGAATTATTCCATCAGGCATTGCATATTAAGGACTGGAAGAAAAAAGCAGCACAATTAATTGAAGGTTTCCCATGGAAAAGCTCTAGTACTAATTTTAAGCTAAAGCACTGAGAATAGGCTTGTTACCATAAAGAATTTATTAATGTGTTCACTTCATGAAACAAACTGGAATCTAGCCTGAATTGTCCTCATCAAGGTTCCACCCTCATCAAGGTACTGTAGAAGGCTGCACTAGCAGCAGCATACCTTAATAAGTCCTCCTTTCAGAAAAATGTTTTTTTCTCAGAAATGTGAAAATTCTTCCTGACTGCTTCCCTTCTTATGGTTTTTATATTTGTGCCATGAACACTTATATCTGAGGGTTATGCTGCTAAGGAATGGGAGTTTATTTTGGCAAATGAGGTTATTTTCACTGATTTTTAGATGTGCTTGTGTTTGGATTTTTCCCCTTAATTGGGATAGTGCATACCTGAACTGAAATTTCTACACTGTTATGGATTTCCCAATAGCCAGCCTTGGCCAAGCACTCTCTCTGCTGACTGTAACATTCAAGTATTTAAATGAGTGCTGAGACCATGGTAGCATCCATAAAGCACATTTCACACCACGTCCTAGGAACTGAAGGTGATTAATACTCCCCAAGAAGCTGACATCCCCCTCCTCACCAGCATAAACCACCACGTCCTAGAACTAACACAAAATCTACACAATCATCAGCTACTCACCACTGTGGACAGAAGCACCCTGCAGAACCTACAGGAACAGCAGGGTGTGGACACAGCATAAATAGGAAGAGAATGACCAAGTGTCAGCCCACGTGCAGGAAAGGATGTCTGGAAGTGCAGCTGATGTGGATGACACTGATTTCACTCATTCCAAGTATGTGAGCACTGTTCTATCAACTGAGAGCCATGCATCTGATGAAACACCTCAGAGAAAAGCTGATACCCAATGCTATTATCTTTCTCCACAAATCAGAGTCCCAAAGTGACCAAAGAATGCTCTTGGTTTAGAGAGAGCTAGGTTATGCACCCATAAAACTCCATTCTATTTCCAATCACATCTACATTTGCCAGACAAAAAAAGAAAACTGAAGTTGCTAATCAACACACATGTAAAACAGCATCTGACCTAATTGCCTTTTGAATACAGTTAAGATGAATGGTTCAACCTCCACACCAGAGAGGATTAAAAAAATAGTGTATGATCTTTCTTAAAAAAATGTGACCGTGACCAAATGTCATGGTCCATTATCATCTTTATTAATTAATTTCCAGAATATTTACCATCTTTTATAGAGTTTGCTCCACCTCATCTTAGAGGACATTCTGATAGAGAGCTGAGAAACATGTCTTTTTCTGAAATAAACGTTACTCAGTTCTAAGAATTTGCACAATTCACTTCCTTAGCTCTTCCTTGACAATGTCTATTTAGAAGAGATCTATTTATTCCACACCGCATTTCACAGTTCCTGTTTCTAAATGAGAATCATATTAACAAAGGCTAGAAAGACACAAACATGACTAAAGAAACCAAGGCTGTTTTTTCTAATGTAGGTACAGTGCTGTTTCCAGAAGGGAAAAAATTCCAAAACCTTCAAAGACAGGCCTCAATGAAATTTACCTTTCGGGATTTTCTAATCTTGCTGAAAAAGAGCAAAGTATAAAGGTGTTTAAGACAAAATTAGTAATTGTAGATAAATGTATTGCACTATAAATGGTTTCCAATTTATTGTTCATCAATAAAGGTCAAAATTGACCTTCTTCCAAGAAACAGATCTGTATAACTATTTAATGATAAATGATTGTCTGTTCACCATTATTGTCACATTGGATTACAAGCATTTCTTCCTTCCTGTAATACAGCAGACATCATGTTAAAGTAATTTCAAGATGATATATGGTATTTAAAAAAAAAAAAACCCAGCGGAGTGAAAGGAATCCACTTTCCACAAATTCACTCTGTGCATAGTTATTACTCTTGTCTCATTATTTTCTGCTTAAACTAAATTACCTACGTCCTCTTTCATACTGCAATATTTTCAGGGAAAAAACCCTCAAATATGTAGAAACCTGATGAAAGAATATGAAGATCACAGCACAGACAGTAAAAAGAGCAATGGAACTGTGGAAAAAACTCCAGCCAAACACAACCATATTTAAGGAGATCATGTAGCAAAATTCAGATTTTTTTGTGTGTGCTTTGAACAGATGGTGTGTATTTGCTCCTTCCCATGCACTTTATAAGCTCTTCACCATCGTCTCCAGGTACTACTTTTGACTATGGAACATTTGTTAGTGCCTCCTCCTGCTGTGGAACTTCACTGGTAGGGTCATTGAAACAGGGGTGCACGTTGGCATGGGCAGACAGAGATGTTCTGATCCCTTCCCTGCTGTTTCCTTTCCCATAGTAGGCTATCCAATATTCCAAGGCACAGCCTGAACCAGTATAAACTTCCTGCAAAATGACTGTGGTTCCATTCCTCAGCCCAGCCTAGGGCATCAGGGACTGACCACAGTCTCTTGAGTACAGATGTATCAACATGCTACTGGAGTTGCTGAGTAAAATGACTGATATATTGAAATACCTGTATTTGCTACAGCATGTTCCTTACAATTTTCTTACGCTTTTTGGAATCTGTAGCTTGCAATAAAAGATTAGAATAAAACACAACCCACAAAGGTTTCTTCTCAAAACACCTTTTTGGCCACAACATGAACTCCATTGCATCCCTGTATGCCAATAAAGTGAGTAATCTACTTGAAAGCGATATTAATTGAAAAGTATCTTGACAAAGGGAAACCCTTGAAATTTTGTTCCATTTAGATTTTTTGTAAAACTACATATATTTTTATATTGATTTTAAATTTAATATTGATTTTATTTTGCTACTAAAACATGCTACATTTTATTCAAAAACTATAGAAGCATTGGGGTCTGCTATCATAAATCAATCAAGGTAAAAAAGAGCAACTAAGAAAAAAGTAACATTGACTTCATTACAAGTTTACATTTTCATTTTATATATAAATATAAATATCTACATATACTAAGACAGCTAGACTAAGAAACAGATACTCTAAGGCCCCACCAAGAGCTGCAAAATAAATAAAAATTTGGATCATACTAGAAGAGAGTATTTCTTCTTACATAATGTTACAGCTAATGGTTAGTATGAAAAGCTAGAGAAAAATGGTTCAAGTATAACCATTATTAAACCCAAGAAGAGCTTAAAATTACACCTCAGGGAGCTAAGCTGCTTCACGCTGTGCATAAGCTGCACATCTCCTCTCGCAGCAGTTCCCGGCAGCCCTCCCAAGCAGGGTGCAGACTGTAACAGATCTACTGCCATAATCCTCTCCCCGGAGGAAAGGAAGAGCTCCCTCGTCTTGCTTTAGGAAAGGAGATGAGACACAGGCTGAAGTCACTCTGAGTATGTGCTGTTTGAGCCTTAAAGTGACAGTCACATGAGATACAGCCAGTGATAGGCCTGACTGCCTTAAAAAAACAGTATTTATAATCAGAGTCCATGAGAAGCAAGTGCAAGAGCTGTGAAACAAGCAGGAGCTGAGTAAGCAGGGACTGCAAAGAATTATTTCTTCATGGCTGAATATGAATCCTACACCCCACACTTAGCTTGTAAAACATAATCCTGTATATAATACAATTAAGTCAATTAACACCATATGAACGTTATTTTAAAACTTGTCGAGTTGGACAGCACAGCACCTTGGGAACAGCCTTCATTCAGCAATGACAAAACCACTCTTACATTAAGCAGAACTTTTGCAGCAGAGGAGAACCACTTCAGAACAAAAAATAGCCGAAGATAACTGATATTGACAACTTCCAGCAGCAACCTCCCAGCCATCTCAGTGACCTCTCAAAGACAGAGCCACCAACATGAAGCTAGTAATCTTTTGCTAGTTTCAAACTAAGTAAAGGAAACCATATGGCAAGAAAACTCAGCCAGACAGCCACAGGGCTGCTAAACTGCTTTCCTGGGGCTGTCTGCCACTGGGGTTGTGTACTAGAGGCAATGGGGAGAGAAGGGGGTCTGCACCGCTAAATAAAGCTCTGCTTCCCCACTGACACACTGGTTTTCCTGCTCAACCCTCTTTTCTGCCATTCCCCACTGGATGAGTGGATGCACTACGGGGCAGGAACAGCCAGGTAAGGACAGAGCAGTGGAAATCCTGCTCTTGGTCTTGCTAAGACTGCTTTTGGTCCCCTCCCTGTACTTTCCTGCTTACAGTTGGCTTCGTGGCACCAGTACACATAGTAAGACAGAGGAATGATCAAAATAATTTCTTCATTTCCTTCGTGATTCACGCATGCAGTAAAAACAATGAGGTGGAGAAGAAGGGAGCATGAGAACCTCATAGATTTTAATAAGACAGAATAATGAAAAAGGGTGCCAACTCCAGGTCTAAGGCTGGTAGCTCTAATGAATCTCTGCACCATGGTAGACCTTGAAGTCTGGGTCTGGACTGAAATAATCCATGTCTGCCAACTGTTTACCAATATCCATGGCCTTGTTGCCAATATCCTTCTGTTATGACTTTTACATATCTTTAAGGACAAGGAGTTTTAAGTCTCTCTTCAGTCTAAATATGCAACTAAGGATCACAAGTAAATACCTGTTGCTTTCATTCTTACAGATTTTGTTAACATCTTTTGGTCAACATTGTCTGGCTGCTAAACTGTACCAGAGTACTCACCTGTACAACAGTTCTCTTAGCTCAACAGGCATTTCACATTATTTTGCTGATCTATGATAAAGCAGATAATTTCAGAGAGAAAAACTTAAATAGATGAAAAGGCACTGAGTTAAGTCATGCATTTAACCACACTGTGTTAAAAAAACAGATGTGCAGAGATCTTTAAGTTTTTAGAGTATTTAAAGAGATAAAAAGCATTCAAAAGAAAATCTACGCCTTTCATGTTAATTCCTAACCTTTCTCCTGCCTCCTTTGACCCATGCTCTCAGCAGAGTCCTGCTTAGAGTCAGTCTGCCACTACTTTCCAGGCTGTGGCAGTCCCCTAAAAGTAATGCTACTTGGCATGTTCAGAAAAGGGGGACTGGCATGTACCACATGGCCAAGCTGGAGCTTCTTTTCTGCTCTCCACACTCTTCAGGGATAGAGCAGAGAAAAACTGTGACAAATCTACAGGCAGAAGCCACTAGTTATTCACACTGTGAGCACACTCTCCCTTATATGAACATTTTGCAATCTCTCTTATCTGGGCATGTATACTTGAGTACGTACCTAATAAAACCTGATTAATTACACTGGAAATCTGTCTGCTACTACATCTTAATATTTAGATTGATAAATAAGAATTTGCCACCTCTTGAAATCATCTTCTGAAATGTCTTCCTGGATTTTAAACTGCACCTTTCAACTACCAGTTTAATCTATTAGTGTGTTAGCACTGCAGTTTTTGTGAGTATTGGGTAATCCTTTAGTCAGAAATGTGACAATATAATGTTATTTTTGACAGTCTTCTCCAATGCCACCTTCCCTTCTGTAAACCACCAGACAATTTGCTTTTCAGATCATATTAATGAATCTATCATTGGATTAAACTGCTATCATTTGTTATTTATTATGCTGTTAGCAAACTGCTGGGTCTTACTAACTTTCATGCAGTTTGTGTACCATTTAATATCATCTCCATTACAAAATGCTTTCAAAGCTTAAAATACGGTCTTTAATCTGAAAGTCCTGTTGCATGGCATGTTTAATTTATAAGCACTTTCATCTGTAGTCAGTATTTTCCTGCCACATTTTTGTGTGTAATTTTGATGGCAAACTACAGATAACAGAGCAGTCAGCTCTACATGAAAGTAAAGACACACAGCAGATATCTTCTACTTAGACAGGTATGCAAAAGACAGCAGAAGTTATGTACAATTCAGAGCACAACAGCTCTTTGTGGATAAATGATGAAAGATATGATTTCTTCCAGTGAGTAGTAAGTATGCATAACAAATAGCTGTACCACTGTTTGGTTTGTGGTTTTTTTTAAGAATGTACCACAAAATATGGAGAAGTACATGGCTGGTATCTGCACTCTTTACTGACCATTTCAGTAGTGTTTCTATAAATATGACACAAGAAATAGATTTAAAAATAGGTCATAGGCATTAGGAGCAGATTATACTGTACAGGTGGGAAACAATGATTTCTGGCACAAATACAGATTATGTCTGAGTTCAACACGTAGGAAGTCTCCATCAATACAAATCAACTGCCACCAGTGCTGAATGGGCTCATGTCATTGCAGAGCACAGCATGAATCTTTGACACAGCTCCATTGCCTTCCTTGAGATATTTCTATCTCAAGGGAGTAAAAAGTCAGTAAACAGAAACATTTTTAATGTGGGTTGTGTGAATAGACCTGTGATGTGTGCCTATAATAAAAGAAGACTGCATAATTCTGATAACTACTGGTACTGGCTGAGAAACTACACAGAAAAAAGAGACTTGCTATTCCTAGAAAACAGTCATAACTAGGGAAACTCAGGTATACAATAAGGCAAATTTTCCAAGGGGAATCTTGTTTATCAATGCCAAAGAGCACAGTGTGGTTGGATACTCTTGAGAACTCTAATTGCACAGCTCCTCTTTGCCTATCTGAATTGGGTTGGGCACCAGATAGGTTATGACCACCACTATCCACCAAAGATTGCCAAGTGTTTTCCAAAAAGTCATAATTTACCAGAAGAACCATCCTGGCTGTCTGCCTCCTCCTGGGATTTATCTTTTGGACATTCTTCAGTCCCTGTCTTGCCAGTTCTCTTTAAAAGAAACACTATGATAGGAGAGTGTTGTGCCAAACCAACCACAGGAAAGCAGTCACATACTTGCCACACTTCGTACACATGGCACTGTCTTTAATAGGTCTAAAGATCTTACCATGCTATAAAGTTCAATATCTTGATAATCATGGAAAATATTGCCTATATCAAACCCTTGCTTCTCTCAGTCTTAGGGTTTCAAAAGAGCAGATTTTCCTTTGCAGTTAGTAAGTTATTCCTCATTCCTTCTGCTTTTGCTTTCTGTAAGGCAGAAAGAAAGGGAGAAGGGTGGAAAATCTGCACAAACAGCACTTTCCACCACTGCAATGTCCAATGTCCAATGTAGCATACACAGACAGACTTCTAGGGGGAAGACCGTAGCTCAGATTTGGACTCAGAGTATAATATAACTTCAGTCCCCTTTGGTTTGTTTTTGTTTTGTTTTGCTTTGCTTTGTCAGGAACAAAATAGGGAGAGAATATGCAGAGCATCAAGAAAACAGTGTTTTCCAGAGAACTAAATCTCAATAGATGTCTAATTTACACCTAAAATTCCTAACAATTATTGAAATCTCTTCTAGTTTGGCTGCTATCACAGATTCGTATGAATTCACAGAACAGTCCCCATTAGGCACACCACTTGAAAGAGTAAAAAGATTCTCCACATGGGTTTCAGTCACTGGCCAAAATGCCACAGCCACAATCCTCAGCAGAAAACCATACAGGGGAACGAAGAAACAATAAATACTGCTAGAGATCAATTGCCAGTTGAAAACTCATGGAGACACAATACTTTCCTTCAAAAATGTATCTTCATTCCTGTGGGATCCAACTGATGTGCTTTAAAAGGCTCTTCAACAGAATTCTTTGACATCTGTAATAATTCCATTTAATGCAATATATTGGCTTTTTGGCTATTGCTACTAACTATTCATACTGTTAATCATCTTAACATTTTATTTCCTGAGAAGTGAATGGGTAAAAAGAATGCAACAGAAAATGTTAATCAACTGCACAGATATATATTTAAATAGGACATGGTTATTAAATTAGATTTTAAATTGGCACTAACTTCAAGTAGACACTCAAGAACAGGAAGAAGTAGTTTTATGGCTGTTAGTCTACATCAAACATTGAATCACAAGTGCTTGTTTTTTCCAAAGGGCTTTTTTCTCTCATCTGTTCCCCAACTCTCACCACATTCCCTGCACTCAGCTTCTAATTCTCAGTTCCTAGCCATCAATACAAGCTCAGTGTTCCAGTTTATCCTGTCAGGTTTTTCTCTTTCCTACCCAGAAAAAGCAGGAAGAGTAACTGAGCACAGGAATGACAGATGTCCTTTTGGTACTTGGATCCAGGTTCAGATTCAGCCTACATCAGCCAAGAACCAAAACAGCTGAGCTCTGAAATGAAGCACATTCAAATGCAGATGAGATGAAATCTTCAGGTTATGTACACAGCTCTACAACTTCTATCACACAGAAACTGTGGTTTTATCAAAATCTTTATATTGGCTGGATCTTTACAGAACGAGTAGATAAAATGTATTTTCTAGTGTGATAGTACTAGTATGTTCCCGCCACAACAAATTCCCAAACTTTTGCCCCTGAATCTGTACAGTCCACATGCTCTTAAAGATCAGCAGAAATTTTAGTATGAACAGTGCATGTAAGCCATGGCAGCAAAGCAAGTAAGGTGATCCTTTATGGGTTTGCTTTGTTCTGCCCCTTCCATTGTAATATCACCAGTCCCTAGTAGCTTATCATTATTTATTTAGCTCCATGCTCATCAGTGGTTTGTACTGTTGCTGAATGTGGGGGTGAGCCACTGAAATTCAGCCTCTGACTAAGCATATGATCTGAAATCAAAGATATAATACAAGAAATTAAAAGTCTCAGAATAACTAACTAATGAATGTAATTCAGATGCCACAGAGATCTTGATTTGGCAAAAGTCATGCGTCATTGAATTCAGAGAGACTTTTTCACTGGGGAAGATGAATTGTATAATAGATGAGATGAGAACACCAGAGAAATATATTAGATTTTTTAACCTAAATTTGGTAATTGCTATACAGAGGTAGATGTGCTTAATCTAGATGAAAATCTGATCTGCATGATTACTGAAATTCTCTTGCAATATACATCAATTTACTCCTTTGGGTAAATCTTTGTCATTGGTTAAAATAAAAGGTAAATCCCAATGTGATACAGAGAAGCAAAATCCAACATATTTAAAATCTCTACGTATATATCCCTTAATATTAATACTTATTTTGGATCTAATTTTGAATGCAATTAAATCCTTCAAACATCCTCAACTAAAAAAACTATTTTTTTTCCAAAAGCAAACATCAACAGAAAAAAAAACCATAGAGGAAATGGATTGTATTGGTAATGCAATTGAAACAAAGCTGCTCTTATGAAACATTTATGAGATCTCTGTGGATACAAGTTAATACATGGCATCAAGTTACAAAATTGTGAAACTTGTTACAAGCAATCTTGTTTCTAAGAATGAAATGTTTGGCAAGGTGGGATGCCAAAGTTCTCCTCTTTTGTAGTGAGACTTTAGCTAGCGTAAATCTTTGGAATTAGCCTGAAATAAAACTTGTAAGTTTGCAGCATCAGTGTATTTTCTCACAAGATGTTGAGAGTAAGAGCTTGCATTTTCAACAGATATGGGCAATCATTTCTTCCTCCTATTCAAAGATAAAGCTCTTCACTTCTGAAAAACAGAGATCTAGTGAAAAATAATATTTTGGGACAAGTTCTCTACTCTTCAAAGGAATAAAATCCACGAAATATTGTTTTAGTTGAAATGAGCAACCTCTATAGACAAAACTTATTTGAGGGAGTTTCCCAAGCAAGGAGACACACAGCATTGGTTTCACTTCATGATACTATTCCAATGCTATTCCAAAGCAAAATTATTTTCAGTGTAGTCATATTAACCTGTTTAAATAGAATTGGTAAGGTGTTTTTATATTTCCTGATAGAGAGTTAATTTAATCTTGGCTCATTTTACCCTGGAGTGAAACCCCACCTTACTCAGTTACAGAATACACAGAAAATTTACTGCATATTTATCATGTGTCAGAACTAATGACATCAGTGAATATCTAGTTGCCTAGGGCCAGATGACAGAGTAGCTCTGCTGACTGAAAAGGAAACTTTGCCAGTCTGTGCCACCTTTAACATTTTGCTAGATAAAGGAAAACAAACTGGAATCCACAATCCCTCCATTTTGCAGCAATATCAAATGGCTTGCAAAACCACTGGTGCTGGTGAGTGATGACTAACAACATGAAACAAATTTAAAGCTTGAGTGCTGGAGTCCTGTTTTGCACTTTGACTACATGCCAGCCTTTTCTCTGCTTTCCGAACTAAGAGGTCTCCTTGGGTTTTTGACCTTCTGGGGTATAGTAAGCCCAGAGAAAATAAAATCTCTTGTCTTCCATACCTACATTTACCAGCAGTAAACACCACTAGATCATGAATAATTACTTCTGCCATGATCCTAAGATAGATGACAGTTCAGCACCACGATACTTGGGGCACTAAGTATTAATGCCACTTGAAGCTGAGTAACCTTGTTCTAGTATTATTCTGATATGAAAAGGTGTAAGAGATCCCAGAGTCTCAAATCCAGAAATGCTTTCAAGGGGATTTGGAACAGTCATTGAGAGAACTGCAGTGAAGTTTCACACTTCCTGATGATTCTAAATATTCTAATGATGACAAACTATACAGCTACTCCTTTCATTCATTCTCCTTTCTCTTTCATTAAGAGCTCAGTAGCTGTTCACTCCACTGCCAGATTACAGCATGAAGTTGAGAGAGGTATGCTAGTCGAGAGAGGTAAGGAACATGATATTCCCTACAGTCTGTGCCAGCCTCCCTGCAAGAGGTCGATCCTTCTGAGTCAGTCTGCAGAAGGTAAGTAGTAATTTAACCACCATGCTCATTCAATGCTCATTCAAAATTATTGTCAATTATTTTATGTCAGATTTTTTTCATCTTAGTATTTTTATGTGCCAATTTCAGGTCCTGGATTTTCTTCCAAGGACACTGGAAAGTCATTTCACAGAGATCAATAACAAAGACGGTGTATTTTGACTGGCATCAACAATCAGGTTAAATTCATAATGGTGTTCAAGTGATGAAGATCTCAAGATTACTACCAATCCCCTGAGCTAACCATGCATTCCTCTAAAATGAATTTACTAACTCTGCCTAAAACTCATTCACATTGCTCACTTTGGCACTATTTTCAGCAGTTTGCTTTACATTATGAGCAACTTCTAGAGAAATTCTTCCTGGATGTCTTATTGACTAGACAGCACACCTGTATAAATTCAAGCCAGGTCTTTGCATTAGCCATGATCTTAAACTGCTGACTGGCAGAGATCCCATTCCTCTTCTTTGAGAGTGCTATATGCAGGGTGCCTCTTTAAATTCTATTTAGCCTTCTTTCTTTTAAGCTATGTAGGCTGTTCATATCCTTTGTACTACAAATAGAACAGATACAGTTAATTGAAGGCATCCCTGCTGCTGAATTTAGCCTGCTAGTCTGGTAGTCTGAAACTTCAGAGGAAGTTCCTATAACACAGAATTAAAGGCTACTTTAAT
The DNA here is from genome assembly GCF_000277835.1 of Geospiza fortis. Lineage (NCBI taxonomy): Eukaryota > Metazoa > Chordata > Aves > Passeriformes > Thraupidae > Geospiza > Geospiza fortis. The sequence continues at coordinate 310,529 of NW_005054307.1, forward strand.
TTCCTCTGACCCCATTACAGACCAAAACTTTTTGATGGAAAGGGGTTTTTTTTTTGATACAATAGGAAGAAGCAGTTTTACCCTTCCAGCAATATGCCTCTAGCACTCATATCAAGCAGAAGCTGGATATCTTACTGGTATATAAACACCAGCTTACAGGAATTGTATCAGGATGCAAAAAACTAGAAGGAATAGTTTCATTTTTAAAAACTAGGACTTTTAATTCACTTGAAGCAACACACAGATAATATATTAGAATTTGTGGCGGGTTTTAAAAAGTTTTAGTTGCTTAAAAGACCTTGGATGAACAGTCAGGTGTCAGCAGTCATTTGCCTTCCAAGTGTTTTTGAGACTCCTAAGGTCCTTCTCATACAATTTTCTTTATGCTTCAATAATTTTTGAAATGTGCATCTTAAGTGATGAAGAAACTGCAGTGTTTAAGTGCTATTTTACCACAATCAGAACTGTTAAAAAAAAACAAAGCTCTTCTCTTGCTTTTACACCTAGAGAAGGAATTCCTATAAACTTCTGTTTCCATAGGGACTGTTAAAAGGTGGTAAATGTAGAGCTCTTCTGTAAGTGCTCAGAATACACTGGAAATGTGCAGGCACAACACTAGTTGTTGGAAAAATAGTGCTTTCTTTGGTACTGCTTCATTTATGTGCAGCCACTATTTACCAGATTGAACCACCCTATCTTACACAGCTTACTCCTTCCTGAGAAAACAGGAGGTAGTGCTAGTGAGCCTGCTAGAATACACAATAGACCAAATAACCTCAAAAGCTGCAGAAGGAATTTACCTTAAAAAGTTTGGTACTACTTTTCTTGAAAAGCATACTTTAATGCTACTTTGAAGTATTTCAATACATCTTTAAGTAGCAGGGTATTCAGAAGCCCATGATCCTGATAACACTGTTTCCATTTTAAACTCTATCCTACTTAGAATTTCTATTGCTCTGATGTTTTTTTCTCTTAAGTAAGAGTGAATTTCAAGGTCTTGACCTCTTTTCTCAACTGTTCTTGCAAATTTGAGAGAAATTTTTGAGATTGGGACTGGAAATACACAGCCATTTTGTGATTCTGGATTATTTTCTTTTGCTTCAATTGTTTAATATGCTTCTGGAAATATTATTTTCTTGAGTCATTAAACTGTAAACTGCACTGGTGTCTTTCAGGAATTGAGGAACACCATGGGAAAAATTATAAATTACCAAATTTTTTCATTTAAAAATACACTTTCCCTGAATGACCATTAATTACTTCCTACATAAATTTCCTAAATAATTACATATACACAACATTTGTATAGGTGAGCCTGAGCAAGGTTGATGAATTTGAGGTGATTTAAGAAAGCAGACCTCAAAAAGGTCTCATGCAAGTTTGCCTCTGAAGTCATGAACTGCAAACATTTTTGAGAAGAGGGGAAAAACAACCTCCTAGAGCCACATAACCACATAAGACGCAAATGATAGCACAGCAGTCCCTACAAACACTACACTCTTCCTGTCTGAGCCATACAAAGCTGGGCCCCAGTTTGAGGATTTAGGACACACTAGTCAGCTAGCACACTTCACCCAGAAATGTGCAGAGGAAGGGACTGTAATTAAGGGCTCTAAAGAAAACCCCTTCTTTCAGAAGAAATGCATACACATTTCAGTGATTTCTTTCTTCATGGATAACCAAATACATTTAGGTGCACAATGCCTTGAACACAAACTGTGGGGATTTGTTGTCTGTTGGCCTCTGGCACCACTGCCAGTCTTGGATGGACCCAGAAAACCAAAAGAACAAAACAAACCAAGGCACTCTAGGGAATTTCTAACTGTGCTGTGACTCTGGGATGGGGTGGGTATATTTTCTTATAATGAGGGCTGAATATTAGTCACATCTTTGAATGTTATTCAACACTGCAGATATTGTTGATAAAACAGAATACTTGCTGTACTACAAGGACATTTATAGAAAAATTAGCACAGATGGGGTGAAATTATAAATATGTTGTCTGGACATCTGTGTCATTTATACTGAAAAACCTAAAATGAATGATAATTATCCACATTTAGTGGAGCAAATGAGGAAAGCTTATTCACTGTGTAAATAATACAGTACTTTGGCCCCCCTCCAGCAAAACTATATGGGCAAAAAAATCCTAAGGCTTGCATTGAATACTGATTCTTATCTAGGCCCAAAGCAGCACTGGCTTTCCTCCATGCTGAATCCATGAGAAGAGTAGGATCAGTTGACAAAAACACACTGGATTGCATCTCAGTATTTCATACACTTACGTACAAGCACAGAAAGCTGAATGATTAAGCTTTTAACTATTGCTATTAATTTATAAAGATTCAACAAATTCATACAAGGCAATAAGAAACCCCAGAAAAGAGTCCGAGGTCTTTTAATAATATTAGCTAACCCACGCTGTCTTAACTCCAAATTATGCATTGGTTTTCAGTTCACTAGTGGTGCTCTCAAATCTGCATTTTTCATGAGGATAGCCAGGTTTTCTTCTAGTATTTATTACTCTCCCAAAGTGTTTTCTGCAGCTGTAAAGTTACATAATACTCAAAATAGGGTGGAAAGACTTCCTTAGGACTTTACTGTTTATCGTGCATTGGGTTCAAGTGTACTTTCAGTTATAAGTATTTTATTTATCATTAAGGGTTATGTGTCCTTTGAGCTCAATTGTTTATTTCAGAAATGGCAATAAGAAAAATGACAGGTGTTCATTTCAAATATAACTCACTCCCCCAAGACAGCAGTTTTCCTATGGATGGTGTGTGGCATCCATTATAATGGCTTGTTCTCATCTAATTGAATTCTAGATTGTTATTTTTGTCAAAAACAAAGGTTTTCTGTGTTCCTAAAATAATTAGGCCTGATTGCAAATCAAATTATCTAATTTCAAAAGCTTGTTTCCCTCTCTGAAATGCCCATTACCGACAGACTACAGATGACTAAGACTTGTGTCATCCGTGACTTTATTAGGAGAATATTCTAAGTCCTTCACTTTCCCTGTAATCAGAACTATAATTTCTGCAGGTTATTTTAAGATCAAGCTACAGCTAAAGCAGGAAACTCAATTTTATTCTGAGCTCCAGACATGTCGACACAGCAAAGCAGGGCTCCAGTTTTATAGGCTATCTTCTTACATAAAGCCTAACACTGGTATTAAATTCAAGTTCTCTGTGAGATACACCATGCTGACTACTATCAGACAGCTCTCTATTTGTGGAATGAAGTGTGGCACAAATGTTTGTTTTGATAATCTGTTTATAAGCTGCCCTTGTAGAAACAATACAGGCTCAGTATGGCCACGTCCTTCTCTCTCTCTCATTTATTTTTAAATGGATAAGGAAAACAATCCTGGACCCAAATGCAAGAGAAGAGATAACCTAACAGCAGCGATGTGCCCTCGAGTTACCTAACAGCAAGCGCAGAGCACATGTTTCCATTTAACTCTGCAGCTTCGTTAGTGGTATTTGTTTCAGTAAAATTCCAGTAACTTACAGAATTAATCCTATGGAGATTCTTAATTCTGCTAAGACAGTTAATCATGATGTAAGCTGTTACACTAACTGTATAAAGAAGGTGAAAACACCCTTCACCCTTAAAATGGGAAAAATATAACTTGAAAATGAAAAGACATTTTAACAAAAGCTTTGGGAGGACATGCAACACATTTTGTAAAACTAACGTGTGATGAAATGTAAAAGCGACACTGCATCCATGAGGTTTTCTTGAGGCTGTGGAAAAAATAGAACACTGTTAGTATTCCACTATTTTTCAACAGCCTAAAGTGGGCCTCACAGCTAAAATGTCATCTCACATTTGATTTTCTATTGCCAGAATATAACTTAATTAACTCTTTTTTGCCCATTTGATGTTTTTAACTCACTAGAAAATAATTCCTTTAATGTCTTCTCATCCTCCTCAAAAAGGGCTTGAGGTTGCAGAAAGTAGTGTGTAGGTGGAGGTAACTGATTGATACTATAAGCAATGTTCCTTTCTTTCCATTCTCACTTTCTCATTTTTCCCCACTAAAGAAGCCTGTCTCCCACCTTGTTCTCTCTCTTAACCTTTAGTGTCTTTCCCACTGACTTTCCATTCTGCACTGACTACTACAAAGTACACAAAAAGGAGCTGATGCAAACAGAACTGCTTATGAATTCCAACTGCTCTTCCCAGTTAGAATCCACCCAAACATTGTCCTGCCTCTCTTTCTACCTTTCATACCTGTGGTTTATTACCATTGGGAAGAGCAAAACAGACCAAATTTATCACTGCTTCTATTATTATTTCTACTGTGGTTGTTAATATTATTATAATTGCTATTAATAAATACTTTCATACTACTAAAGTTTTACAAACTAATAACTAGTTTATGCCCCAGTGGAAAGTTACCTGAATGAGAAAGGGAGGGAAAGAACAAAATGCAGCTTCTTTCTCCCCATGTCTCTTATTTTTCCTTTGCAGCTCAGAAGGTGTAATTATCATAAGGCATCAAGACTAGTTTACATCATGAATTCAAATTGGTGATGACTGTTGAAATAATTCCTTTGAAATTACAATGAAAATAAAATTCTAAGCACATGGGGTATAAATACATGAATTAATTCCCCAAGTCAAGAATTACTCCAACTATAGTTTATATAAAGGATTTGTCAGTCTGATTGCTTTACTTTCAAAGAGTAGCATTGTCCATAAATGAAGCTGACCTGTCTAAAGCTATGAGACATCCCTGTAGTCCAAATATCAGGGAGAAAATTTAGTATAAATTTTATAAAATAGGTTATTTGGGTTATAAAATAGCTTATTTGTGTGCTTAAGTTAGATGTAGAATTATATATTATATTGATTCCATGCTTGTTGTCTAGAATAGTCACTCTTATGTCACTGCCATTACAGGAATCTCTGTGCCAATGTAAACATTTCAAGGATGAGCAAATGAAAGAGTGAGCCAAGGCTCTTCCACATATCAACAAATCATATACTTGGCTAATAAGAGGCCTTGACTTCATTACATTTGGTTAATGATTTCAGTAGGTCATCAGAGAATTTAGAGGGGTGAATTTAATCTGGTAACTTCATTGCACAGTTCAATTTAATTCAGAAAGCAAAGCAGCTTTGAACAGTGACTGCAACAGAACACCTGTGGCTGTAAAGCAAATGGATTTTGTTACTCCTGGCACGAGCATCACTAGTAAGGAACATTTCACTGAGTTTCCACTCACACTCATTTGAATGAGTACATTCCTGGCTCCAGGTAAGCCACGTGTAAGCCCAAAGCTTTGATGTTCTGCATGGAACTAAGGAGACAGAGAAGTTTTAAAAAAGACAAATGAACCAACAAAAACTAGCTAAGCAAAATCTCTTTATCCTTATCCCTCCTCAACACCTTAACATCTATATTTGCTAGACTAAGTGTTTTGGCTGCAAGAAAGCCAAAGATCTCTCCATAGCATTCAGGGAGAGGGTACAGAGAAGTGTCAGCTTGGTGTGTTCTGGAGGAGCACTGAAGCACTCTGAGTTCCTCTGCTCTGCCTTACTGCAAAAATGACTGCTGAGCTCCAGAGGAAGATTTTGAGGGTCCAGCTTCCATTAATTAGGGATTCCAAGATGTATAAACAGTATTTACATCTTTGTAATGCAGACAACTGTCATTTTATTTACTAAAGTAGAAAAATTTTCTACCTATCAGAACTCCATATATAGTGAACCTCTGTTTCTCTGTTCTCCTGAAACAGTTACAAACACAGCCAGTACACTGAAAACTGAGCTGATTAACTGGGGAGAGCTGACAGTAAATAATTTCCCCATGACTGTTTGAAAATTTTCACCAAAGACTCAGAGGAGAAACATTATAGCTTCCTCCTTCTCCTTTCCTCCCTTCCTCATTCACTCCACTTCAGCATTACCCTGTTCATTGCAGCTCTGTCCAGGCTGTTATCAGCTGATAACTGACAGATATTATACTTAAACTGCTGTTTTTTTCATTCTTGTTGAAACTTAGGAAGCTACCAAGAAATGCCGCTGAGAGATTAGAACTTTCTAATTCCTGGGTTCTTGCAGAATGAATAAGAAATGTGGTAGTCACCCCAAAAACACAGGAAGGACAGTTTTTGTTATCCTGAGGTAGCAGGTGTGGGATAAACCCATGGCCATTGCAATCAAAGTGTACAGTGTTTGGCAAACTTCATATCATGGTGAATGCTTTCTCTCCCTTCTTTAACTTCTAGGAGCTCACTGGGACAGGTGTGTGAATTTCACCCATCTGCACTAGTAGCTTAGTTCTGACATATCCCAAGTTCCCAATTTTGCAAGTTTCATAAGCTCGAAGATTCTTTTTAGGTGTTTTTACTCTATTGCCAGATAATTATGGATTCAAATGCAAAGTATCCATAGACATTTAAATAATTTACCCAAAGATATTCTAAAACAAAGGAGAACATGTGAATGTATACAGAGTGATACTATTTGTATCCAGGATATTTCTGAAATTGTAACAGTGAGTCAGCAAAACAACAGCTTGAATGTTGGAGAAAAGCCACTAGAAACAAAGAAGTAGCACTAAAGATAGTTCACAAGAACTGACAGTATTTCTCAGAAATATTATAGCACCAACTTGGTTTGTATCAGTTGCTCACTCTCAGCAATTTTTAGCTGAACAGGCTTTAGCAAAATCCAAAGGACTGATATGCTGGAAGAAAATGCTGTGACTCTGAGAAATCATATATAACACTTTCACAAAGACAGACAGAGGGCTCAGGTAATTATTCCTTGCCTATAGTGAAGCTCAATTCACTCTGCATCAAGATAAAAAAAATCTTTTACCTCACAAAAATATACTGCTTTTTAAAGATGAATAAATGAATGAAATATTTTTATATTAAATACTTTACTAAAATTCTAGTCAGACTAAAAAATTAAGCCCCAAACCCTGCCTTAAATAACAGTTGTATCTAAAGCAAGCATGCTGAAACCTCACGCCCTTATTTTTTTAATGAGGGCACCATGAATTCACAGATATTCAGTATGCTTGTATTTTAAATGTTTGCTTTAGTTCCTACCCATAACACAGCAACAACAACCCCTTATGTTTCACAGAAGGTGTTGTGTGAATATACTCATATTTAGAAAAGTTCTATAAAGCGGGCTCAGGAAGAAATTAATAAACTTAGCATCCTGAGCAGGGTACAAATAGTGTGAAGTTAATAATGCCTGTAGCCAGGCATGAAACCATGAAGTTATGGAAATATTTTCATCTTTCATCCACTATGGTCATAGATGAAAGTTCTCTAAGAAGAAAATGTGATGAGATTACACAGCTCCTAATTCTACTGACTTCTTGCACTTTGTCCTTTCTCATGTCCTTTATTCACTCTTTATCACTTCCATCCAAGCTGTCCCTGGATCCTATCCTTCACACCTTCCATCCAGCCCCATCCTTCCCAACCTGTTCCATCTTCCCCATGGTTCTCAACCAGACCCGGCCTCCTTGGCTGATCAGTCAGTTCCTTCCTATTCAGTTTTCTTTTTTTCCCTTCTCTCCCTTATGCTTCCAGTTTCCAACTGGCCTTTCATCAAAGTCTACTTGTAACCATGCTTGGTGATGGAGGTGGAGGGGTCTGCAAGACAAGCTGAGGGATGCAACAACAAGGTCCTGCCTTTGCTTGAGGCACCTGGAATTGCACCAGGGCCACTTTTAGCTGCTCTGCCTTCAAAACCAAGATCAATGAAAAGGACAAGAACACAACATGCTAATTGAAGACAGAAGACCTTGACACAAAGTAAAACTTGATCTGCAATTTAAATTTGGCCAACAAAAATAGATTCACACAGTGAAAATGAAAATTCGTCTTTCAGCCACAAGTATCACATGCCAAGTTCCTGATCTAAAGCACAAGAGCATCAGAGTTTCATGCTCTAGAATAAGGCAGGTAGAACTTTTCAAGGACAGAATGATTTATTTTTGTCTAGCTCCTGTCTCAAAAATGGTTGAAAAGTTTCAGCCAAAAATAACAGGAGGGAAAAAAAAAAAGAAGTCACATTTTAGCAGACAGTTGAATAGCATTGTCAGAAGCTTCACAAATATTTACTGCTATTTCCTACAAAAGTATAAATGCTGGTAGCACATCAAAGTAGTCTGAAAATCCCAAAGATACACTGGTTTAAAAGTAAGACTTAAAAATTTTGACCACCACTACAATGAGGATTCTGCTCTATTCTGGTATAAAATGTGGCATAAATAGACAAGGAAAAAATATCTGAACAGTAAGAATGAAAGAGTTACCAGCAATAAAAGAAAAGAGTTACTAGTTCTTTCATACTAAAGATGGTTAAAAATAAAAGATAACAAAACTTAAGGGACTTGATAATCATTTTACCTTGCTATCCTAAAATGCATTTTCCCTTGCCTGTTGAAAAGCTTGAGTAATCCAGTTCCAGGTAAAAGAACACTAGTTTACTCAGCTTAAGGTCTCATACAAACTTGTGAGTCCTGTCATTTCATAACACTAAAATAATTTCACTAAGTTCTTTGTGAGCATGAAACCAGAATTTCATTTCCTCTCCTACCTAAGGTAGTTCCTCAAAAAATTTGCCTCTGCTTTAAGGCATATAACTTTTATAAAGCACTTTCAATGGCTCCAATCAAGTTTAAGTTGGTGATGAACATCCAACCAAGTTACCAATGTCACTGGATAAAGACCTTATTAATTTGAAATCTTGAATACTTATGGCCACAAAAAACTTTTCAACTTGCTAAGTTAAAGCTCTAGAGACATTTATTATGACGGCTGAAATGTAAAACTTCATTGTTTTTTCATAGCCATTGTAATCATTCTTAGAAAGTAATCATTAAAAAGTGATTACATAGTCTTTTAATTTCACCTAAATTTTTAATCATAAGGAACTTTTCCTTGATCTGATTCTTCCAGAATCAGTCAGCAAAAGGTCTTCTTTATAACAGATTTATGGGGTGAAGTCCAGGTATAATACACACATATTGGTGAAAGAAGGTATGGGTATCTAAGCGTCAGAGCTTTACACATAAGGTATCTGCCTTCTTGGATCAGAACCCAAAGATTCAGCAGCTTGCTGTTTAGCTTAAAGTGCTAAACAGGCATAACACAGTATTTTATTAATAGCTTTACTTATCAAGAACTTATTTTCAGACTTATAAAATTGAGTCAAGTCTGTCCCTCTCCCCACCATGATCTCTGGGTGCCCTGGGGCTCATGCCAATGGCACGATCCCACTGCAGTAATGAAACTGGGACAACAGCTTTCATTTACTTCCCTGCTCACTTATA
>NW_005054307.1:319901-324335 GCF_000277835.1 Geospiza fortis
TCACTTCTCAAGCAAAAACAAACGGCAGTGTAGGCACAGGTGCCAGGAAAAAAATGCATAAGAATATATAGTTTTTGCAGAGGCCTCAGCCTCAGCTGTGCACGGCAGCCCTGGGGCCTCCATTCTAAAGATAAAATATTTCCTGAAAGACTGAAGAACATCAGCATGTGATTTTGTTCTTTCTATAATAAGTAAGAATAATACTTAATTTCATGCTTCCCTTTTCAAGTTCACAAAAGTATGTAAGCCTTCACAGATGCGTAACATTTGCTTTTGGCCCACGTACAAGCAAATGAAACTTCAAATCAGAGAGTAACTTTTTCTGAATATTTTTCCATATATAAAGACAAGCAATTGAAAGAAAATGGCAATTTAATTCCAGACTTTACCAACTGGCATCAGATATAAATTAAGACCCTTAATTTTGGAGCAGCAACATACGTTTAGATTTTGGACAAGTTGGATATTTATTCATGTTACTTATTCATGGTTGGACACTTATTCATGACACATTCACTGTGAATAAGTAATAAACATTTTTGCATTATTTTGCCAAATAGAAGTCAAATTTCAAAGTGGACAGGAACTGACACCCATCTACTAAACAGACAGTTTTTCTATACATTTTACCAAGCAAACAAACATGCCCTAAGAAACACCGTGAGAAAATGACTATTACCAGTATAATTGAGAGTTGTTCACATTTTCTCACAAATTATCCAAGTAATTTGAATTAATGCCACAATCTGCATAGACAAAATGTAAATAATTTTGTCCCAAATCATAAATTATTTTCTATTCTTTTTTTTTTCTCATTTGGTGATTTCTCCTCTCAGAAAACATTTCATCGTGATAAGGCAGAATCCAAGGCTTCCAAAGGTCTTGTGATTAAATTCATAGCTTTGCATGAATGGAGAAAGAACAAAGGGAAAATGACAACAGAAATCAAAATTAAGAAAAAAGTTAACTTAATTTTATTTAACTTTGAAAAACAGAGTAGGAACTAGGATACTGTCAGTCAAGAAGATGAAATAAAGTGAGAAGGACTTTTACAGTGTAAGACAGATGCCTCTTGGCAGAAAAATATATTAAAGTATTTATGGACAGTGCATTCAAAACATAACAAATATTAAATACTGAAATGTGACACTATGCATGCCAAATAACTAGACTTTTCATCATAGTGCCATTTTCACTCATTGAAAATCTGATGGACTGCAGATTGCTTTCTTTATTCTTTCATCTGAAAAATCAAAGTAAGCATGCAAGTGCCATCTTAATAATCTTGGGAAATTAAAAGTAAGATTTTCTTAATTTAATTTAGTCCACTCCAATTTTCAACAGGCCTCAAGGTTATTTTAATGCATAGGGGCCTCATAACTAACATAAATCCTACGCACATAAGATACTCTTCAGGCCAAAGAATCCCAAACCAGACAGATTATTAACACTTTCACCTTATTTCCTTCATGATGGGAGAACATTTGTTTGTACAAGGACCACTGTGTAGCTCTCATCATGTCCCAACACTACTAAGTTTTTCTGACAGAATAAAGCAATGCAATTCAGGGAAGACCAAGCAGAAACACCAGGTAGCTCTGTTGTCAACTATATGGGTCGTCTTGAAGAGAAAACCATGAGAAACACCTTCTATGGCACATGAGCTGCAACCTCCCCAAGAAAAAAAAAAACAGACTCAAAGGTGACAGAGGAAAAGATCATGAAAAGCCATGTAAAGAAAGAAAAACTAAGCAATCCAATATTTTACACAGACTGCAAACATACAACTCTGTGCTGAAGTTTTTATAAATTAAACCAGATCTCTTGTTCCCTAGAAGTCTAGGAAAGCTGGATTTTTCCCAAAGCACATTTGTTTCATCTAAGTGAAATTATCGGTACCCAGACAATTGTCAATATTCAGACACTGGCATGTACAATCCAAAGGCCACAGAGTGAAACAAGGCAAATTGCTCCCGGAGGTAACTGGCGCGTGCTCTGCAGAGGTGACACGCGATTACCACTGATTCACAAGCTACAACAAACATTCTCTTAAAAACATATCTCAAATCCAGGAAGACCACAGGTCTTTCTAACAGCACCGTACTTCCAGAGCCACCTTGCATGTGGGGCACACCAGATTTCAAAGGCTGCCCTCTGAGTGACAAGTTATTCTTCTGGTGCTGTCATCTAGCCAAGAGGGAACATGGGTATGAGTGTGGCACAAAAGGGATGACAAAAAGAGGTGGTAGGTATAAAATCAAATTCTGTCCCCTACCATACAGGATCTTCATTTTTTATCTCTATTATCCACACGAAATAATATTATTAATTACCTGATTAAGACACATTTTTCAAAGCTGCAAAAATTACCAGCTAAGAGGTACAGAGGGAAGACAGGGAAAAGAGCTAAATATTGACTAAATGCCTGAGAAATTTAAGACACATGTTCTGAGCTATTATACACTGAACCCAATCCAATAATAGTTAAAAACCTCAGGCTCAGGTGTGCTTAAAAGCCTGTAATTCAAGAGGAGACCCTGCCTGATTTAACAGCAGTGGGAATGTCTAGTAATGTTAACAATGCAAGAGTATAAGGCTATTGAGTATGACATCCTGGGCAGGAATGAGTAGACATTATATTCCTCTTCTTGCAAAAATACAGACACTTATTGAAGCTGTGCATGCCAAACACGTCTATATTACTTGATCAATATTAACTCAGACAATATTTTGTATGGATATTGCACATAATAACTAAAACTATAAGTCCCTCAAAACTATTATTGCCCAGTGGATTACAAGCTAGACAAGCAGAGGTAAAAACAGCTGTCATATTAATTTAACAATGCAACACTTTGGTTTTTTGTATTGTTCTCATGACATACAAAAGCCTACTGAGCACTGAAAAAGCCACAGTAAGTTAGACCAAGAAAGTGATATGTCATTTGTAGAAGTCCAAATATACCTGTGCAGTTTATCTCCTTTACTCAATTGATTTCCCTCTCTCTCTCACTTACATACTCTTCAGCATATTTGACATCACCTTGAAAGAACGGCAGTTTTTCAAGTCTCCTGCATTGTCCCTGATGACACGTGTGATATGACTTCTTTTAGCTGGGTTACATTGAAACAATCTCATCCAAAATTTTTAAATTGAAAAGTAAAATTCCCACCATTATGAAGCCCCTCAGACATTGAAATAAAGGAGGAACCAAGAAAACCATTTCAAGTGATGACTTAGGTTAGAACCATATTGTTTTGAGAGGTCTATAGCAGTAAGCAATGGGATAGTTACAACACTCTAATTCATGCTGGGGTTTGTGCCACGTCTCCTCCTTCTTAATTCTGTCCTGGCTGTATCAAGAGCTCACTTTGCACCATGCCAGCACCCAACCTACATAAGCCATTGCCTGCTAGTGAAATCAGCAGTACCCAGCAAATGCTCCACGTTCTGACACCATCATGTACAATTCAAGGAAGCTGTTTTGCCTACCCAGCAACTTGAGGTTACAGTGTTCAACAGCCACCATCTCATCCAGGGACTGTTGAGAACAGAGGATTTCTTCCTTCAGTCCAGAACAAATTACAACAAGAAACTCCACCACTTTGATGAAAACAATACAGATTTAAATTCAACTAATAAATTAGGTTATAATTGAGTAATAACATTTTTTACTCTTAATCTGTTTAAAGATGCTCAATAATCTTGGAAGGAATGTTCATGAGAAATTAACACATACCATGAAATGTGAGCATTATAAAATGCAACAGGTAAGAAAACAGAAAAAAACACTTGCATCACTAAGTCTAGCCCTGTGAATTTTGTAACACAACCCCTCTACAAGTAATTTTAATCTGTAGCCAAATAGCTGCAGTTGGTGCTTCTGCTTCAGCCTCCTACCTCAGTTATTTATGTCTCTGCTCTCCATAGCTCTTACTGAGACAAAAAGTTTTAACATCTAAACTATTCTTTTCTTTGCTTCAGGCTACTATTCCATGCTTTACCATCTTTTGAGAACAAATAATTCCCTTCCTTCATTTATATTATTACCTTGAAGTTATTTATAGCCAGTGCCCACGTCCCTTGAGCTCTCTGTTATAGGCTATAAATATAGCTCCCTTAATCCCTTTTCATATGTTTTATCCTCTAGTATTTATATCAGATTTCTAATCTTTATATTTTCTTCTCATTTTAAACTCTTTGTACCACAGCTACAGACAGGATTGCATATAAGTGGTGAAACAAACAAAAAAAATGTTCATTTTAAATATGATCTGTTTATACTGCTATAATTGTGAACACATGAGTGATGGTTGAAATGCATAAACTACTGTAATTGTTTTAATCTCCCAATATTTTTAAAATTAGTTATTTTGAATTTAAAATTTCTAATGTCTTTTATTAGCAAAAATTATTCTAGCCAAATGAGAGCC
>NW_005054307.1:324400-332907 GCF_000277835.1 Geospiza fortis
CCCCATTAACAACCACAACTGAGCCAATTTCTGTTTAAACTTGATTTGTTTTAATCTTAGACATTTAGGGAACAAATTAAGTTTGATGCAAACTGATTTTTTAAGATGCAGTTATGAGCTTTGAATTCTAATTGCATGCATACTTTGAAATACAAAAGCATAAAATATTCTTTCAAAGGGTTACCAATATGGTGACTGAAAAAGGGCCTGGATTTTACTGGGGCTGTGACACTTGGTACCAGTGAAGAATCTGGTCCACAGACTTATCTGGACTTGCAAAACATTCTTCATAAGGTGTCTCACGGGAATTTGTGTCCTGTTCTGTAACTTTATGTGAAGTTACAGGAACTCTATACCTGATCAGAAATGGTTTTAAAGATGAATAGCAGAAGGGAAATAAATATTCTTTTTTGAATTTCAGAAAAGGCTGATAGTGCAGTGAGGCAACAGTCATTTCTATTTTAATAGAGGTCTGGAAAGAAGAATAATGGAAAAAAGATTGATTGGGTTAAAACCACAGATGAAACAAATCTCTTCAGGATATTTCATGGAAGGCTCTGAGGAATGCCAGAGGTCCTAATAAAGCTTTGTGATATGGAAACAAAATACAAGAGTTCACTCATTTTTTGCATGTGCACAGTAATTTCTACTGGGAGGAATGAGCTGAATATACCTTACTGTGCTTCATTAACCTTAATATAACCTTTAAAACAGATGGCTGTCATTGCAGACAGCTCAGTGACAACATGTGGTCAATGTACAGCAAGATCCAAAACTCGGAAGCGCTGAAAGCAGGATAAAAGTAAGTTTCCATATTCATCAATGAGGCTTTGCCATTGGGATTATTCCAGTTCTGTTATCCCATCTCAAAGGAAGCCATGCCAGAAACAGGAAAACACTAATTGGATTTAAGATGATTAAGAGCTTGGGAAGACTTCCATAAGTAGAAAGAGTCTGATTTTCATTTGTGCTACTATGCTTTTTCTGCATGGAACACATACTATTTATATCCACCTAAACATCCATCCATCTATACTGGAAGAGGAAAACCATATTAGAAATGAGAATTATTTGCATAACTACGGGCCTTCTGGGGAGTGCAAGTAAGGGTTACATAAAAACAAAGTAGATTTAGCGCAGAACTGTAAGATTAATGTGTACAGCCTTCCTCCTGCAGAAAGTAACTACTGTCTTTCAGGTAGACATTTTAATTGCATTCAGAATCATGAAGTTTAAGCATCTGACCATGTTATCTAAGGAGAAAGATGAGTTTTCTTCTCTCTACTGAGGGTTTGGACAATTCGTCAAACACCACCTCCTGAGAGCTGGACACAACATGTTATTTCCGACATGATTGTCACTAACTAATGCTTCTAGTTCCCCCCACTGGGGGCACAGTTTGTGGCTGTCACCAGTTCAGATGCACAGACTTTCACAGCAAAGCAACAGCAGTGAAAAATTTCTCTCCTTTCAGATCTGGCATCTTCTACTCTGGCTGTTACTGTGGAGAGCTCAGTTGTTTTGAAGGGTTCTGATCCAAAAAAATGTCTGTACAGCCTTGTGCCAGCCATGAGACTCAAACTGTGTCTTCAATTTGAAACTGCACTCAGTAAGAAATTTATAGCAACAACTGGGAAAATTATATGGTCCTTTTGATCTGTGTTTGCTAACATGTCAGCCTGTCAGTTAGTTATTTTGTGGTTTTGGTTTACATTGGGAAGTATTTGATAACAGTACCTAAGCAGCAACCAGGAAACAGCATCAGACAAGGGAAAATTTTTCTCCCATAACTTGAATTCTACCGATTTTCAGATTGTCTAGGAAATCTAAGGACATACAAAAGCACACTTAAGCTACAAAACTAGAAGACAGAAGGGACTCCAGGGGGAGAATGTTTGGAAAACATTTTCTTCACAAATAAAGAATGGACCAGAAATTGAGTGCAAGAGTGATGAAGGTCTTCCTGGAACAGACACTGCACTGGTACTGATACAGCTTTGAGATGAAGACAGCTACTGGTTCCAGTATATTCAGTTTTGGTTCAGGTTGCTAAGGTAAACAGAGATATAATACTCTACTTAATGCAAAACAATGTACATTTTTAGCGTATTTTCCTTTCACTTCAACAGATAAAATGTACCCTGTGGATGATGAAAGGTAAGTTATTGACAGCTTCACAGGGACAAAATTAGCAGAAATTATACTTAATGGTAAAGTGCTATGTAGTTCACTGGAGTTTAACAACGTGTTAATTAAGTGTGAAATTTTAGGCTCTGTCCGGCAAAATGCTAAGAGAAGCAAGGTGAAATCTCCAGAAGATTTCCCAGGTAGCAGGTTAAATATATTTTTTAGGCCACTGTATGCCATAGCTAAAGCTGAGAGGAGTGGTTGTTCCTCCCTTCCCCACTTGTCCCTCTGACCCCAAGGATGATTGATGCCCTCCTTCCCCACACTGCAGCACCCACTGCAGTGGCACAGGGGCCTGGGGGTCATGTTTTTAACCAACATCAGCTCTTCATTCCACCAGCCCCAATGGACACATGAATACCTGTGCTGGTACAAGTGATGTGACTGTCCAGCAGAAGAATGAAGACCCAGAGAAAAGGAAGAAAGGAAGAGTCCAGATTTCTACACTCAGTCATGTCTTTCTGAGTCTGCAGGACAACACTGAAGACTATTTGGCTGCTAATGTTTTAAAATCAGCCATGCACCTAGATCTCCTAAGCACTACCAGGAGAGACCTGTAATAGTATTCCCTAGAAGAAATAACAAAGACAGGTCCTTAAGAATGAGTTTCTGAGGTCTTGGGAACAAACATGTGCTGCTGCACACCTCTGGGTATCTGCAGATGAAGAACAGCAGACCCAGATGAGGAGGTTTATGGAATGTGCCTCTGGTGGGCTACTAGGCCTGCAGAAGGAAAACCACCTTGCCTCAGGCATTCATTCAAGCCTACCCCAGAGTTCCCAAAATGTTTAGTTTTTACAGGTTTTAATATAGCCATACCAGAGTGTCCTCGGTGAAGAGAGGCAGAGTAAGACTGGTGATAAGGCTATATATTTTTATATATATATATCTTTGTAAATGCATACCAGTGACAAGTAGATATGCATGACCAGTAACCAGAGAGAGGCAGTCTTTCTTAGATAATATTTAAAAGTTTTATCCCAAGGGTAATTTTCTTCTAAATATTCCCATTTCTAACCATATATTTTCTAAACAAAATAGCTGTGTCAATATTAGAATCCTTAATCATTCATAGCATCACCATTACTTAGTTCAGTTACATTAGCACTCCTTTATTTCTTTGCCTATGTCCTTTTGGTTTTGGCATTTGTTAGTAAGTTCTCCAGATGCCCCATTATCACCCTGTATACACTGGCACAAGAAGAAAAAGAACAAACAAATCAGAAAATCAGCACAGAGCTCAGAAAATTGCCTACTAGGTCAAGAAGAAAAGGCAGGACAGGAATGGTGCAGCTGACACAGGGATGGAAAATTTTGGCAAAGCTCTGCTGAGATTGTTCTGCAGGTTCTCCAGGAAAGCTGAGCTACTTTGGAGAGAAAGAGTTCAGGATGGTGAGATGCAGCAGAATTTGCAGTATGTGCATAAACAAAATCTGTGTCCTATACTGCTCCCTTTCACAAACCTCATTCTCAGACCAAGAAAACAGAAAAAGAATGTCTACAATGGCAAGAGAAATCCCTGAATACTAGCTTATGTGTCATTACAAGAGTAACACAGCTCTGGGTTGTTTTTAAAAACAACCTGGGTTGTTGATTCTAAAATATTCATACTTTCCCATGTATTCTTTATTATGGCATTAGAGATTTCTTTGACAGAAACTTCTCTCATCTCAGTTGATTTCTTTCTTAACTGTTTCCAACTATATTTTTCCTGTGTTCATGGACAGTTAGAACCGTGCTTCAAAATCCCCTGGTTTCCACCTCCCACATAGTTCTCTTACATCTTCAGAGCCTTTCCCACCCTCCCTCACAACAGCATTTTAACATAGGAAGTGCTTGTATAGCTCATTTCTGCCCTACTACTCCATTTATAAAATTCCCTCATAATTTCTTCCAACCTTTCTCTTCTGCCAGTCCTTCCTTCATACTCCTTGAGAAAATCTAAGTAAAACTTACTATATCCTATGGAATTATTACTGTGATAACTACTGACAATACTTAATAGAAACAATAAAGTTTTCTTCATCTTCTGAAATAGATCCTGTAGGAAAAAACAGTGACAGCACATAAAAGGATACAAACTTCCAGATGTGTGTATGGGAACGAGTGGATGCCTCCTTGGAGTCTGGAGCAGTTTTGGGCATACACATGACACAGGCTGGAGAGCTACTAGATAAAGGTAAAATGCTCTCCTGAATTTAGGTCTCACTAGATTTCAGCAGCTGCTGTGCAGGGATTTTTAGGAGGAGCCTTCTGAAGCATCCTAGAAATTTCTATATAATCCTTTAACATTATGTGCCTACATGAAATAAATATATGCTAATATAAAGACAGTAAAATTACGAATACTGATGATTTTCCTTTTGCTATTTCTAACACCATTCTGTGCCTCATACTAATTCCATCACTATTTATGTTAGCATAAAGTCTCAAAAAATCTAGGTATTTTACTTTATGATTCTTTGTTATATTGCAACACATATTCTTTTAAGCACTTCAGAACTTCAAGGTCAAATTCAAATTAGAATATAAAAAATTTGAAGAGTCCAGGAGTTTTACATTTTTCTGTCTGTAAAAAAAAGACTTCACAAGGCTTAGGAAAAATACACATTTTCAACCAGGATATTTATCTAGAGATCAAGCAAGTGCATGTAGAAAAGTAAGAACTTACTTTCTCTGCAAAAATTGGAATTATGAGCAGGTAAATAAAAAGGCCAACACTAACATTTTACTAAATGAGTACAAAACTCCAAAAAGAGTCTCTATGTAAGATTAAGCACTAACAGTCTGTTTTCCCTGCTTTCTCTCATTTTGTTGCTGCACAACACCAACAAGGAGGTGGCCTTGGGCACCAAGAAAGAAAAAGGAAACTTGGATTAAGAACAGAACAATTGGGGGAAATTATTAAATTAACATTAAGCCTGCTCATTATTCCATTCCAGACTTCACTGAAATTGAATAACTGTGGTTCCTCCCTGTGGCATGCATACCTTTGACCACAGGGATCACGAAAGAGGAACAATAGTCTTTGATTGTAAAAACATGATTTATATTTGGCATTTTCAAAGAATTCATTCTGTTACTTCTCTTGTCTCCCTTTGATGATATTCAGTCTTATTACTAGGAAGAACATGTTATCATTAGAATAAAGCAACCTGCATTTTTAGCATATTCATCTGCAAAAGGCCTGAACTCTTGGAGCTTATCATGTTTGTATGCTCCACAAGCTGGAAGGAGTTTACAACCATGAGACATCAAACAAATAAAACAGATGTGTTGGCTATGCTCAGATTGTACTAAATGCCAAAGTACCTTTACAGTCATGCAGAGAACTGCCAGGCTGACAAAAAAAAAATGAGCTGCTTATTATATAATGGGAGTTAAAGCAGCACTGGTTCAACCATGCAGAGGCTTCGACCGATTTTGCAAACCTTTTTACACCAGTAACATTTTAAAGTAGAACAAATCAGGTGCCCCCTGATTACACAAAAAATCTGCATGAAGACAGAAACATGCCATTTATTTAGAGCAGAAAGCTAAAAGAGATGGGATTCATTAGATAATTATAATCCTTTAATATTTCCATTTTTTGTCAGCTGCCTGCTTCTCGAGCAACAACTGCAGGCAGAGGCTGCACTGACACCCAGCTGAAGATCTGCTACTTTCCTATTTTTGCTGCTCTTTGCTAAACTGCCACTAAAAGCTAAAAGCTTCCTCCTAGTTATGCACATACAAACACAAAAATCCCCGGCCAACTGCCTTAGGAGAGAACAAGCCTTACTGTGTTCTTGAACAACAACTCTGCTTTAGGTTTAAAGTTTTTCTACTGAGAAGAAATGTTTGTGTAGCAATCATGAAGAACACTCTAATAAAATTTGTCCATTTACTGAAGCTTCCTGTTATGTCTTGTGAAAATCACACAGGAGGCTACTTGTACAGCAGATATCACTTTTACGTAACAAAACTAGTTGGGTCCATTTTGGAGGAGCTTTGTGCATATGTGACATGTTCACACTGAACATGGAGCTTGACAGAGCCGACCTCTAAAAATAGCACCTGGTTATCCTTGCTCTCATCAGCAGCCACAAGCTCATCTCAGCTCTGTCATTTGGTGCATCAATCTGGCACCCCTCTCCCTCCTCCAGAACAGACAGAAGTAGTGGTACCCTGAGGTATCTTGTTGTAGGAGAGGTAAGATGTTTGCATCTGCTGCGAGCACACATTTTAAACAATATCCCTGCCCCTCATCAGGCAGTTATCATGTTGTTTTGGCAGCAGGAAGGAATCTGTGGTTTTTCTTGAATGTTGCTCTTCTTTATTTAAACTACCAGAAATAAAGCAAAAATGACAGAATGCTCTGTCTATAAATAATCATTCCGGTGTACAGTTATATTAGGAGGTAACTCAGATGGCATGATAACGCCTAACAGGCTAATCTTAGACCTGTAATGCCATAAGATGAAAATAACTAGGCTAAGAATAACTGACCCAGAGGAGTCAGCCTGTTAAAGAGATCCACAGAACAGGGCATTTTAGATTTTCATGTGTTTAACAATATCTGCCGACTGGTTTCTTTATGGTATTTTTTACCCAGCATGTAAAACTCTTACCCCCCAGCAGCAGTTGGGAAAGGTTAAAATGCAACAACATCTGAAATCTCCCCCATCATCAAAACCTGAAATGAATGTGCATATTTTGCAGGCTATCTATCTATTCTGCTTTCTCCCAGCTATTGGTTTCTCTGCAAAGACAGTGCAGAAGAGAGGGGCTGGGCAGTCAGCACAGAAACATGGGTCTGGCAGTAGAAGAATTACAGGCGTTCCACATATCGAGTGCAACCTTAATGAACTAAATGTATTCTGCTCATAGTTTTGTAGAAGAGAAGACTGACTGGGGCTGTGTGTTTGAGTGCAGCGCAAACCAATACATGTTATAAAGCCAAACAGCTAAAGCACTAAACAACTGAAATAAAAAGCTGTTTTCCAATAAAGAGATTTAGTTCAACACACTGCAGAGAGGGAGCTAGTGTCCTAGCACCAGTACTAGAGGACATCTGTACTAAATGCAGTGTTTAATGGTCTCTGAAAAGCACCGAAAGGGGTTTTGAAGTAATGTTTTGCATAGTTTTTTATTTACTTTCCAGCTTTTCTAACTTGCTATTCTTGTCAGTCTTGTACTTTGAATTTCAGGCTTTTCTCACAACCTATAAATATACCTCCTAATATAAATCAAGAACATCAGCTAATCACATAGCATCAGAAACTACAACTGGAATAAAAAAAAAAAAACAGAACAAAAGTAGGAAAAGGCAATGTTATAGCATTAGTTCTTACAGCATTAGACACATGAAATTGGAAACATCGGTCTGTATTCAATGTCATCTCAAATACAAAACAGAAAAAGCAGCTTACTTCCATTTTCCCATGGTTTTGTTCAACTGAATTCACAACCAAAGTTTTGCCCAGCATACATTGCAGGGCAAAGCCTCTACTCAAAATCAGTGAGATTGTAACTACACATGACCTGCAGGTCTACGTTGCTTGTTTCTTCTCATTTGTATTAATTGTATATGGCTAAGGCCTTACACTTCCCTAGCAATTAATTGAAATACTTCTGCTATTACTACGAAGAACCAGATTATCGTATACCTTGTCTTTACAAAAGGCATGGAAAAAGCCAATCTGTTTGTTATCCAAAACTTCCCTATACTGAATTTCCACACTCAATTTTTTCATTAGTCTGAAGAGAACCACAAAACTCAGCACATCTATTCTCATTCTTTCTGCTCTCTCCAAAGTGTTACTGCCTGAAACACCATAAATGAAACATTTGGTATCTGTAAGAAGTTTATGTTACCTGATTGAGATACACAAATATGTCAAATTTTTAATGAGTATCAGAGCAAAACTTTAAATTAACTTGCTTTCTGCAGGTTCTCCACAGAAAAAGGTGAGCAAGTAAAGGTTCTGTTCAGGAAAAAAAAAAAGAAGAAAAATATGGGAGGGCAAATATCAAAGAACTTTCCCTGAAGGCAATATAAATCCATGAGTAAAGCAAACCCCATGTATACAAGGTCATGCAGACATATGATAGAGACAACATAGAGGACACACTGTGCACACTGGGGTTTACTGAGGGAAGATTGCTCATGAGCTCCTGCCAACCCACGTACAGCACGATGCATGCAGCAGTAATTCTGTCATTTATATTCAAGTGACACAGTTTACATTTCCTGACTGGCGCAGAGAATAAACATTCACTACATCCACTTGCGACACCTGTGAAATTGAAGGTATTTTACAAGCCTGTAGGTAGGTGAA
>NW_005054307.1:332950-336894 GCF_000277835.1 Geospiza fortis
TATCGATTCCTGGTCCTGACAGGTATCATTTACTGTGTTTCACAGAAGGATAAGCTGACATAAGCAGGATTGTGTAACTTGCTCAGGTCACCTGTCAACCCATTGACAAGCCAAGCTTTAAGCTCACTATCTCCTTGAACTCTTGATTTTTCAGCAGAACAGCTTTGGGCAGGAAGCAGAGGATGTCTTATCCAATAAAAACCACGGTGGAATTCAGGCAGGGTACTTCAAGACTGTACATCAAGATATGGCCAGTGGGGAAGACTTAACAACCTTACCCTTTGAAAAACCAGCGCTGTCTATTAAATCACCAAAAGCTGGCATTACTTCCTGAAGTCCCACATCTACAGATACCAGGACTGGGTAGGTCCTTCCTTCTCCTTCACGCAACTACCATCTATTTAAGAAATGTAGTCCTGCATCGCTTATTTATTAACTACATTTTAATGAGTGCTTTTCCCATGGACTGTGCTGCACCAAATGCTTTTTTGCAAGGACTTTCAGTTTATTACTTGTGCTGTGAAAAGATCAGAGGCCATGAGCCAGAGGCTGAATGTTAGGATCCACTGTGGCATTGCACACACATGGAAATTGAGTCTTTTTTGTGTAAAGTAAAAGGGACAGAATAGATAAATAATTCCAGGTAAATAAGAGGCTTTAGACCCCAGATTTGTTTTGCAAATGTGAAGTTAAAATAACTATGGTACCAAATAAGAATACATCAACATAATTTTCTCATATAAAGATGCACAGCACTTGCTGCTGCATTTTAGAGCAACAGTACCATATGGGAGAATTTAGTTCAGTCTTCTAAAGACAGCTGAAACTGCTCTCTGCAGTAAGGTGTAGGTGTCTGCAAATTACACAGCTTCTTAGTCAGCGCCGATCTAGATTGCTCCATTCATAATTAGACTTTTGATTGGTACCTATCCAGATCATCTCATTCATAGTATGACTTACAAGCAAGGATGGAGGCAGACAGGCAAGGCAGTAATTGAGGGAATACCAGGAGAACTGATTCTCATGTCTAAAGTATTTCCCATGCCTGCTCTTGTCAGAAATTTCTTAGACATTTTGCTTTGCAAATCAAATCCATTGGCCAGCGAACTTGTCCTCTTTGAGGGACCTCTGCAGCCCAGCTTAAAATCAGTTGCATAATATGTGTGCATTGTATCTGGATACCAGCAAACCTAAAAATCTGACTGTTGTTGTCTGTTTTAAGTTATTCTTGAAGTCTTTGGAGCAAGCACATCAAGGGCGCAAAGCACAAACTTTTATGGATCTGTTATTTTCTTAACTACATGCTGAGTATAAATCACACACATTTAAGCAAAGACAACTTTAAAGTAAGAGCATTGTGAAAAGGAAAATTCAAATGACTGTTTCTGGCTTCTCCAAATGCTAGTGCATACTGTCATACCCTAGCTATTTCTTTCTTCCCTACATGCATCATAAATGGAAAGAATGAAAAGTTACCAGAACTGATCCTGCAAGATGCTGAACATGCGGGAGATGGAGGTAACCAAGAGCAGCACCAGGCTTTGAGGTTTCATTGACATGAACTGAAACTGCAGACTATGTATAATGTCAACTACTTGTAGTCTAACTGCATATTTTAAAGGCCAACTGAAACACAGAGGAATATTTCATGTTTCACAGAATAAATATATACTTAAACATCTTTTATCTGGACAATGTTATTGAATAAGCTTTTGTAGGGATTGTTTTTAGTCTAAGCCCCCCCTCTTACTCTACTTGGCACTACAGGGGAAATTGTGTATGTTATATGGACTTACCTAATGTACTATCAGATACAAATCAACAGTTATATGATATTCTTATTTCCAATGAAGACAAACAGAGCTATAAACTTACAGAAAATCACCTTATTTTCTTGAGTTTCAAATGAAAAAATTGCTATTATATTATTTGGCAGTTAAAGGGTAGCACAGTGAGATAAACCCCCAAAATTTTCACTTCTGAACCATTTATTTCAACTTGACTTGGTACTAAAAAAAAACCAACAACAACAGCAAAAAACAAAGTAGGGAGAGGACACAATCGGCCTTATCTCTAACCAATTTAAAAGTACTGGACACCTGTTGAGCTGTTCAGGAAAACTAAGGAAATGCAATGAAGCAAAGCAACAATTCTTGAACAAGAGGTTGACACTGTAGATGGCTTTGCAGAAGAACTGTAACACTTCCAGGAAAGCTTTTGCTCTTACCCATAGTCTTTGCTAGAGCTTTGCCGTTCATAGTTATAAATGTGCCTTCACCTGATTTGTGTCCCTCACAAAGAAGCTGAAATTGATGATCAACAACCTAAAATTGCATGTAAGAATGGAGCACAAGTAGAACTTTTAGCTCTTTTTCTACAAAGCAGGAAAATAAACAGTTTTAAAAAAACAAACAGACATAGGCTTAACAGGTGTACTGAAAGAGGTAATATGCGAAGAGAGGTATGGTCTACACATATAATTGTCTTTAGAAATTGAGGTCATTCAACTTTTGGGAAAGAAAAGGAAAAAGAAAAAAAGAAAAAGAAAAAGGAAAAGGAAAAAAAGAAAAATAAAAAGAAAAAAGAAAAATAAAAAAGAAAAAAGAAAAAGAAAAAGGCAAAGGGGGCACAACTAAGACTAAAATACACGCAAATAATTAATCCCGTATCACACATATGGATCTTCTACAAAACTAACACTTCCTTAAAAACAAAGTAAGAAACCTAGGTTTAAATAGATGTAAACTGAAAAACACTGTGCCTTAATATACAAGAGTTTCATCCCAATAAAAACTGTACTGGAATTAACTTTAGGAGAGAATAGGCAAGGGTAGACAACCTGAAATGTTGACATTTTTAGCCCATCTAAATTGAAAGGCAATGATTCTTCCAAGTTAATTTATCCTCAGTAGCAAGTCTCAAACACAGCTAGGAAGGAAACTAGAAAACACAGGGGTAGCTGTGAGGAAACATACATGAGGAAACATGCAGTGTTCTTTCTGAGCAGCTTTGAAATACCTTCATGAAAAAACACATCCGATTTACATCTCAGTGAGTCGTTACCTGTAACTAGCATTGCCAGGTTCACAAATATTTTTAAAGGAACAAAATAAACCATGCAGTTTAAAGACATTTTGCAGTAGCACTGTGATGAAAAGAGAAAGGTATTGGTATAAAGCCCCCTTTATATGCAAACTAGAGAAAAGGAAACTCACAGAAAGAGCAAACCCTGTTTACAACAGACATATGACTAGAATTGCTTATGAGGGGCTCTAAATGCAGCCTCCTGACAAGGTCTGTCTGAGGGAGCCTCTTCCTGTGAGCAAGCCTCTACCATGAGCCCCATTTTGCAATCACGCAACAAAACAAACAAGGAAACCCAAACTCGACTTCAGTTGTGAGCATGTTGCTGTGTCTGGAAAGCAGCAGACCAAAGGAGACAAACTCCTCGCAAAAGCAGCAGCAGCTGCAATCTAAAATACTTCCAGAATTATATAACAACAACTTGGATAAAGCCCACAAAAATCAAGTCATTTCTTGAAAGGAAGGGTGTTTACTTGTCATGCTAGGCTGTACGTTCCGGGTCAGCCACTCAAGTCTAAGGCACGGAGCTGTCTCTTACCTGAGCTGATCATACTGTGCATTCTTTGCTGAGCCAAGAGCTGTTCACGTCCAGAAACCCCATCTGAGGAAAAACACGATTCACTCTCGTAAATTGTCTGCAGCATATTCCAACTGGTCTGCACTTCAGCTACACAAGAGATTCATCACTGCACTTGCACATAGGCGTCGGGCACGACCCTCTGCGGTCCTACCTCCTTCAGCGAGGGTCGTAAGATAATATGCTTCAGCAATTAGCAGTGTTTAAGCATTTGCACAAGTATCTGTGAGGAGAAGGAAAAGCCCAAATCCGCCGTCGGCAGCCCCCGCCCGCAGGAAGGGAG
>NW_005054307.1:337066-351867 GCF_000277835.1 Geospiza fortis
CCCGGCCGGCTGTCCCTCGGCCAGGCGGCTGGGCGAAGTTGGCGGGAGCAGCAGCGACAACTCCTTTGCATTTGAATTGACACCCTCGTGGCCCAGCGGCGGCAGAAATAGAACAATGGCCGGCCTGAGCCAAAAATAGGTCAAGCATGGCCGGGTGATTGGAGCCTGCATTAATGCGTTTAAAAATACCATAGCAAACACAGCTGTCCAGTCTCCGTCTTTCAAACTGCCGCCCGTCCTCTGCGCGCCGCCCGGCCTCGGGCTCAATTAACCCCTTCCCCCTGCCCGGTGTCACTGGGGATACGCCAGGGAGGAGGCAGGAGTGGGACAAGGACGGTCCCCGCCCGGGACCTGAGCCCCTCTCCCTCCTCACCCTCCCCCGGGGAGTGTTTTGTGAAAAGAGAGCAAAACGCCACGGCCTCTGCCCGTATCGGTCCTAAAATAACGCTGGGAGGTTTTGCTGGCGATGTGGTTTCTGCCTCGCCCACGCGCAGCCATCCTGCTGTTCTATTTTTGCTGCCCGTTTCTCTGGCTACGCCACAGTTGGCTTTGGCAGGGGAGGGAGCCAGGCGGCCGCCAGCTCCCGGCAGGACCCGCAGCCGGAGAGAGAGAGAGGCGATTTCTGCAGCTCCTCGGGCCGGGGGGAGCAGGAGGCGGGGGCAGATGCCAATGCGGACCGGGGTTTGTGCGTGCAGCTATAAGCAGCCTTTCCGTATTTAGCATGCTTCATATAATTCTTATAGTAAGTCACCGATTGTGGCACAGCGTGTTAGACACACTTACGGACTATGCACTGTTTGGTTGACTTGCTAAAATTTGGAGAGAGGCTGAGTAGTTCACACTTATTTTTAGAAGCATTAGGCAATTTACACAGCGTCTTTTTCAGTTCTCCAAGATGATGTGGTTTCAGAAGAGCAGCTTTTGACAGCGTATCAGACAACAGCACCATGCTCTTCTGTGGTTTGACAAGTTTCACACGTGTGAAGCCTGTTTTTCATACTGGTATTTCAAAAGTTGCATCTCATTTGATCATTAATATACCTACACACAGATAACTTTCATTTCAGTGTTACAGACAGTACTTTACTTCTCAGAGCCCTACTCTGCCTTACAGCACTTTTTATACAGGTGACCAAAGCTGTTGCTGTCTATGTTATACAGCAGCTTGACTACTGTCGTACCAAAATTATGTCTGCTCCATGTTCCTGCTCCACGGGAGCAACAGTGGCCACTGGGATGTAATTCCTCACCATAAATCAAGAAGCCAACACAGAAGCCATGTTGGAGCTTTCTAGAAATCCACAGTATTCTCAACTATCAATATAATATTTTGCTCCTAAAGACACAAGAATTTGCCCAGTATTTGGGGTTCTCTTCTGCCTTTTGGTGAAGAATCTTCTGTATGCTTACATGACAGATGATAGCTAAGGGCAGTATATATTGCAATATACTTCTCATCATTGTGTTACCCAAGAAAAGATTCCCAATAACAAAGTACTGAGACAATCCTGTGATGTTTGGCTACTTGATGGCACCTAGGAAGTCTGTGGCTCAAGTCTTCCCATCATCCCAAACATTTTCTTCTTCCATGTGCCAAATCACCCGGTCCTGATGAGAGTTAAGGCCTGCCCCCTGGACAGGGAGAGACCGCAGCAGCTGGCAGCAGCTGGGGTTTTCCCTGGAAGATCCTCAAGTTAGTACCTATCACTTCTTGCTACCCTGCTCTCCTTGGCATCTCTCTTCCCTGCTGAGGAAGCAGTGAAGCCCTGCAGATGGCATTGCACCCAGCTCTGCAAAGGGCCATGAGCAGGGGCAGGGGCACTGGCAGCGCAGTGACAGGTAGGGTGTTACAGTGCAAGATTTCAGGTGAGCACAGCACATACCATTGCATCATGAATTGCTGACAATTTGGTATCATAAACATTTTCTCTGGACAATAAAAATGCCCAAATGTTTTGTGGGAAATACGTGGCCTTTCCACAGCGCAGAGCAGTTTAACAGAGTGCAAGAACCATCACCAGCAGAAACAGAAATCTCCTCTAATGCAGAAAAAGCTTTTTATAGACAGAAGTAAATAGAAAAAGTGGAATTGCTTATGCCCTTCAACCAAACAGAACATGACGCTGTTTGGTGATTCAGTGCCTCAAAATAATCAAGTTTCATATTACAGGGAAACACGGGAGGAATAAGTTAAAAACAGGTCAGAACATGGAAAACTGTGGAGTGTGGGATCTGGTATTAGGTACCCATATGTGTTTATAACTTCTTATATATGCAGCTGCAGTTTAAAAGATAGTGTTCACAGCTCTAAATGACTTAAAATACTGCAGTAACTAACTAAAAGCAAACTATATTCAAGAGCAGAAAATGTACACTTAGATATTTAGCTGCAAGTGTTCTTAATTCCGACGTACATATTTTAAACTGACAGACACATAAACTGTCTTATGTTCACTCACTCACAGACCACAATAACTACAGCATGATGCTATACATTTTAGATGATACATAAAAACTATATAAAAATATTTTACTTATGAAATCAGTCACCACAAAGGTAAGGTTTTTACAACCTGAATTCTTCCGACTTGCTTTGACATAGTATAAGCCTACTTTGGTACATGCTTAGGTTTAAAACACATGTGTAAATCCATTTCTTTTCAACATAATATTTAAGCACATGCTCAAATTCTGTTGATTGCAATAGAATTTAAGCACATAGTTAAACACTTTGCTGAGTCAGCCCAGACTTTAACTGCACAATCACATGAATTTAAAGAGCTCCTTAAGAGTCCCACGGGGGAAGGATAAAGGGTTCATGCCTGAAGAAAATCTGGTTTTTATTTTTAAAGCTATGGATGTTATAAGGTGACATTTTCATGCAGGAACATGAGGGGATTTTTTCTGTTTTTTTCAAATGCATTTCCTAAACTTGGAGAAGTTTAATGATGCTGGCAGTGAAGGTAAAATGCTGAAATGATTTAGTGCTGCTGAGGTGACTCTAAATGCAATCAGCCACTTTATAGAAAACTTAAGGCATGTTAGTAGCACTGTGATCTCATTATAGCATTTTCACAATGTGTTTCTCTTATTTTCCCTCTGAGTTGTTCAAAACAAATAAATATAAGGAAATTAAATCTGGAAACCCCATTACTGCAATATTAAGACTAAGAAATGAAGCCCTCAAATTGGAAAGAGCTAGGATTTCTACTGTTATTAACTCTGCAATATTATCGTTAAGTAATACTTTTGTGGTTTTTTTTTTAATTTTTATTTTCCTTTCAAAGTACAGTGTATTACTGATTGTTTTTAGCATATCCCATTTTTCACATGCCATTCTGGAGCATTGCCTTCATTCATATTAATAATTTAGTTTCTGCTTTTGCAGTTTTCTTACTTGTAAATGAATACTTGCAGAGATTTTTTTATCATACTGCTCAATTGTATCATATAAATATTGAACGTGTTAAAAAAGACATGTTCTTTAGCTTCTAGTCATATGCTTAAATGAGGACATTGCAGTCTTACATGTGTCCCATTCAACCTTTTTTCAGCCCCTTTTCATTTGGCAAGTGAAAAAGCAGGGAGTAATAGCATGCATCAATGTCAAACAATTCATAAACAAGTGGGAGCTAAATTAAGGTTGCATGAGTAGAATTAAATTTGGCCTATTTCAGTACTGGAGGTTAGAGTTCTAATCTTTGCAGCCTAAAGACTTCCTAACTATTTTTGTGTATCCAGTCACTGGGATTAAAAAAAAAAAGGAAGAAAAAAATTAACTATTTTGTAGAACAGATGTTTCTGAAGCCACAGTTCATTAGATACCATTAGTACCACATGAAACCCAAACATCCAGCATAAATTACTGCAGCTTATGCTAGAGGATTAACCATGTTAACGAACAGCTAAAGACTATTACCATAGAGAAGCAGATGGTTTGGGAGCAGCAAGAAATCAGGGGAGATGCTGTAATGGTCTGGTCCTTCTCCCTCTTGGAACTAAGGGACCATATTCCAAGTCCCTGGAGGAGTTCAAATGGGTTGCTTAATCCATGTGCTTTGGTTAGAAATACAAAGTACAGGAATGTCTCCAACCAACTCTCTGTGTAGCAAGCCTTGGCATTGCCTGTGCAGGAATACATGGTGCTTTTCTTTGCAGGGTTGGGAAACCATGTGATGGACATTTTTTTAAGAGGAGAAAACTGCAATTCTAGTGTTTTAGCTCAATTCAAGCTTCAAAGGAATTTTCTGGGACAAAGAAAGGCATATCTGTAGCTTTAGGGGATTTTGTGACAAACAATGGGAGAGTAAAACTTTACAAAGTTCTGAGGATAAGAAGTGCTATGTAAGATAAATGTATGGCTCTCTTATCATCTCTTGTATAAGAATTCAAAGACTCTTGCATCTTTCTCATGCAAATTAGCTCAGGGGTTTTGTAACTAGCTGATGACATCACTTCTTTCTCCTCTTAAAATACAATTTTTTATTCACATAAATAAATCTACTAGAAATTAAGTCTTAGATTCAGGACAACACCTCAACAGCACATAGTTGATTATAAGCACAAGGCTTAAGTTAAGCATATGCTTAAGGGCTTCATAAATTCAACTTTCCTGAATCACAAAGCTCAAGTAATAAAAAGACCTTAACACTAATATAGAGGTATGTAGCAAGTAAATACTTAGGTTAGGGAAAACATCAAAATCCATTTATTCTGTTGACAAAGCCATTTTTCATGTTGGAACTAAAATCTCCATGTTTTGTGGCAAGACTGAGGTAAATTGCACATAAACAACACAAGCCCAAGTAACGTCAGATTAATGACAAATAAATGCCTCAGACCAGCAAAGCACTTTGTCCCTTTTATGCCATTAATGAGTTTAGAGGAGATATGAGCAATGTGAGATTTCCTGGCTCTTCCTGGCTGTGCCCACTTTCCTTAGAGAGACACTAGAGCTGTGCTGGCTGCTCCTGGCTCCACCAGGCACACCTGGGTGCGCATGCACAAAGGAGCCCTGGAGCACATCACCTGGGGCAGCTGCCAATATTTTCAGCATCCTCCAGGCGTTTCAAGCTTGTTGCACACCTAATGAGCAGATAATCTGAGCCTCCATGCAGGGTTCTGCACTGCATCTCCTAATCATGGGTAGTCTGGCAGGTCAGATCACTTGGTCACTGTTCCTGGACAACAGACTACTAAATCCCTATGTCTAGAAAACCAATAGAAACACCATCTCTAGCTTGTAATATATGTTTGAGTGATTTTTTTTTTGATTTAAGACAAGAAATGTAGGCCATGCATGCTGCCTGGATAATTGAACTGTGGAAACCAGTGGCCGTGCAAAGGTTTTGGAATCATAGCAGAAGCCAGCCAACCAAATACAAGCTCCTAGGATTACACCAGGACCAAAAAGGCTAATAAAATCCCTGGGAATGTAACAAGTTTGTACTTAATAACAGCAGTAAGGTGATATATATATTCATAGAATATCTTGGGGTACTGTAACTTCTCCCAGTAAAAATACTTGAAAAGGAATGCTGAAAAACTGAGGATGGCTGGACATGCAACATGCATAAAATAGGTTTGGAAAACCTTTGAAAACCAGAAACCTAAAGACCTGTGATTCTAAATTTATTGATGAAGCTCAGGGGTGGTTTGGCATTGTCTACAATGCACAGGGCAAGATGTCCAGTGGGATAGTAAAATGGTCTTTCTTTTAAGAAATAAGGCCTTAAGAAAAATCCATTTATTAGAAAAATTCAAGCCAGAGGTGGACATGCATTTTAAGCATGCTTCAAACACTGCAGTAACTTCCAAATGAGCTTTACATCAGTATTGACCATGTCTCTGAAAAGAAACTTACACAGTTCTGTATGTCAAGCTTAAGGCAACTTTTGTTGTAGAACTCCAAGACAGGTCTTATCTCATGAGTCTAAAAAGGTCACATCATGGGGGTAGAATTATAGAATTGTTTTGCTTGAAAAAGATCTCTAAGATCATTGAGTTCAATCATTAATGTGAGTATATCCAAGTCCACCAGCCAGTTCCCACTTCAGGTCCGTTCAACACTAGTAAGAACTACTAAGTATTGCTGAATTAATGGAATAATAAATTCCACAGTCATATATACTAAACTAAACTAATTATTCCTCTATCAGAAATAATTTTATTATTTGAAATTATCCTCTCCTGAAAAACAAAGTCTTAATTTTTGCCTTTTTTTTTCTTAATCCAAATGATATTTGCTTTCCTATGATACTAAAAAAGCTTTTAGAAGAGTAGAACGGTGGAGTGCACTGTAAATAACTTGTGGAAAAAAGCCTTTGGGGAAAAAAAGAACCCACAAAATGTTTGCTTCATTTTGCTATTCAAAGCTGCCCTTTTACATCAAATAATTAGATTTCAAAAATAGGGTCTTTCTAAATACAGACTTGGATTCATGAAGTGATGAGGTGGCTTTACATAATATATTACAAGCAGATTATAAAGCTATAGTAGATTTAAAGCAGACTTTTAGTAGATAGATACCAATGTAGATTGGAACAATTACTCTTCTAAATTAAAAAAAAAGACATTTTCTTAAATTAAAAAAAAAGTTGAAATTAAGTCAGAGAACTGTCACTTCAATCCAATGGAAGCTTGGCCAAGAAAAAACATTTTATATACAACACTATAAAAAGGGCCTCATTTAATGTGTGGGCCAAAGAATGGACCTGAGATAGCAGGCCATGTGCTTGGCCGTGGGCACACACCAGTTTCTCCCACTGTTCTGCCTGCTTGGATCTCCTTCCTCTGCCAGCATCTCCACCCCTCACAGAGGAGCATTCAAGCACATGGAGAAACAGTGCTGGATGCACAAACATGCCCCTGAGAGCAGTAACAAATTGACCACTGCTGCGCTCTGCAAAGGTCATATCTCATACTGGTCAATAATGCTGTTATGAAACCACACAAAATCCTCACAGTTAGCTGGGCCAGGATGGCAACAAGCCTCTTCTGGATTTTTTTCAAAATGTTACAGTGAACCCAGATCCAGTTTCCATCTAATTTTCTTCATCCTCTTGAACTTTGGTAAGGAATAGATCTGAAACCCAAAATGTAATCAATATTCACCAGCTTGGGAGCTGATTTTACACTGCTGGTGAATTTGGGGAAATGTTAAAACGATGAAACTGTGATTTCAGTGAGTAAACTGTAAATATTTTGCCTGACTTCAGTAGAACCAGCATTCCTTCTGAGGAGCAATACAATCTTAATTTTCTGCAACAAATTTATAGATTGCAAAAGAGGGGGGGAATCAAAATACAATTGAAAGCAAGGTTTCATAGCTCTGAAATGAAAATTACAACACATTCCAAGTAAATATAACCTCTTCCTTTAGCTAACCAAACCACTTTGAAAATCCCTTGAAAATCTTAATGCAACTACTTACTGCAACTGAAAATACCTTTACACTGTGTAAAGGCAGTATGTACTGTGTACAGCATGCACTGTGGCACTGCCAAAATGTGTCACAAATTTGACTTTTGTAAATACAGGCATCCAGCTGGTAATCCTAAGGCCAAACCAGCCCTAAGAAGGCTTGTATCCATCCTTCAAGCTGATTTAGCCAAATTTTGCAATGTTCAGTTTGCTAGGCACTTGATCCCACAGAAGGGATGGAACAAATGGAGAGGGAAGCCAAAGCAAATGCCCAGCAAAGTCACACCTCAGCAGGCAGATGTGGCCCACATGTCCCTCATCTGCCCCATCTCTGGTTAAAGGAGAAAGATGTGGGTTCTTGAGCTCTCTAGGACAAAGGGACCAGGCTGGTCCCAAGCCCTAGTTTTCTGGAATGAGAACTCTTCACAAAAAACCTGCCAGATTCTTCTGAGCCTCAAACCGCTGTCAATGGCTAAAAAATTGCACAGGTCAGAACTGATAATCTGCATTAAAAGCATAGGGGAGTAGGAAGATAATACACTGAATCTAGGTTTAGGCAATACTCCCATTCTAATCAACTTCAATCAGATATATTTATGTCTTGCAAAGAATCTGGGAGGGGAATGCTCTTGTAATAACTTCAACCCTAATTGCTGCTGGGAAAGGGCAGTCCAAAAATGAAGCAATAAGTGAAAAGTAACTAGCTAATGGTGGAATCCCAATGCCATGAGCAGAGAAGACAGACCATTCAAAACGTTGGATCAAACTTGGGCTCAAGGCCTGTTCTAAATATATCATAGCAGTCCTCTATGCACTTCATACCTTGCTGATTGGCAGTGGAGAGAACAGGGTGGCAGGGCAGGTGATAATGACAGGAAAACACCTCCTTTCAGTCCACAAACCCAAGGATCTGCACTATCACAAACCAGGTCTCACACAAGTTGTCAGTCACAGATGGACTGGTCTGTGCATGCTATGATTGTACTTCATTTCCAGTCCCTTCTCCTCTTGTTAAAG
This sequence comes from Geospiza fortis, assembly GCF_000277835.1. NCBI lineage: Eukaryota > Metazoa > Chordata > Aves > Passeriformes > Thraupidae > Geospiza > Geospiza fortis. The sequence goes on from NW_005054307.1 coordinate 345,506, forward strand.
CACTTGCCAGTGAAATAAGCTGCTAAGTACATTTCAGTACTAAGTACAGAGATTTGGACTTTTTTTTTAAAATCTGAATATAATCCAAACAAAGTGTTATGATTAGTCTATGAAAAAAATGAGTGCATTGTCAGCAGTCCACATAATAATGCTATATGCAGGATAAATGGCGGTCTTGGCTAAAAATATCCAAGGACAAAAGTTAGACAGATCAAGGTGGCATGTATGGACTGAGTCCACAGGAATGAATAAAGAAATCACAACCCAAATTATCTTTAATATTATTCTCCATCTTCTCTCCTTACCTCTGCCGGAATTCCAGAAAAAAAGAAAAGCTAAAAAGGTGGAGGCAGAAAACTTGGGCAACTAAAAAGTGAACATACAGTTAGCAAATGGTTTACTTGCCATGACTTAACAGCTTTCCACAGCTCAGAAGACAAAGGATGATAACTAAAGCCATGAGACTGGTTTTGTATTTTCTGAAAAATGGGTGCAGCAAAATTGGGCACCACCTTAACTAAAAATAGATGTGCTGTAATAATAGGTCTGAAAAGAACCCTCATAAGTTAATTACCAGTGTGATGAAACAGGCTTAAGTTTGGTCAAGCTTTATTTTTCATTTTAATTGCCAGTAAGAATGTTTCTAAAAATAACATTCTTGTGTTTTATAATATTAATTTCCTTACCATTCTAAAGAAATGCTTGTCTCCAATTTTGGACTATACAGAAATATGACAACCTTGCATTTAAGGAATAATTTACTTGAAGTAATGCAGCAGAGCTGGTTTTATTTAGGAACTTCAAATAAAATGCTACTGTAAGCTATTTAATCACCCATTTTCTTTCAATCACTATTTACAGGCATACAAAGCACATTTCTCATAAAGACATTATATGTATAAACCTCCTGTGTGTGTGTGTGTGTGTGTGTGTGTGTGTGTGTGTGTGTGTGTGTGTATAAAAATTTAAGCAGATTTAAAGCACTTTCAGCTACTGGTGTCACACATCACAGATGAAATACTAAAGCACAAGTACATTGATGTAAACAACAACAACAAAAAATCTAAAAGGCACTTCAGTAAGTGTCTCATTTAAAGCATGTGATGATTGAGTATTTTATTGACTTGGGCCCTACAACACTGTGTGTACTTTTCTTCATTTAGTGTCCTCTCAAATGCAGCAGAAAGCCTCCAGCAATTCAGAGAGACGGTATGCTATTCTGGGACCCAACAGAGAATGAATAAGTTGAGAAGTTGAGCAACTAACTATATTTGTAAGGGGAAATCTCCAAGGCATACCTACCAAAAAGAATGTCGGGCTGGAAATACACCAGGGTGGTTGCCAACAGAAATATTTCATCAGTCAATCTTTTACAGTCCTATGGCTCCCATTTCATTTTTTTGCCAAGTTATTTAGAACTGCAGGCACCAGCAACATACAAGTTTGGGATGCGCCTTCATTTCTCACATGCTTTTTCTGGAAATCAGTTGTTTTGTGATACTTTGCCTTCTGATCCAAAGACCACAACCTTGTCACAGGATGCCACAAAGGGGTTTGTGCAGTGTAAGGAGAAGGAAAGGACAGAGGTGGTCAGTAGATCATTAGTGGCTATGTACCTCCCTCAGAGTGACCTGCAGCTGTGGAGGGCTGCATCAAATGATCATGGTAACTCCTTCTCAAGTGGCATTGGGAAAGAATGGGTTTCTCATGAATGAATCTGAGGACAGCCATTTCTCCAGCATCCTGAATATGACCATCCTCTAAAGAAGACGATGTGTGCTAAACAATATATTTTTGGAACATTGAAATCAAACCAGCTATTTCTGCAGTCTTGGTGTGGCTGCAGTGCTGATCAGTAGAATGGTGTTTACTTGGATGGGATGCAGGTTTCACTGGCAACATCATGTTAAAGAGTTTCTTATGTGCTCCTACTATTTTGCTGTCCATGTTCTGGTGGCAGAATTTTACATGTATTTATACACATTATTTGAATGGAAATCAGATCAGATCAGTTTTCCAGTGCAGCTCAAAAAGCACAAACCAAAGAAGTAAACCCCAAAAGCCTAATCACAAAAAGCAAGAACTTTTTATCCTTATGAGATCCTCTCTCTGCCTCGTCAAGCCACAAGCACAGTGACAGAAGTTCAAAGGACTCCTGACAGTGCCATACTAATGCAGAACACTTATTACTAACTGATATGACAGGTATTCAAGAAGATTTACATATCAAAGACATTGATGAATCACAGAAAACCTATATGGCCACGCTAATATATATATAAAAATATATATGGTCAGCTTAACTGACTACTCAAACTAGCCAACACCATTTAAAGATATGCACAAAGCCAACAGCACTCAAATATCTTTTGGACACTATGGGGTGAAAAAAATAATCTTAGAATTCAAAACAGGTTTTGTTAGAGCCTCAAGGTTCTAACAATTTGTAGCCATGTTGGTATAGATCTAAATTGCATTAGTTAAAGAAACAATTAAGGTCTCCTTTGCAAAGGAGAACAGTATTCTTTAATTAGTTTCTATACAGAACACACTATTTTCTGATGATGCAGAAAAAGGAATACTGGGTTAGGCGATTTCTACAAGACTTCAGCTGATGCCTTTACTTTTCATAGAAATTCAGATAAAATTTAGGTTACCTTAGGACTTAGACTAGCTAATGGACTCTGGTTTCCTCTGCATCTTTAAATGCTTGTGCACAAAACTCCCCCACCAGCCTGTAATTTTCCTGTCTCAGAGGAGGCAGCAATCAGTGTGCCATTTATGCACGGCACAGACAAAGGGACATTCTCAACACTGCTTGCATCACAGGAGAGGCTGATAAACAATCCATATCATTTGGCCACCCCATTTGATAAGGCTCACAGTTATTTTTATTGTCTTTGGAATAGAAAAATTATATACAGGAAGGCTTGTTATGTGCTACTCTGCTTAATACACAGACTTGAAGAGAATTAATTTTGTTCATAATTAGAATGAATAATATAGTTTTTAAATTTTCAATTTGCAGGCAAGATAGATCTTATCCAGTCTGTAAGAGGGTACAGTATGGAAAGTACAGTATCATTACCTGATTTACATACAACACAGCAAACCAGCCTGAACATGGCTTGTACCATTCACTGTCATTCAGAGCATGAAATAATCTATTTCTGACTCTCATGGATGACCAGTTCCCATATTTGACAAACTAACATTTTTTCCTGTACCTGAAGCAATGTAATTTTTCACTGGCAGAAAGAGAGATCTGCAGCAATCCTAGTTTGGCAGTGCCAAGAAGAAATTTTGCTTTTCATTCACATAGCTATGAGATACATACAAAACACTAGTGGACTGTTTTTTTACTATTTTTTTTTCTTCCAGATTTCTACTTTTCTTGTGGTAGCATTCAAAAAGATAAAGTGACATTTTTACATCTATGTATTTATTCATCATATATTTGTTAGAAGTGCCCATGAGGGATGGTTGATAAATGTTTAAAAAAACCCAGAATTGCTAGGGGACTAGGATTGAGTCATCTTGAGTCTCAATTGCTGATCACAGATTTCCAGTGATCAGAGATACCATACACCCTATGTTTCAGTTCCCCATATGTCCACTGGGAATAGACAGCAGCATGTTTCGCATTATTGTTTAGAACACAAGTGCTTTAAGGGTGCTCAGACATCGTGGAAGCGGAGAACGTACACTTTCTTTAGGCTAAAATACTTTTGCCGAACTATTTCTACAGCATACAGTCAGTTAGCAATCTGCATCCTTCCACAGGGAGTTGGCAACACTGTATACTACCCATGGTTGTCAATGTTTTGTAGAGCCTACATTACTTCAGATAGCTGATTACTACCAAAATAAAATTGCAAGTGACTTCCCTAAACCACAAGAGTAGGTGTTTTTCCTTCAAAAGCTAGAGACGAGTACAAAAAGGCTCTGCTTGTTTTCACATTTCAAAAGCTTTTTGGTTTTACCTGTGCTCCCTTAACTTGTCCTTCTCTTCAGAACATGTTATGTAGTTCTGTAAACTACAGAACATTGCCACTTGCAAAAAAAAAAATACAGCTAAAAAAAATTTATGTCTCTCTAGATTCCCAGGCTTACCATTTACTGATATTTCCATTCACAAGGAGAAACAAGACAGCTTAGCAATAGTTGTGGCAAGCAGTGAATCTCACTCATATAAACACAAAATGTTTGGTTCTAAAGAAAAAAGCATCAATCTGCGCTCAAGACAATGAATTGAAAAAGAAAAGAAAGGCAACAAATACCTAAAAACCAAACACATGCCTTTGAGTAAATATTTCTGCCATTCAATCTATTGTACATTGATGAGTTAATGAGATCAACTGAGGGACCTTTCCTCCTGTTCAGCTGAAGCTGTGGCCATACACACCCTGCTCCTTCTATTTCATGTCCAGCCCAGACCTGGCATAGACAGATAGCTTTGGTCTATTTTTGGAATAGGAATATTTAAACAATGATTGACCATGATAAATTTTCTCTGCTCTCATCAACATTAAATTAACCAGTCCTCTTGATACCTTTCTCATGAGTCTGGAAACCTCATTTGCAAATAGGGTAAATATTTCCGTTAGGATGTTCTTTTCAAACTGACCAGAACAGTCTCTGTATTGTGGGACCCATTTATAAATGTAATCCTTTCCTTCTTTTTTTGCTACTCCCATCAAAAAGGCCGGTGTTTTCCAAAGGAAAAATCAGTAACTGAGGACCATCTCTTCTACAGTTTTCCTTCCCTGTATTAATCTTTCTTCATTATTGGACAAACACGACTGTCCTGTTCTTCTCCTTTAACTCCACCTTTCATTCACTGACAAAATGGTGACTCCCTCTATGCTTGACTTAGTAAAATCTCAGACGAAAGACACTTCTGAGGTTTCTCCCATGTTATTCTCTTGTTTGTGAAGAAGTCTCCCAAAAGATGGCTTAAAACTCTCCTCCACAGAATACAAGGATTTGAGCTCCTTTGCTCAGAAAATCACTGGCCTTACCAGGTAATATGGTTCTTTTCCTCCCAGTCTGACAAAGCATGGGTTTTGTACATAAAGCCAAGGTATTTCCAACTAGGCTGAAAAAATTACTTGGAAGAGGCTTGTTGAGGTGATGATAAGCATAAAGTGCCTCCCATCAGATAAAAGAAAGAGTTGTGGCTTTGTACTGTCATTGTACTACCACTGTTATTGCTCCTTTCCTGTACTGCCAGCTGCTGGGAGATATTTCACAGATTTGCCAACAGCCTCTGCTTCTGCAAGAACAATTCTTCCACTGGTCTGCTATCAGCTAAGAAAATACCCTGTAATCATTACAATTCATATTTATTCCAAACCCAGTAATTCAGAATTCATTTCACAAGGTTTTAACTGCCATAATCTCTGCTGAATATTGAACTCAAGAAGAGATGCAAAGCATTCCCTGAAAAATGGCTCATGTCAAACATTTATCAGCTCTGCCATTCTTTTCATGCATAGATGAATGCCTCTCTCATTTACGGTTTTTTCTCTTGTATTTACTTTCTATAGTTTCTGTGAAGAGTGTTCCACAATCTCTTCTCCCAGAAGCTTCTGATCACTAATTTTTTGTTTTAATCTCCATCAGTCTATATTTATCACTATATTTCACACATTTGCTTCTTCCTCTTTGATCCTTTAATAGTCATTGTGCACAGCAATTTCTTTACTTATTAACAGCCTGAGCATTCTTCATCAAATCTAATTCAGAATGTGTTCTTTACTGCTTGTTTTCTTATTGTACTTGTAAACTTTCATCTTTCCTCTGTCTATAGAGATGCTGCAGGATTTGTTCTCTCAACTACTGAAATTCTCCCTCTGAGTCCTCAAATTCAAAGTAAACTTCAAACACAGACAATTTTTTCACATCCCATTAATTATGGTTTTTTTGGAGAGGACAGTGGTGGCTATAGTATTCAGAAATCATTTCACATGTTAAGTTTCATTGCTGTTAACCATATGTCTCTTTTCCCCTGGAAATGTCTAGCTCTTTAAAAGCCAACAAACTGGTAGATACCTCTCCTGCTTTCCCACTTAAATAACAGAGGTAATACTTGAATTCAGTATTTTCATGTCACAAATTGGTGCAATCCCAACTGAAAGGGAAAGCATCCAAAAAGCATCATTTCCTTTTGACTCACCATGTCAAAGTAGATGTAAGGACACTGACAACATACTATAAGGCTTATATACTTAATTTTCACCATTTGTAATCTCTCCAGAGGCAGCTTTAGCCTTTATTATATGGAAAACAGAGAGGTATAAAACTGTATTTTTGGCAAACATGAAACAAAGGAAGGCTTTTTATTTCATAAAACTAAACAC
>NW_005054307.1:351877-353312 GCF_000277835.1 Geospiza fortis
ACTGTGCACAGAAAGGCAGTTGCACCCTGAATAGAAAAGGAGGAGTGGAAGGCAGTTGCAGAAGAGGGACAGTTACTGTGCAACTTGGAAGTCTAGAAAAACAAACACAGAAAAATGGCACTTTGGGAAAAAACACATTGTTTATCTGTCTGAGACTGAACAAGATACAATGACTTAAAAGCATTTGTTCAATGCCACCAAACAGGATGAGCTTGCAAATCATACAGCAAAGCTTTCTGAACGTATCTGTGTCTCCAAATTTCAACAATTTCATCATTTTTTATGGATTCTTTCCTATCAAAATCTACTAAATCCTTACATTTTCATTTCAAGAGTGTTTTCTGGTGGAGGGGCACTTTCTATTTTTACTTTAAGGACAGTGTGCATGGATGGTCCTTTGGAGACAATAGGAGACTCTTTTGAAACAACTTTTACCTTTGCACTTACCCTGACACATGACTGAAAAGAACTCACAGAACTTGTCACCCATGGATCTCAAGACTGGCACGAGTCTTCCTTTATTAGCTGAATATTGACAAATTTCAAGCAGTAGAAAGCTAAACTGCTCAAGGAGAAGATATAACATCAGCATGCAAGGTTTGGGATTTTTTTAGAAAAGCTTATCCGAGTGATTCAGTTTGTTTTCATGATAAAATAAACTTTCTAGAAGTAACAATAACAAAAAGGAGTGAGTTCTGTCATTCTACCAGGACGTTGAGCCCTGGTGTTTACAGGTGCTTTATACCAACTAAGTAAAAAATAGCAAAGAAATTACTAGGTTATATAAAAAGAAAAGCTTAAAATAACCGTAGTGAGCTAATGTTAGAGCTATGCAGTGAAGGTTGGGTCATGCCTACCAAGTACCATCGCCTTCAGCTGTAAGATCTCCTTTATGAGCTCTACATGTTCACTAGTGGAACTGGTGTGAAAAGCATCATCACTGAACCTGGAGTCAAGCCAACTGTCCCCTTGTTTTCCATGTTTCCATATATTAATAACTATTATGTCAATTTTCCACTCTATCCTTATTTGAAGAAAATCCTGACAGTTCAGTTGCAAAAGTTCCTGGATTGCTTTGTTTTTTCTTATTTATATGAGACTAAAGAGACAGCAAAATCACCTCTTTTGAGATTTTCTCATCTTTGTTGTTTTTATATTAAATACAAGGCTAAAGATATGGGTCTTGCTGTCCTAACCTCTTCCTCACATATATGGTCACATCATGTCACAAAAGATGGTGTCACATCTAAAATTAGAAACAAATCTCAACTGGGATGATTTTAACACTGAGTCTAACCTTGAGAAATGCTGAGTGCCTTCTAAGAGGTGCAGGAAAATGAGTTTGAGGGTTCTTGGCAATATACAGATTTTGCATGCAGGACAGCAAATTAAAAGCAGTAAAATAGAAAAAAAAACCCCAAACATGCCATTCCCC
>NW_005054307.1:353369-435427 GCF_000277835.1 Geospiza fortis
CGCCCCCCCCCCAAAAAAAAGACTAAACAAAAACCAAGGGAAAAAATAAATAGAGATCAATTTAGGAAAGGTACTGTGGAAAAACAGAGTAGAAAGTGACAGGATTAGTGCTATCCATTTATATATAATACTTAGGGAATGTTTTTCTAAAGACTAATGTACTCTTAGTTTTTAAAGTTCTATTCAAAATCTAAGCCAGTGGCTGACAGGACTAAACCTGCTTCAAATTATATTAAGCCCTGCAGATTTGACCCACAGAAAAAATAATGACATTGCATATTGAAGATAAGCCTTAAATGACCTTATTTACTTCACTGCACCACCTGACAGGATCGATGAGATCACTAGCTATTTCTAAATTATCCCCGAGCACAAAAGGAAAGGGGGGGAGGAGGAAACACTGCAATATGAAAAAAAATCTAAGTCAAAACTATGAAACTAACAAAACACTTCCTAATTCCAGCTACTTTGCAAATGTTTGAATTACACTTCACATTATTTTCTGTTGTCTTTCCTCTCCAAACAGAAATTTTCCACACAGCTCAGTAACTAACCCCATTTGCAAATTATTCAGTATGATCAATACACCAGATTAAAAATAAATATAATAATTCATAACCATAACATCATTAAGCAAGGAAGAGTGATATTTCACTATATTTGAATCTTTACCAGTATCAATTTTAAAGCTCGTTGAATTGCTAAAGTTGTGTGGAAAGCACTTTTGTTTACTTATGTTTAAGTAAGGATGTGTGGTTGCACGAAGCATGAAATTTCTTTTGAAAACATGTACTGATAGAACATTTATGACGGACAACATTTCTACCATATATAAGATGTGCAACACATCTTACCATCACTCTTTTTATAAAGTTTGTTTACTTCAGATTACACTGCATCAAAACCTTTCAAATGTAATTTTTATGCACTTTCTGACAAGATGTTGAATATCAGATGTCCAAAGCTCAAAATGTCTGACTTCCAGGAGAGACTGTGAAAGTTGCCACTGAATCTCATACTTCTCAATAAAGTAAAGTACATGGCCTGAGTTGTTTCTCCTGGTAGAGACACTGGACTTCCCTGCCACTGGCTCAAGCAGCTGTGGAGTCCACCCCTGCATCCCATCCAAAAGAGCACCTACAGCCAAGGGAAGTACATGTGTCTCAAAGGTCCAGTGAAAAATCAGGAGATATCTCTATTTTATTTTACTGTAGTGGACATTTATGGTAACCGCTATCACAGTAAATAGTGAGAAGCGCTGAAAGTTGTTGCAATACAAAGAAGGAAAACTTGAAAAAACAAATTTAATTACTTATCAGAATACATATGTCATGAAGATATGTTATATGAACTATATTCTCAAAGGATGTGGCTCACAGCTATGGTAAGATTTAAGCTTTCATTCAAATTATATATCTTCTTGTACTAATGTTGGGGGTTTATCTGAATTTATCTCATGGTGTTCACTGCTAGGGAAGAGGAACCTGCAGGAGAGAAGCTTTGGTGGAGATGTTTCTGTTCCAGCTTAAAAGTGGAACAGACAAGATGGAGTCAAATATCAAATACTAACTATTTGAGCTTTCCCAAGGCAAAGGTCTTCAGTCTTCTCCCTGCACTTGCAATTTGACTTGGAGGATAAAGACTTCACATCTGTCGAATCCATAGGAAATTGCCTGCTGCCACCTACAATTGACAGCTCCAAAAATAGAAAAAAATTGATGTCAAAGGGAAAATTTGATTGATTGGGAGGGGGAATCATTAAAGAGAAAGAGAAAAAGAGTTATTTATTTCCTTTGAGAGGTTACAAATTAAAATTCACATAACACTTAGCAATGAAATATGTGTTCAATACAAATGCCAAATGCCTGCTTTTGTTTTCCTACCTAGAGATAAGAGTTGACAGTGCAATTGTTAGTTGAATTACTGCTTCAATAAAAATCTGCCACATAAACAGTTCTGTTATAAATGAAAAAAAAGTGAATTTCTCTTGCTGTTTCAGAAGCTTATCAAAACTACTAAAACCCAACTTGACAATTTATTATTAAAACAAAATAGAAGGCCTGTATGAGCCTGATTTTACCATGTTATGGCATTTCAAAATCATAGAATGGTTTGTGTTGGAAGGGACTTTAAAGATCATCCAGTTCCAACCCCCATGCCATGGAGAGAGACACAGGTTCCTCAGAGCTCCATCTAACCTAGTCTTGAACACTCCCAGGGATGGGGCATTCGCAAGTTTTCAGTGCAACCTGTTCCAGCACCTCACCACCCTCAGAGTGAAATTTTCATCCTAATATCTAATCTAAGCCTATTTCTTTCTGTGTGAAGCTATTGCCCCTTGAACTTTAACATGCAAAAGTCCCTCTCCACCTTCCCTGTACCCTTCAGGTACTGGAAGGCCACAATTAGGTCTCCTCACAGCCTTCTCCTCTTCAGGCTGAACAACCTCAATTCTCTCATCCTTTCCTCATACAAGATCTGCTACATCCCTCTAATCATCCTGTCAGCCCTCCTCTGGACTCACTCCAATTGATACATGTTCCTCCTCTGCTGGGGGCGCCAGAGCTGATGCAGCAGTGCAGGTGGGGTCTCACCAGAACAGAGCAGAGCAGAAGGACAGAATCCCCTCCCTTGTCGTGATGGCCATGCTACTTTTGGTGTAGGTTAGGACACTTTTGGCTTTCTGGGCTGTGAGTGCACATTGCTGGGTCATGTCCAGCCTCTCATCCACCAGCACCCCCAAGTCCTTCTTGGGGGACAAGGGACTCCATATGAAAAATATGTGTCTGGGTAAAACAGCTGTTTGCGCCCAGAATAATCACCTTCTTACTATAAGAAAGTGTAACACAAACACAAGGCACAATGCTCTTTATTATAAGAAAACAACACATTTCCAATTATATATTATTTCCTTAAAATTATATCCAAAATTTTCTGCAGCATCGCCTCAAGCCATAAAAAGTGACCATGCGCCCAGTGCCATGGGCTCAAGCTGTGGTACCCACTGAGGTAAAAGCACTGCAGCCTGGCATCCAGGTTTGGTTACATGGCTGACTATACAAGGCTTGGAGGTGCAATGTGTGGTGAAATTCAAAGTCACCTGCAGCCAGGGACCAAAGCTCAGTATCACAAGTTCACTACCAGGTAGATCCCTGAAAGTGGAAAAAACGTGACAAAGATTTACAACCCCTGCCAGATCACAGAGCTAGCTCTTCTTCATATTTTTATCATGCAGCCAATTTACAATTCCCCATCCAGGTATAAGAAAAGGGCCTCTAAAACCAAGCAGTGGATGCACAGATTGCCCACCATTTGACTTATCTGCTGAATTTCATGCATTTCACCATCTCCAATGAATCAAATATTTCTGCCATTTCTTGTATACACGACTTATTTTCTCAGTCCATAATATAGAGCATAGCTGCAAATGCCATGGTAGGAGCTGGCACTGCACCATTTAAACTTGTGTTACTGAAAAACCCATCTTTCATCCAAGTAATCTAAGAGTTCACCACTGATAAAAATGTCCCACTTATGAACAGTTTCATTGCAGGGAAATCCCTTGTTGAAGAACACCATGTAAGGACATTATGAATTCCTAAACATAAAAAGCTGTGGCTTTTGCAAAGGCAGACGTATAAAGTCTGATACATCAAAACTTCACAAAAGCAGATATAACTACAAACAGTAATTGTCTGATCTGAGCAGCCAGGTCCTGGCTGGACCTGATCCAACTACACTACTGCCAAAGGCAACAAGGTAGATTTCTTTTTTTCCCCCTCTTCCTTTTTCTTTTTTTTTTTTCCAAAGTGATATTTACGTTAAAGGATAAGAACAGATGAAACAGAAACGAGGCACTAGAAAGTGCTAAATCCTCAGAGGCTGTAGAGGGATTAAATGGAAAAACACCCACCTGAAAACACACAACTAATGAACCTCGCCTAGTAAGGTGAACTTGAGAAGTCAAAAACATCCTTCAGAAGCTGAAGTTGTGTCCAGATGAAAACGATAGAGCAAATTAAATATAGGAACACAATAATTGTCCTTCCCACACTAAAAAGTATAAGGATCAGCTAGCATACTGACTTATTAATTCTGCCTTCAAACACAGGAGCAGCTCCTTTCTGCAGATTACTTAGTCCATTAGGGACTATCTAATCCCACCTGCCTTATTTCATTTTTCCCAAGGATGCAGTGGGCTCTGGACAGGTCTACATGCTGCAAAATCTGGTAGAGCCAAAAAATCAGATGCATAGCACATGCCAAAAATAAAAAGTATTTGAGCTGATGACCTAATATTTACAGTCTGATAAGAAAAAATATATATATTTACACACATATATGTGTGTGTGTGTAAAGCAAGAAAAAGAAAGGAAGATGCTTTTTTCTCTGAAATACAGCTATATTTGACACTGTTTGTTCAAACTGCATGTAAAGAGGTTTTATCCTTCTAGAGTTTCAAAACCTCACAAATATAATAAATCTAATGTTATCTGAATGAAGTGTTTGCAATGTCACCTTTCAGATAAGCTATGCCCCAAGACAAAGTAAATTAACATTTAACAAGTTTTGCTAAGTGAGCCATTCCCATTCATTTAATGGCATCCCCAACCAACAAAAGGAAAAATATGTCACCATAACATTATACTAATAATTAACAGTGATGCTATTAAAGGCTTGTACTTGAGGCTCCATAGGGACAATGAATCATGCATTTACATTCTAGCCAGGAAAGTAGTTGCTTGGTAGCAAGGATGCTCACATCTGCTGCAAAATAATTACTGGGAAAATATTAAAGACCAAAGAAAAATAAAACAAACCAAAAAGCTCCTTTGTAATCCCTTAAATGTAATTCAGGGACTTGTTGAATTTCTACTGGGTGTTAGCAAAGAATTACCTCTCTACTCTGCATTTCTTGGTCATAAAATATTAGCATGGTTTATAATACTCTGAGGTGAGATAAGGGGATATAAGTGCAGATTATGACAGAGAAATCACTTGGTTTTATTCTGCTCAGAGTTGTACTACTGAGTTTAGAGGGATAAATTATGCCTCATATACACCTGTATATAATCAAATCTAAGAAACATGAAAGTAAACAAAATTTTCTCAAATAATAAAATCCACAAAGTTGTACTTAGTAGATTACTTAATCTAAAAAGGAGACAAATTCCACAAAATGTCCCATGAAAAATAATCTTGAAGCAAAATAATTACATTTGGCTATTCCATCTTTTGGCTGATGGAATCGCATCCATCATGCAGTACTTAATGTCATACAAGCTTATCACAGATTCCTTGCATAGTATCTCTGTTTTTCCCCACATATCTAAATTGACAAGTTAGAACTTTAGTTAAGAATTTACTTCCTCATATGCACATATATGTATGTATATATGCATATATAAACATATGGAAATAAAAAATGCAATGCTTAAAAATGTTGTTTGTAATGTGTATAATTACTTCAATCTCACAAGTCCAAATGAATGCTTGAGAACATGACATTAATCTTCAGCCTAAAAAAAAGAAGGCAAACATAGGACTGTCCTAAAGATACTCAAACAACATATAATTATTCAGTAAATAGCTTCTGAGTTTTGGGGACTGACTCATGACTTTTATTCTGGGTGGCAATACAGCCTCACTGTCTCTCATGCATTTCCTTAACCATACTATGAAGTCAGAACTGAGCAATGAAAGATTTTCTCACACTTGTCCAGGAATGAAGGTGAGGACTAGCAAAAGAGGTACAATTTTCACCTGTTTAGTGTAGATCTTTACCAACAGGTAAAACTAAATAAAATAATAAGAAAATAAAAAAAAAAACCAAACAAAAACCAAGAAAACAGAGCAAATTAAAAAAACCTTGCCAGAAATAATAGCACAGGGACTCTTCTGACTCTTCAAAGAATGTAGTTTATTTTGACTGAATTAAATAGTTTTAAATAGTAAGTCCTTTCAAGCAGAGTTTAGGTAAAACCCTATTACCTAGTAGCTGATTAAAATGGACTGTCTGCTATGACAAGTACAGTTTGGGTCACATAGTAGAGCATCTGTCATTCAAAAAGAGGCTGAGAGAGCTGGGAATGTTTAGTCTGGAGAAAAAGAAGGATTAGGATTGTGAATGTATATTAAATACCTTAGCAAAGGAGACAGAGGTGCTCAGTGAAAGGACAAGAGACAATGAGCACAAATTGAAATACAGCCAATTCTGTCTCGAAATAAGAAAAAATAGCCCCTATATACTGCAAAGGTTATCAAACAGTGGAACAGTATGGCAGGACAGCTGGTGTATTCTCCATCTGGGGAGATCTTCAAAACCTGACTGGACACACTCCTGGCAACCTGCTGCAACTGACTTTTTTCTTTTTTTTTTGTTTTTTTTTTTTGTTGTTTTTTTTTTTTTTTGTTTTTTTTTGGTTTTTTTTTGTTTTTTTTTTTTTTTTTTTGTTTTTTTGTTTTGTTTTGTTTTGTTTTTTTTTAGTGGGAAAAATAAAACTTCTGTGATGAAGTCAGAACTTACTGAGACACCCCATGCATGAATGGTCCTGTGTGCTCACACTAAGATTCTCTATCTTTTGTGGTGCCCCACGAGTCAGGAAATCACCTGAACACCTTTCAGTGCAAGACTTAAGCCTGAGATCTACACTTACAAGTTCATGGGTTTTATACTTTGTTTTGTAAGTAAGTTGTGATGGTGGGTCAACAATAGACAGGTTCATTTGAGCAGCCTATTTTGGTGAATTTAAACACATAGCTAATAAACTCAAACCATGAATAGACTACCTGCTGGTATTGATGTATTTGTGGTCCCATTACAATCTGGCCACTGGTGTCTACAGCCTGCAGAACTCTGCTAGCAGAAGGTATTTTCATTTGAGGAGAACACCAGTAAGATGATCTACTGGAATATTTTTGATGCTTTTGCCTTCAGTGCAGAAGTAGCACAAACCCTTATTCTGGCAAAGTTTTGGAACTAATGAGTCCCAGATGGAAAGTTACAAACCTCTGGCACAGATAAAGTGGCCTTCAACCAGCACAGTGTCCTGTAGAGCAGACACGGGCACCAGGGGCACCAGTTAAAGCAAAACAATCTCAAGTCAAACAATCTCTTAGAGATTTAAATTCAGGCTAAGTTCAGGTTTAAAGACCCTTTTTACTCTACAGACCTAAACCCAGACCCTTTGCACTTCAGTGAAGAAATTGCCTCATGGATAATCACTTTATATGAAGTTTCATTATTGTAAGATTGCAAGCTCTGATCCCCACACATAGTTTACAAAACCATGCTTCAACCCAGCTCAGGGAAAGTGATTATAGGGGAAAGAGGGAAAGTCCACAAATACTGGAGGAGAAAAGCTCAGCAATTTTCTGAACTGATGCAGGGAATCTGTTCTCACAACTTACGAGCAATATTAACCTTCTTTTATAGAAATGCTAGCACCAGTAATTTTCAAATGTAAAGTACAAATTGCTTTTTGGAGAGAAAGAAAAAAAAAGAAACCACAAAACAAAACCCAACAAATTTCCATTTAATACCTGGGGAAAAAATTCAAATTATTTTGGAACTTCTATACATAATTCCATTTTGGGGAGATAATTTTTTTTTATTTTTTAAGTTTACATTTCTTTCTAGGTTTTGTCCAGCATATATTTACTACAGCCACGCTAAGAGCCAGAAAACTGTTTTATTTACTTTATAGTATTGTAACATCTAGGGATAAATTGTGCACTTGCTGCCAGAACTACATATACATACAAAGTTCTTTTGAAGTGATGTACATTAGATGAAAGGTAGGAGAAACCTGAAAACCTCAGTACTGTTGTCATGCCCCTTCATCCCACCACCCCTAAGCCTGAACTAGACCTGTTCATTGTGTCCAAATGTGTCAGCAGCAGAATTGTGCAAGGCCATGGCTCTGTTACACACTGGGGATCTTGATTTTGCTCCAGAACCACCAAAGTTAAAAAGCCTGGAGCTGGTTTCCATCCCCAGCATAGACTTGGCAGCAGATCTGTCTATTTGTATTCCATTCCCTAGGACTGCAGGCTTTGGATGCCACTTGGAGTCCAACACATGCTGCAGTACCCAACATAGCACAGCTGCCTTCATCACCACAGCTGGGCAGCAGCTGCTGGCGGGGCCAGCCCAGGGTCCAAGGCTCCCAGCCCTGTCACACTGCAGTCCCTACACTGCAGGTACAGAGGCTTCTCCAGGCCAGGGTGAGCCACCCATCCTGGAGGCTGTGTGTGTGTGTGTGTGGTGGAGATCAACAGCTCCGTCAGGCAGCCTCTTCTGTGAGCTCTCCAACACTCCCAGTTAGAGAGCTGAAGGCTTTGAGCACTGAGTTCAAGTTCAAATGTATGACCTCACCACATGAATGAACTCGTAAGAGGCCACAAGTATTTTTAGGACAGAATTTTTGGAAGATTTCAGCATTGGTCTAATTCTATTTCCACTGACTTCAGTTCTGCTATTCTAAAGACTCTACAGTCATAGTATTATTGAAGACAACAGGAACCTGGTAGAAGGTGACATACTCTCTTAAGCTGTGTCACCTTAATATTTCAAAAATTAAATACATTGCTGAAATAAAATTGGGTAATTTAATACTTTTTTTTCTTCCCTTCTTGCTTAATACTCTTTTCCTACAAATGTAGATATGACTTTCACTGAATTTGGAAAGACTTGAAGTCATGGCAGTTTACACAAATTTGAAACCAACCTCAAAATACATCAAATGATTAATCAAGATACCAGACTTCCCTCTAATGAGAGTCATGATCTTTTCAGCTGCAAAATCAGTATCTGAATTAGTATCTGATCACTCCACATCAATTGGACAAATATACTGAAGAAAAAGACAGCACATCATCAATTCAGGTATAAATAGCCTCTGGTTCACCAAAACCTTTGTGGACAACAATAAAGTATTAAGTGGAAAGTAAAGTAACTTACGGTAATTAGATTTAGACTGCTAATTAAGGAAAGTTGTGTTTCAACACTAATAACTAATTTTACCTTCTGTGATTAGTGAAAGCTGATTAGAAGTAAGTATGTTATCTGCTGGCTCTGACACGATTATTGTCTTTATGAAAAATGCCTAATTAGTTTTGCTGCAGCTACAGATTTCTGTTTAACAGGTATGGTCAGCAACACTGCCAAGCATTCCATTACTCAACCATTATTATGCTCTCCTATAATGTGCAAAACTCCTGTGTAGAACTCAGGAACTTTTGTCAATGTTCAGTGTGGACTGAATTCTGTGAAGGACTGAAAAACTGTGGATTTTGGATCTATGTTCTTTAACATAGCACATGTAACTATAAAGTAAACTCACGTTTTCACAATCCTAGTCAATAATACCACAAAAATATGTGAAAGTTAAAACTTCCAGAGGCTTCCCTTGATAATAAAACATTGTGAAAGATGTAGGTAAATATGGTAACTGTGAAATTACCTAGACACAATTCCATTTAATTTCATTCACTCCCATGACAAACTATTTGATTGCTCAGACTGAAACATGAATGAAGATTAGACATAGCAGCAGATAAATAAGACAGATGGATCTTTAGAGCAGTTCAGGAAGGGCTGATGACATCTACTGTTCAAAGGAAGTTGACAAATCCCTGGCATCCCACAGTGACTACATAGCAATTCCCCACTGAGAATATTCAACCAAGTTCCTCACAAATGGTTTTACTAACTGAATAAAGACTAACAAGTTCATCAGAATTAACAGAGGAAAAGAAAGACTTGAAATAGTTTAAATAAGATATTATGTTCTTGAGGAAGGTGGCAACTATACTTCCTTCAACTAAATTTTTTGCTTGTGTGTATGTTGTTTTTCGACTATATGGTTACCAGCGGCACAACATTTTTTTCAGATAAACATTACCAGGAATTCTCTACCATCAATGTAAGGCTACTACAATGCAAGGCCTCAGTAAACAAGGCAAGCTCTGCCTTGTTTGTGCAGCATGCATCAGAAAAAGTAGTCCCCTCTTTGTTCATTTAAAGTTAACACTTATTTCAGAGACCCTACCAATAGCATAAAATTATAAAACTAATTACAGCTCTTGACATAAGGGGGAGCAATTTTATTCTCCTGAACAGTACTTCTTATTTAACTATGGCTGTTCATGGTCCCTGAAGGAATTCAACAGAGTCGCTCTGTTGTTCTCTTTTAAAAGTAGCACAGAATCTCCCAAGGACAAACTTGCTAACTTAGCTGTCAAGCTGATGAATAAAGTAACTTCCCTGGGAAGGAAGGGCCCTCCAGAAAAACACTGCTGCAGCCACAGATGTTGCTTTGCAAAAATGATCACAGGATATCCAGAACCATTTATAGTTATTTAAGTGAGGAAGCTAAGTGAGAAAGTGGAGATATACCAGGGGACACATTGAGGATGTAATTTCTCATATCAGCATGACCTAATATGGATTCTCTTATCTCACTGACAAATGGTTCTTCCAGAAAAATATTATAATTATTGCCATATTTTTTCTTTTCTCTCTGTGTTCTCCTTTTTTTTTCCATCTCCTCATGCTAAGTTTCAGAGAATTTAGACCACAATTCACAAGCTGTATGTTCCCACTTCTGTCTGCACTGTTCTTCCTACAGGTGAGAGGTTTGTAGTTCTCATTCAGGTGAGCACAAAACATGCTACAAACCCATTTCAAAAGAGGAAAAATACTTTGCTTTTCTAAGTTTTACCTTGGGTTGTGTATGGGCTACAAATTTACGTGGCAATTTCTTACTTACCTAGAGATTTCTACAGCTGCTTTATTGAGTGTTCTGTGGGGTTAGACAGGGAATCTTGACCAAATGGAGTCTCTTAATAATGCATATGGACTATGTCAGTTTTATTGTTTGGGGTTTACTGTGATTTAAATGAGAACAGAGACAGGCCTTGGCTCCTGCCTACAAACATCAGAGCCCCTTATGTTTATGCTTCTTTTATGAAATATTTTTAAGTTAGAGAGCAGAACTGTCCCCATAGGCTATTTTTCCTTCAGGTGCTGAATCTAAAATCAATGACTGAAATTTACAGGAGAAAAAAGACCTTTGTAATCTTTCCAGATCCCAAATGGGCAACACCTATTACAGCATGTTTTATTTTCACAAACTAAGGTCCAACAACCATGAAAGGCGTGTGAGCCCCCATAAACCCTACACACTAGTTCCACTTGAGTGAAATGAAGGGAAACTGGCAGGTTTGCTGAAGCTCAAATAAAACTTATATTCTTGTACTAATTTAACAGGGTACCTGAGACCTTCACCTATACAAAGTCTGTCTCCTCTGCCATCTGCTGGAGCCTTACAATACAAACCCCAAAATACCATACTATAACATTCAAAATATACTGATTATTATTATTATGCAAAATAAACTGGATATATAATATAATAATAATAAAAATATTGTACTTTTATCAGGCTGATCTAGCACAGCAAGCAAGCTTTGATCTGGATGTAGCAGTTAGGTCAGCATTCCATAGCACATAGATAAAATTCTTCCAGGCCTTTCAATAAATGAACATTAAAGTTACAGTCCACATGCTAGTCTTTTTTACAATATATAGCCAGTTATTATAATGTAGTTCATAAAGTTACCTGAGATGTACCAATTTGTAATGGAGTCCAGACTATTACATTATGTTCTTATGTGTTTCTAAAACAAGAGTCAAAAACAAGTTTCAGAGTTTGAGATTTCCATACTATCCATATGCCTTGCAGTTAAAAAAAGTCTGTACACACTATGTCATGTGAAAATGCATTCTGAGTAATAGATTTCAGGATCATTTTTACAGGCATGATGTAGATTGCAGTAAATCAAAACAGATTTTCCTCTTCCTAAGCCATTTCAGAGCTGATCCCATGTCAACAAAGAGACACTTCAGCCCCTTCAGCTCCCAATGACTTTACCAGAGACTGACTTCAACTCCAATTAAACCATGATGCTGAACATTCTGGAATAGGAATAGAGTGAAGAACCTACCATTCAGGTTATCCAATGGTTTCATTATATTATCCTGTACTTAGCTCTCACAGTTGCAAAATAACTTTATCTGTTGCTTACCTCAGCTGTTTGCCTCCCATAATTTTCAAGGTGTGGGGAGCAAAAAAATAAATAAAACAACTGAGCCAGCTAAGAAAGCTATTTTGGAGAGAAAATCTGGACAAAAGGAAAAATTATTTTGCCCAGATAAAATCCCTATCACTAACAATTTTACTACCTTAGAATCAAGACTGCTACAGTCTTAGAAATAGATAACAAAACTTGCCAGAGAAGATATTACTTGACCAGAGAAGTATCTTTTACTGCTCCCACGAAATCATTCTTTTGCTGAATTATGGATCTGACTAGCACCATTTAAATATGGTGCAAGGGAAAAAATAAAACTGCTTTCAGTGGGCCAATAAGAAAACTGTTTGCTAATAATATGCTAAAGCAGACATGCTTTAAGACAGATTTGGGCACAGAAGACCTCTAGAGGTCACTTCCAGTGTGTATTTATCACTGTTTCTGATATCTGAAAAAGGCCCACCTAGCCCACAGCTGGTTGGGACTCTCCTTGAGCTTACTGTTTGGCAATGCTGCCAGAAATGTGAACCAGACCATAAGAATGTCTGTGGGCTACAGGTTACTGGCTGTCAGTTGGTGGGGCTCAGCAAGGATAAATTAACATAGGCCCTGGCAGGGTCTAGGCAGTCTGAAGCCAGAACATTGTGCCATTTTTCTTTTCTGAATTCCACATCACCCATGCTCAGCTTGGAAAATGTCACCTGAAGGAATACTTCCTTGTGTTTTTACTGAGTTATGAAGTTTTGTGTAACGAGGAAAGAAACTGCAAGTTTTCCTCTTGATTACAGAAGCTGAACACTTCCTGAGATCTGAATTCTCTCCTTGCCTTTTTACACAGATCCTGCTAAAGTCATTGACCATGATTCCTGAAGTCCCAGGGAAGAAGAGAGCTATGGGTCAGCACCCCATAGCTTCCATGTGAGACATTTTCTCTCTGAACAAAAGACTAAAGGCATGTTGACACAGGTTGTTGGGCCAAGCTTCTGCCCAGGGCCTAGGGAGCCTCTCCTGTGGTGTTTGCATGTTGAGATTTGCTGACTGGAGCAGGCTGTAAGAACTTCTCTCGCTCGAGGCAAAGGAAAATTAATGATCTTTCCATTCCCTTTACACTGGCATGGCACTGAGCAGAGTGAAAATCTGATGTGATACACAGCACTCTTCAGCTGAGTGGTGAGGATCAACAGGTCTCCTCCCTGCTGCCAGCTGTCTCTCTGGTGGTGGCACCACCACAATGTAACCTCCACACTAACAAATTCTAAGGGTAGGCTTCCTAACCCAGGAAGCTTACCCCTAGAATAAATTAAAGGTGGTTTAAGCTAGCTGTTTGCACAACCATTAACATACAGCAAGAGGAGAGTAACTAACAGCTCTGCCTTTGAGCTGTTAATTGTTGGGGTTTGTGCTAGGTTTATTATTTACGTTGATTGCAGGATGGGAGCTCATGTTTCCCCAGGAAAGCTGCCACTCTGTTACATGAGACATCAGCCTTTAACCATGGTTCTCCTTTCAAATAACAAAATTACCCTCATTAAGGAAGGACAGAGTCTGGACATCTACCTCAGTGTTGTGGTTGCCCAGTGGGTTGATTATCAAGGTGCTAATGCAGGAGAAAGGAACAGGTATTGCACTCCTAACACTTGTATTTCTCAGTGGGTAACCAGGAGAAGCCCATTACAGAGCTCCCTGCTCCTCAGGAACCTGTGCTGGGACTCCTGCCCCCCCTGGAGACAGCAGAGTCTGTGTGCCCAGGATGCTGCTGTGAGAGCTCTGGAGCTGGACAGCACAGTGAGCAGCTTTAACAGAATGGGACCTCTCTGGGATACAAAGTTTAAGCCAAATTTATCCCAAGCATTCCCTGGGTTTTTTGCTTTTTCCAACTAAATGTTCTGGTATGATTTCCCATAATCAAAACTTATGGGCTTTGATTTTCTGCTGAAGGAGATATTTGCAATGGAAGTAGAATGGATCTGACCCAATACATAGTGATACTATTACTGACTACTTTGAGAAGCAGAATTTTTTAAGTTGGGTAGTTATATTGCTATTTTAGATGACCTCTGAGGATATGTCTGAACAGCAGAATGCTCTGCAAGTCAGAGCTATCCTGTCTTAATATAGCACAACCTTCTTCTTCTCTCAGGACAGTTTGGGAAGCACAGTGCAGAACATCTGATTATACAGCTCTTGGTAGACTACCTAGATCAACCAGAACTAGTCAGAATAACTCACCAGCACTGGCCTGAGTTTGATTTGTCTAGCTATAAAGTCTCATCTTTTAACACAGTCTCATCTTTTAAGGCCATTATGTGACAAAAGTAATCTGTGAAACACTTAGATAAAATAGTCAAAGGCCACTACCAAAATGCTAGAAAACACACAAAATCCTGTATCCAGTGCCGGATTGAAGGGAAGGTGGGAAATAAAGGTAGAGCTTTGCCCAAAAAAGAAAGAATGAGACATCTTTACAGAACCACCTATACAGCTATATCAGCTATCAAGTATTACCAAACAAGCCACATTCCATAGGGGAGAAAAAAAGAGTCATGACAATGAAAGTGAAATGGCTATGCACAAAGAGGAGGGAAGGAAAATTAAGGGTATATAGACAATCTAATTGCAGATTTATTCTTCTGTTTCAACATGCCACTATTTTACTTCTCTTTTTCTCTCCCTTTATTTTTCCCCTTCAATTCCATGTGGGTATCTCTCACACACACTTTAAATACTGAAATATATAAAATACATTTTCTAAATAAGAATTTCCCATTCTACCTAACTAGAAATTAAAATGCAGCTGTCTTCCCTCAGATTTTACAGTTCAGTCTTTTTTAAAATCTGGTTCATACACCAGGTTTCTAAAATCAAGCTAAAAAAAAAACCCTAACCCTATTTCCTTTGTTGAGATATTACAGTCCTCTCTATATGTAGGAGCAGTGCTCTATTCATCTACAACATGACACCTGGTTCTGCAATAGTTACACAAAGAATGTTATTTATAGACCAGGGAAGCACAAATGTCCCTCCCACCTCTCCCAGTGTGTCACAGAGCCCTCACCTGGTACTAGATTCAACATGACAGGTGATAACATAGAAGTAAAAATAACTTGTCAGTATTTCCTTCAAAGTCAGACAATTACTAGTTTAAAAACAGGGACGATCTGTTCTTAATTACAGAAGATTCCAACACAACAGAATACAAACACCAGCACAAGTACTCTCCAACAGACATGTATGTATGCACACACGTAGATATGCACACACACATTACTTACACAAGTTTATTTTGGTCAGAAACCCACATGAAGTTGAGGCTAACATCAGTTTTAATTAAAATCAGCTCAGTAAACCTGATACTGGATTTCCAGTACTAAATGGAGGCTTACAGGGCTTTAATTAGGATATAAAGGCTCTGTTCCCAGTGGAACAGATCCTCAGTAAACCCCTCTGCTAGTCCATTATCCCCAGCCCAGCATGCGTCATTGCTGCCTCTGTCTATTTTAGCCTTATTAATGGTGTTTAGGCACATCCATCAGTGAATTAGCACAAACTGGTCTAAGGTTTCAGAATGAGGGAGCCACTCACTTCCATCTCGTCAGCTTTACCTCTCACATTCCGCAAAAATAAATACCTCAGTAGTTTCCTAGGTAAACTGCTCTAGATACTGAGCAGGTTTCACAGGAACAGACTGCCTTTCAATAACTTTATGCAGCAAACAGGACAGGGTTTTTAGACAGCATCCAGAAACTAAACTCAACCATTTAGGTTTTGAATTACAAGATAGACATACTCTCAGGACAGGGGGTATCTCATCCTTACAAACATAAAGGAGTTCAGAAAATTCAAATATCCTGTACTCTTGTTCCTGTAATTCTACAGGCAAATTACAAACATAAAACCAGACAGAGGGATCTTTAAATAACTAAAGCTTTTTAAAATCACTTTTCTTTCTCAGTATACATCTAAACAGGCATTACTCAGTTTTATTACTTATTCAGTTACCTCTACTGTTACTCAGAGAACCTCATTTTGACAGTATCCTAAATCAGAAAGTGTTTCATCACCAAAAACTGTTATTTCTATGTTTCTATGACATTTGACAAAGTATTTCAACACTACTTGTAATTTGTAACAGCATTACTGGATTAGTCATCAGGACAAAGATTAGTTGGGCTACACTCTAAGTGTTTATCTTAAAATGGGTAAAATACAGGAATGAAATAATGTAAGGCAGATATCAATCACTGAATCTGAACACATTAATTTTTTGAACGCCTGCCACAGGGCTACTGTCAGGGAATTTTACCACCTCAGTCATTCCACTTAGTCATACTGTATGCACAACATCCTGACTAAGAAATTGATTAAACCTGTTTGTAGAAAATCAAGACCTTCAAATTAAAGCCAACAGGAAGAAGAAACTGTGAATAGCCCATTACCTGAGTCCTGCAGTTCTGCAGGTGACCAAGGTTAGGCACCACCAATTTAGTGGTGAGTTGACTTCACTGCTGGTAAGCTCTGCTCTAAACACTGTCTAATACAGCAGTGAAGTCAACTCATATATACTGATCAGAAACTGCTTCTGAACCTACCCAGGTTTAAGTGGACTCATCTGATTAGCTGGAGTGCACATCTTGCACCTTTTGAAACTTTATTCAGTATCACTGAGTGATCCTCCTCACTTGCCAAAATGAAGGTCTGTTAGGATAGGCAAAGAAAATGTTCTGAGAGGCCTTTTCAAGGCCTTCTTTTATAATTCCATTGTCATAATCAAGCAATCATTTTCCATATAATCAAAACACAAAGAAACATGACATTATGCAATCACTTTCTTTAATCTGGGAGAAAGGAGTTTGTACTGATGCTAATTGCCTTCCTTGAATCTCTTCTTGTCAACTGATCAAACAAATCTTGATCAAATAGAACATATGGAATATTACTCAGTCCTGCTTTAGCTTGATTTAGCTTTGTAATAGAAAGTGCATCTCTTTAATGAGATGCATATTATGCCATCCTGCATATTATTTTTACTTTTCTTCCCCAAAAGGTATGATAATCATGCTGGGATGATTTGGAGAACACAGAAAAGCACAATCTATTAGACTACCCTGAAAATGAAAACCATCTGCAGAGAAGTCTATTCCAGTAAGGCCTGTTGAACCTGGAAACAAGAAAGTGTTGTTGGTTTGGGATGGTTTAAAAATCTTCTATCACAATGGTACTTCTTTGCATTTCTATTTATGATACAAGTTATATCTAGTAGCATAAATTCCAGCACCCTATTCTTTATGACGTTACATGATTTATTTGGCAGATAAAATCCTTCATGTTCATGACCAATTATTGATATTTTAGCTCATGCCCATGTTTTTACATTATCCCATTATGAGTTTATAATAGAAAGGGAAATAATGAAAACTTTTTAAGATATTCTGGAATGTAAAGCTTTATTTAAAAGGAACAAAACTGCATGTTGACTGTAGTTAAACTGCTGTAGTTTTTCCATTTTCCCAAGACCACTTAGCAAAATAGGAGAAAATGCAAATGAAATCAGGTCTTTCTGATTTCCAGCCATTTGTTCTATTAGTTGGATAATAGTTAATTCCTCCACTCCATTTCAGAAAGCTAGCCATAGAATATTTCCTATAATTAGTTGAATTATCAGCTACAATCTTGAAATATCATTAAGGAATAAATGAATAACAGAAGTGAATAACAAAAAAGAAAATTATCAATTGTCATTTACATATGCCTCCATCATATTTGTAACTTTTAAATTTCACTAGTACTTGATAAGAAGTCCATTCTTACAGGAAGAACCCAAAATGAGTACAAATTTAAATATTCTTCAGGAAGCTGGAGAGCTTTATGTCAGTTGAGCTTTGCCTTTTTATCAATGCTAAGAATAACACTCAACAAAGCATTCAGACAGGAAAAAAGGAACAATAACTAAAGTGTTTCTCTAGCTGCAGTTAACACGTAGAGGAATTGTTGAAGTGTTGGATGGATCCGATCAATATAAGTACTCTATTTACTGCTGTGAAACAGTCAAGAAAAAATGCTGTGAGCATTTAATTACTACCAAGAATCCAGAGAATCTAAGACATTAATTTTAAATATTCAATTACCTATTGAACAAAAATCTATTAGGATGCTGTCATGAGCGTAGCGGCTGCTTGTTAACTCTCCGGCATGGCAATAAAACCTGGGCAATGAATGTAATTGTACTAGGGATCAAAGAGCTGAGCTCCTACTGAGAAGCAAGTGTATACACTGCCAATATTTCATCATTCAGAGTCACTTTCCCTCCTCTACCTAATATGAAAGCTATAAAAACAAAACCAAAAATCCCCTCAAACTGTTATTGTTAAAGCCAAAAACTAATTAGTCATTGCTTCCCAAAGTGTTATGTGAAAAGTCTCTAGAACTAATGGGCTGCATTCTCAAATTTTATAGGTTCACTGAGTCTAGTGTTCTCTGGTATTTCCTGTTTCCCTTGCTAGGGAAGATTGAGTCAAGTTTACAAGTCATCTTGAATAACATGCAAACTTTTCAATAAAGGCAATAATCTGTAGATTTATAAAGCATACAGTTAAAATAAAGACATGGGTGGTAAACAAAGGCAATAGCAAGAGCTTTTTTGTTGTTTTTAGAACTAAAATTCCCAGCATCTTAAACATTTTAGCAGCCTATGATTTGCCATTTCAGTAAGATTTGGTGATGCACTTTTGTTTTTCTACTTAAAATATCTGAGCTTGAAAGCCTAAATACATCATATTACAGCAGGGGGGAAAGGAAAAAAATATAACACATCCACTTATGTCTAGAATACTATTTCTGAATGTTAATGTATACATATGATAAAATCTATAGCTGCTAACAATATGGAAACAATGAACAGCTTTACCTCTCTTCCCTTGTGAGACATTTCAGCAGATCTCAAAACATGACATATATAAAGAATTCAATAGATCCTTGAAACACCTACATATGTTACTTTTCCAAACTACGAATAGTGCGCTGAACAATTAGCAATGAGGAATCACCTTATTCTTGGTAGCTTTACCTACAATGAAAATGGGGTTAAATGTCATGACCCTTGATCAAAGTCCCAAGATGATGATTCAGATCCCTGGCTCCATTATAGTTAATGGAAGTTCTGCCATTGACTTTATTATGTCAGGATTTCAACTCCTGAGATCACTTAATTGTCCCAAACATTTATCACCTTGTTTCTGTGTTACAGCAGAACTAAAAGCATGTCCAGAACTGCAGCCGTGATGTGATCAAACACTGCTTTAGTGAGGACCCAAAAGAGCAAAATACCATCTTTCAGAAAAACAATTCCTAGATCAGCCCCTGAAATCAAACACAACCCCAAGCCATTTTCACTTATGACATCTAACAACATCACAGCCCAAGTGTATATTGATATACTTTCATTTTACATAGTCAATATGAATATAAGCTACTCAAGAAAATTATCTCTCAACTCAAGATAAATTAAAACTTTCTCTATATCCCTGCCCAAGTGTATCTGCCACCTTCCCAGTATTGTTCTGTTCTTCATTACATCATGAAAAAGGCACAGACTCTCCAAGGACTGTGTTCAAGGAGAAAATGCTTTTGATTTACTTAATGAAGAAAATAAGTGCATCTGTATGCTTAGCTACCATCCATATTTTTAAGTTGATAAAAATAGTAACAACATGCACATCCTAAATCTTATTGTGTATTCAATTCACACAGGCATAAGGCATTGCAAGTCTAGAAGACTCTACTGCCTCTTATGGCAACTTGATAGAAGCAGCAGGATTGGTACTGAACAAAATAGATGAAAAGAGAAGGAAGCTAAGTAGTTGACCTAATCCAAGCCCAAAAAATATCTGTTAGCAAGGCAGAAATTTATGGTGCTTTGTTTTGGTTTTTACCCCTGTGATTTTTTTAAATATATTTGCTGACTATTAAACTGCACAAAAAGTCCATGGAGTTAGTAAAATTGTAATGCTCTGGTTAAAAACTAAACTGCTTTCTGCAGTTAACTTCTGCATTGCAAAGATGTCTTTACACTCAAAGTTAAACTCTGGTTTTTAATGAACTACTCTTGGCCTTAAGACACCGTAAGAACATGCTTAGTCTCGCCATATGACATATATTGTATTTTACATACATGATACTCTTAGGTAAATTCATGAAAGCTAGAGCCCTAAGTTTATCTCTGGCTGATGTTAATTTCTTAACAAATGGACATCTGAATGCAAATGAGGGACATCAGCTGAAGTCCTCTTGTACATGGTAAAGACCAGCTCCCACAGACAAAGTAGAACTTGCTCCCTAATCAGAGCTGCCTCCATTCAGTGATCTGACATAATTTGTGCAGTCTCATAACAGGTGAAAGGAAGGGAGAAAGCCATAAAATGCCTATATATAATTTTTAGCACCTGGGTTTTAAACATGCATGAAAATTATAAAATATTTTTTAGAAGTTAAATCCAGGATACCTGTTTTGAATAAACTGCAACATTCTGAGGTTACCAGATTGAAAAAACTAAATAAGAATATTATTTTAAAATGTTTCAGCAACTGAAATCTGTAATTTAGTAAATTTCTTTACACTCACCCAGTAGTTCTGCACTACAAAGTTACTTTCAAATTTATTCTAATGTACTTTTAGCAGCAAATCTCCACTGCTGACCATTTATTTGACCTCTTTCTAGAACCTATCATGTTATAATACTGAAATTCTTTATGCTACTAAAAATAGCAATGCAGAGATTCTGAAATTATTAATGATAGTTAGGACTGTTGAGCTCAATTCTAGAAAAATAAAATAGAGTATACAGCCATCCATCTCCTGAAACCTGGAAGATTACTTTTCCTGTTCTGGGGTGAGGATATTAAATTTCCTAAGAGCTCTCCTCTTACAAGATTGTCAGAATGTCAATGGCTTTATCCAGCATTTGTTCTAACATATAATATACATAACTGCCCAGAGGTGCCAAAATACAGGCAGAAATTGAAGAGTGGTTTTCTAAAGATATAAATAGGAATGCCAGACATGAGTTTATTATGAAAACTTGAGAGTCCTAAGACTCAGGAGACCCCCATCACAGCCATGTTCTTGCAAAGCTTTCTTCTGTTTAAAGTACTCAGAGATCCTTTACCTTTCCACAGCAGGCTGCAGCCCAATCTGCTTGAAAAATCTCATTTAGGACTAGACTGCTAGAGTAAGTCTGTGTAATTTTTTACTTCCTTCATAGAGCTACCAGTGGTTATTAATGAATTGCATAGAATTAAAACACTGATCTCTAGGAGTCAGTACACGAGTATGTGCTCTGCTGGTAACAAAGAACCTTGCACTGTCAGATAATTAAAAGGATGAAAGCAAAGCAATATGACAGTTACAGTGATATTGCCAGAGAATTACATATGCATCATTTTGAAGGGTGACCATAAATCTCACTGAGTGCCTCTACAAGACAGCAGTAAGACAGATGAGGTAGGCACACTCAGAGTGTGGTTCAGACCACCAGTTTCAACTGAGTAGCGAAGGAAAACATAGCAGACTATCCTGGAGCAGATGGCTGATTTTTAGATTGTTAAAGTGATGCAAGTTGAATTGTGCTCTGTGAATCTTAATGCCACTTTTTTCATTCATTCTTCTGACTCAGAAAAACAAAATTCTGCTTTCTAATCATATTAGAAACAAAACTAACTACTGTGAAAGACATTACACATAAAGAATATATGTCCAATTCACGTAGACTGAGTCTACCCCGGTGATGAGCTGCATGCCAGCTGTGTCTTACTTATTCTAGTTCTTCAAAGAGAATCACTACCCTCCATTTCCAGCATTTAAGCAGAGAGGAGAATAGTGAGCAGCATGGACAGCGAAATCCCTACTCCTTGGATGTATAAGCTGATGTAAAAATTGAGACACACAGCCTGCTGTGCACACACCTCATGCATCAGAGGACAAAACAGAGGAGACAGAAAGCCCTCTCTCAGACTGCCATTATTTTTCCCCTGGTCCCCCAGCATTGCAGTCCATCATGTAGAAATAGCACAGTTCATTATGAACAGGGTGAAATCACCTGATAAAGGAGCCAAGAATTTAGTTCATAGCCCATTTAAATTCATAGCATTGAGATGTGGAACAACAAGAGTAATTTCTGTATGGGTATGAAGAAACAAAAGCATTCAGGACTTGATGCTGAGAATTTAAACAGCAAAACAAATCAGGGAAACGAGCCAGGATTGTTGATGTGTGGCAGCACAAGAAGTTCTCTTTCATTACAAATTTGCTTGGTGTTCATTGCTGGTAATGTGCAGGTGTCATAGCACTTGCCTAAGAGCTTTTTTGTAATGAAGAACTGATTTTCCATACTATTGAAATTACAATGCTGCTTCTGAAAGCAACCTGAAGGACAGCAAGCTGAAAGCTATTACTGAAAGAGCAAGATACAAATGTGTTCCTTCTTCATAGTCTCTGCAGCCATTTATCATTCAAGGAGGAAATTTTACTGCTCAAATAATAGCATTTATAAGGATCCTAGAACCATCACTCCTCTTCCAATATCAGCCATATTTGAAATTCTCAACATTTCTTTTACAGGCCTTATAATTTCAACATATATTAAGGGAAAGCAAGTGTACATGCAATACATGTTTCTTTTACTAGACCCTGATTTTATATCTAATTATAGAGAGGAAAAAAATCCCAAATCTTTTAACTTAAATCTGGTTGAACTCATATAAAAAAGGTAATACATTTTCACTTATTACTTGTCTGATAATTAGTTAAATCAATTTAATAAATAATAAATTTAAGGCATTTTTTAAAGTTCTTTTCTAAAATTAAAATTGCATTGATAATTATTTAATTAAGCCAGGCAAGTTTTAGGTGCTTGGCTTTTATAATAATTCCAAATGGAATAAATTAAACTCTTGTAGCTTGAAAAGCTACAAGAGATAGCAAATATAATTCTTGGAAACACTCATAAGCACCTTTATGCACTATAAGCAATGCCTTCGAGTTCTTTTCATGGAAGTGTTTTCTGAAATGAGGCCCTATGGAATAAATGTGAAAGTGATACTCCATTTTCTAATATTTAATATAGCTGAGGAGCATCTAGTTTTTGAATAGCCATTTTATTCTTTCTGTCTATGAAAGCCAGCGCTTTGTTGGTGGCACACTTTGGAATTTCTGGAACCCATTCATCTAATATTGGGAGCTATTCTTATATTTATGCCATGAAAAACATATAATTTCTTTCTGGAGGAAAAGCATTACACTCAAATTTCTATTTGCATGAAGAAACACATAAATGTAGGGTCAATCCTTGTGACTTATCTTTTTGTTTCAAGATAATTTTTGTATCTTGATGGTGTTTCACAAGCATATTATTCTGCATTGAGATGTTGGTTTCCTTAATTTTTTAACTGTACTCCTTGCACATGCTTTTCTGAAGATCACAGAGCAAAAAAAAAAGTAGCTATATTTTGTATAGATTCTTTGTGCTAATGCATGAGAACTCTCTTTCCAGTACAGTGACAGCTCACAGACATGTTTCAATAGATTTCTTGCTTTTTGGCTTGTAGCCATTGAATTTTAAATTACTAAGTAACATTAAAATTATGAAAGCAGAATATCAATATTGCATTTGAATTTGAATGAGAGAAAAGCTATGTCTTATAAGAAAAGCTGTTTTTAAATATAAATGATCCTTTTTTTTGTTTGTTTTCAAAGGATATTTGGAGACATACAATTTAAGTCCTTACTGCATTTAAAATAATAAAAATTTTGAAAAAGGAGAGAAAGGTCAAGATCTTTTCTATAACCAAAATATCTTGATATTTCCATCAAAATATTCTTATTTCATTCTGGAATTGCCATTCTTCACATTCCAGGTTACTGTTCCCAATATTCATCATCAGAATTTCATAAAGACAAAAAGGAGCAAACTAAATTTAAGAGTTGGTTCAGTGACATGAAGAGTTTTCCCAGCAACTATCCTGTGACACCCTTTATATTGGGATCAGAAAAGTGAATTAATTCAGAGAAGTTATGATGGGCAGAGTGATGTGTGAAAACAACAAGCAGGATTTCAAGTTTTCATGTTAGGATTGTGGGTATTTATTTCAATGTAATTAAGGAGAGAAGAAGGAAATAAGTCTACAAATCCCATCATTTTTTATAAAAAAGGCTGTCCTGATGGATGTGTATGCTTACCTAGACACGTGTGAAATACTTTTTCTGACTTCGAAGACATCTTTGCTATTGGAGGAGACCAAGCCAAACACTGACTCTTCTCTCAAATGAATTTCTTTCTGCCAGGCAACCTGGGGTACTCCCAGCCTCAAAGAGTCATGAAGGGATGTCAAGAAGGCCCAAGCACCTCAGTGAGAAAGAGATCCTTGGGGATCCTCTCTTTTGGGAGATCCTGCCCTAAATTTCAGAAATTGACAAATTTAGATGAGTGGGGCTCAGTACAGGCCTGATAGAGGAGTTTTAAAGCTCAGGGCTGTCTTGCTTCCTGGTGCACTTCTCCACAAGTGGAAACATCCTGTGTTCTGCAAAAGGGACCAACACAACAGAACAAAAACATTCTAAAAATCCAAGCATAAACCTCTGCAGCCTTTGCCAGTAAACATCTACCTGTCCCCTGAAGTTGGGCTGATATTGGCAAGACCACTGTGATCTTTGTGAACTATTCCAAACAAATATGTCTTCATCTTGACACCAGGAACAAAATTAATATTAGAAAATAACAAAGCCAATACTCTCAAGAAAAATGTGTGGGATATAGTTCCCACTGAATACCTATGCTACACAGTAGAGGAAATATCTCTAAGGACATTTGTCTTACATGAGGAGAAATCTACCAGCCAGATACTAGATAAAATGAAATTCTGAGTACAAAAAACAGGATGCCTATCTTTGTTCTATCCTAATTAGAATCTATATATCTGACTGAATGTAACATTGATTTAATTAAACACTGTGCAACAGACACAAAACCATCTCTTAAGAGGAAACCTTAATTGTTATTAAACAATATTAAGAAACAGTATTTTATATAAAAGAGGTCCAGTAAGATAATTGCAAATGCTACTCACTATTCTTATCCTTCATTAACACTGCCAGTGATATAAAATCTGAATTACAAAGCTGAATGAGGCATTAAGACTCTGTTCATTTAAAGCAGAACAAAACAATTTCTAAAATCATCAGCTCAAGAAGTAGATAAGGTCATCTTTAGGCAACTTTCGGCTTTGAATAAACCTCAAATTGCCCTGTCTTGACCCTTGACGGGGAGAACTTTAACCACCTGTAATCTGCTGGAAGGACAGCAGAGGAGAGCACAAGCAATCCAGGGGGTTTCTGGAGGGCACTGGTGGTCTCTTCTTAACACAGGCGATCGAGGAATGGACAAAGGCAGGGGCTCTGCTGGACTTGTACTTACAGACAAGGTCAGGATGATGAAGATCATGGGAAACCCTGGCTGCAGCAACCACAAAATCATGGAGTTCAGGAGAGGAGAACCACTAAGACCATTGGGAAAGTCTGGAGCAAAGATCAACCAATCCTAAAAGGGGATCAGGACAGGGAAAGGCCAAACATTACCATAAGACCTGACAGGATATACCGAGGAGCCCTGAAGGAGGTGGACAAAGTTGAGGGAGGTGATCCTTTCACTCTTCTCCACGTTGGTGAGACACATCTGCAAGGCTGTGTCCAGTTCTGGGGATAAAGAATGTTCCTCAGTATGGGAGAGACAGGGACACACTGGAGCAAATCTAGCAACAGTCTACGAAGGGCCTGGAACCTCTCCTGTGAGAGACAGAGATCTGGGACTGTTCAGCCTGGAGGTGAGATGGCTCAGGGGAAACATGAATGTCTGCAGAAGTCTGAGCAGGGATGGTCTTGTAAAGATGGAGATGGACTCTTCTCATTAGTAGCAGTGTAAGGACATTAAGTACAGGAAGTTCTAGTTAAAGATAAGAATACACTTTTTTTCCTGCGAGGCCGGCCAAACAGTGGAACATGGTGCCCCACAGAGGTTATTAAGGCCCATATCTGGACATGTTCAAAACCTTATTGGACTTGGCCCAGACCTATCTGTGGTAGCCAGCCCTGCTGTGAGCAGGGAGGTGAGAGTATATGATCTCCAGAGGTTCTTTCCAAACTCAACAGCTTCATGATTTTGTGACTCTGTGAAACACATTGTAGTATTTTATTGTAGCTGGAGCATGCAACAATCCTACCCTTTCACTTCCTATGCTTGATCATGCCACTGCTAAGGAAAATGGCCAAATCATTGACAGTGTTTTGTGTAAAAGGCCAAACTTAAGCTCGGAGCAAATAAGCACATTTGATACCACACTGCTTTTGTTAAACCAAAGGTGGTACCACAGAGGCTAATTATTTTTGCTGTTCTTATCCATAAGCATTACCTTTTTCATCATTCACAGAGAAGAACTTTAGTTAATGAGATCCTTAAAGATTCTTTAATCAGCTTATATTGTGAAAAAGTATTAAAGTCTCCACTTTCACAACAGGCACATGAAATATATAGTTTTATGATATATTACTAGCACAGGAACTCACCTTCCCCTTTCCCCTGAACCACCTGCAATTTTTAATAGTCATGTATCGCCAGGGTACCAGAAACCCATAAAAGTTTACCCTGCCAATTAACAACTGGGTAAAGTTCCAGCCTCGTTGAATATTTTGATTACTTCCAAGAGCTTTTCACAAAATACAGAAAATATTTCCACAAAATTTCCACCCAGAGTTTTAATCTAACCTACAAAAAATTGGGTAGTAGGAGAAAAATGTAAATGTATTTTATATTTTAAAAAATCATCAATTCTTTAATAAAACAGTAGACCTGCCAAATCCAACTCTAGATAAAACACAGTTATTTGTTAAGAGAAGGTGGAGGGGTGGAGATTAAAGAAAAAAATTACAGACTTTCATTCCAATATTTCCTCTCAAGGAGGGAGAAAGTGGGGTCAGAACTCACCTATTCAATACAAGTTAATCAAGGTGTGAAGTACAGTGCAATAGTTTTCATTGTATTTTATGACACTCCATTAAAAAGATAATGACATCAAATAACATTACCTTTGTTTTTAGCAATTCTTTAAAAAACAGCTATGAATGTATCAGCTTTTGAATAATTTTCAGGAATATGCAATTGTAGTGCAAATTAGTTACACTTATGTGGATCTGGACTGGAAGGTACATACCAAGGTATACGTGGTTTTGGCACTACCATTGATAATCACAGATCTTTAGCACTGAGAAATACTTCAAATAAGGCTAGAACACAACAAAATCCCACAACAACAAAAAACCCAAAAAAACCTAGATCCACCTCTGAGAGCTTTAATGATAAAGTAAGAAATTCTAAAGTAAATTGGCAGGAAAGAGGTCATAGACAGTATTGTTCACCAGCTGTCATAGGCAGCAACTCATTTCCACCACTGGTGCTAATTTTTTGTAGGTTTCACAGTTTTGCAGGTGAATACAGAATCTCCTAAACATGAAAAGCATAAAGAGACAGCATAGAGGTGTCCATCTGGAAGCAAAACAAGTTGGTAAACAAAGCTGTTGAACAAAGTGAGAATACATTCTTGCTACTGGAGGAGGGATGTCATGAATAAGTGGGACAAAACAAAAGGAGAAAGTCTAAGTTAGTGGGACGTGGCTAGAACTGCAAGCCTGGAATTGCATGAAATTAACACAAGTTATTTGGAGAGGTATCCAAGAAGAGTATGAAAACAAATGAGAAAAAGGGAGCTAAGAGAGGAAAGAAGCCATGGACTGCTTAGGACGTAAATGAAATAATTTGCAAAACAAAAGAAAACAAAAAACAAAACAAACAAAAAACAACCAAACCAAAAAACAAAACAAAAACCAACCAAACGAAAACAAACAAACAAAAAAAAGATGTCCTACAGGCAATGGGATGAAACAAAACAATAAATGGAAAAGGGGTTGCATTTGCAGGGCATCCTCCTGCCGCAGGGATGCAGATACTGCAGAATGACTGCAGGGTTACAACAGAGCACATGGCTGCATTCACAAGGGATCTTCAAGTTCAAATGTTGCAGTTACACCTTGCCTTTGGGTCAAAAATTACTTGAATCCAGGTTCTCAAAAATGCTAATATGATGCAAACTTAACGTATGCAATGCAGAGAAGCTAATTAATAGCCCTACACAAGTCCTGGAAACACCCTGAATGAAGATTCATGTGATTTTTAATGTTCCAGTCAACCTGAGGAAGGAAAGGCGCATAGAATTTACATATACACTATTAATCTAAAAATAGCAAATTTACATCATAAGAAAGGTGCAATTATTTCTTTCCATGGAGTCCTGTATTGGGACAAGGGTAAACAGTTTTCTTAGAGTCTTAAGTTTGAACTGATTCTACTGTACAGGAATCTCAACTTGGGTTATTTCTTCCCCTTTCTATCCCTTTTTCCCCATTTTTCTGCTTTTGCAGAAAATAAATATATAAAGCTTCAGAACTTGATAAGTGTTTGGCAATGATGAACTACCAAGCAATCTGAAAGATTGCATTGTTAGTAGTTTTCAAACTTCTGTGATTTTTGTCAGGCCAATTTACAGTCTAGGTCTGCAGGTTACTGTGCACTGACTTCTAAAAGATCACTTCTCTGAAGAATGCCATCCATTACCACTGAAATGAAATATTAACTGAAATACTGCCTAGAAACTCATTTGTGTTCCCTTACCTGATCACAAACTAACTGAAGAAATAGCTGTGGGCTTTATGGCATGCTCAAAGCATCATCCAGCTTTTTAAGAAAAAAAAAAAAAAAAAACCTAAACAAAACAAAAACGAACTACAACAAAATCTAACTCCTGACCAGTCACTTAGTTTTTTTAGTTAATTCTTTGTGTCTGTGTTTGTGAAGATTACAATAAAGTCAATATTTATACTGAAAAGAAACTCCAACCAAAACAAACTAAAAAAATCTCTATCAAAGCCCATACGCCAAACATTTTCAGACGTGGACTATAAACCCTAATTGAAAACATTTTGTCTTCATGTTATTTTTATCTACTGTAATTTTAGTTTCACTATTATAGAGAAAATGGGATCAAAATAATTTACAAGTGTAGATTAAAACAATATAACAAAAAATGCAAGGGAGTGACATTCTGGTAATATCTAATTTATAACTTGATTCCAGATCTACACTATAATATCAATCACATACTCCACTACTAGTCATCAGGTCAATTCACATTCCAGTAAAAACAATAGAAAATCACTTTGCATTCCCATAGATTTCGTAGGAATGGTATTTTAAGAATTTCTTGGAGAGATTCTTGCCTTCTCAGGAAAGAGCACTCAGAAGAATGATTAAAAAGGAACCAGCAATACTATTTATTTCTGATTCCCTAGATGTTCAATAAGAGCCTTAATTCAGAACTACCCTGCTTATTCAAGTAATTTTAGATAATTTTTCTCAAGTTTTAAGGGCTTAGCATACAGTATTAAGCTTGATCTGTAACCACCATAATTCTACATACAAAGCATTACCATTATTTTAATCATTTTCAGTTTACAGTGCCAGTGTACAACATATATTCGATTCAGAAGTCTTCCCAAGTTCAATTGAAGCAATCCTAATGTCTGCCAAAAAACACTGAAAAAATATGCCAAATAACACCTTTATTTTCTCTAAATTAAACTACTTTGATAATACCAATATAGTTGTGATATACAACATTGCAGAGTAAAATAAACACCTAACTTCTACGTTCTACTTCTCAATTTCTAATTTATACATTACAGAGGATGGGAAGGTAAACAAAACTGAAAATTTAATAATCCTTATTTCATTAGGAAGATATCATGAATGTTAAATTGTTTACTTGGAAAGGAAACTGTCAACCTGAATTCTGATTTGATTTGTGGCAGTCCTTGATATCACTTCAGTTTAGGCAGAGTATGGCCAAGAAATGTGGCTCTCGATGTAAAACTGCAAATTAAGGCAGAGAGACTGATCCAGGCCTGGTATGGGTCTCTCCTAGGGATCAGTCTGCCCAAAAGGTAGCACCTTTTACACTTACGTGTTTCCTCTGTCTTGCTGAACATGAGATTTTCCTGATTTTGATATGGGTATCTTGGATCATTTATTCCATTCCATGTTCACAAAGGAAAATGGGTTATTCACCTTAACCATAACATCGTCAGTTTAATAACTGTAGAAATTAGTTTGCCACACACCAGTGATGTGCCTCGTCATTTTTCAGCTTCGTAAACAAGTAAAAGGAAAAATAAATCTACTTTATATTAACCAGTTTCTAACGTGAAGTCATTTATGCCTCACTCTACTGAGAATCTGAGTCAAAGGCAAAGAAAAGCAACTGCAATAAGTTTACCAGTAGGTTGCTTTATTGAAATCTATAAGGTGAAATTTTTTAACAATTAATTCATCATAAAATATGCTATGTATTATGATAAATTTAACTGGGTTTTAACTCCTTTTCGCTGTAACACCACCCTTGGAAGAAAGGGATTTTGTAGATTCCAAAAATCTGTTTTTGTAAGGTGCTGTTCTACTAAAGGTTAAGCTGTATTTTCCATTAAAACCTCCATTTCCAGGGGTTTATTATTCAGCCATAAAGATCTGCTTGGAACATGGCACATAAAGACTAAATTCAGAAGCATTTTTTAAATGAACATTTAAGGAAAAAAACCCCCACCAAACACTCCTGTTAGCTATTTTTAACTTAGTAATGTTTCCGACATTCAAAGAAATTCCACACCTGCAATGATTTGAGTCTGGATTTGAAGTACTGACCCCAAAAGCCAAAAATAATCTAAATAATCTCTTCAGTGACCATCTGCCTGACCAAGCCCAGTACTCCCCCATGACAAAGCAGAACCACCAATAGCAATATGGCAGCCCAAGCCCCGCATCACTATCTCCAAAAACTGATCTTTTCAGTCACCTTCATGAATATTCAAATCTTCTCTCAAATATTCCTCATTTTAGGTGCACATTTTTCAAAACTGCAATTAAATTAAAACATACTTTTCTAGTTTGTTTATAGAAAAAGAAATGCATGTTCCACTTTGACGGCACAATTTCTTTTTTTTAAGATTTCAATAGTTCTTGCATTTAAGCTTAAAATCTATTTCAATGAACTTGTCATTATTTAATTTACATGATTAAGTTATAGTGATGCAGGAACAGAAGTCCTGGGTCAGAGTACAGGTTTGCTTAGCTCTGCACCCAGCCTGATGCAGTAACTCGTGTGCACATAGAGAAGGGTAAGAATAGAACAAACACACTGTTTTCCCAGCCTCCAACTATTTTCAGCTCAACTCCTTGAGCCAGTGTTTATAATATATTTAAACCATTGCAAGAGTAAAAATTTCATGCAAAAAATTCACTGATTTTCTCTGGAAATTTTGATCCTGTGAATATATTTTTGGGGTTTTGCGCATAAAATGCTAATGATATGTAATAATTCAGTACAGGTACATTGAGAGAATGCTATATGCAAGTGCACCAGTATGCAACCACACATACACAGTAACCCAAACAAATTTTAAAAGGTTTGATTAAAGATTAAAAAGGCAGGAAGTACCAGATTAATCTCAAGGGCACAACTTTCATTTTAACATCTTTGTGCATGGCTGCTGTAACCAAACCTCTAACCACACCTCTGTGTGCTGGCTTTTTCCACACAACTTCTGACACATTTGCTCACAGCAGTCATTGCTCTATCACACCTTTTTCTCTCCCTCTTTGATCATTATGTAATCTATACTCACACCTTATTCTTTGTATGGAACAGCAACGTAGATATAAAAACTTTTTTTGCAGGCTCTTGACACTTCCTT
The DNA here is from genome assembly GCF_000277835.1 of Geospiza fortis. Classification (NCBI taxonomy): domain Eukaryota; kingdom Metazoa; phylum Chordata; class Aves; order Passeriformes; family Thraupidae; genus Geospiza; species Geospiza fortis. Next base: position 385,363 of record NW_005054307.1, read on the forward strand.
ACAGGTTTTCCTCCAATTCACACTGCAGCAGCATGCTCAATTTTTAGTTTTGTGAAGTCTGATAAGATGTGGAGCAGGGTACTGATCCACTGAAGCAGAAGTGCAGCACTAGAAGACTGAAAATAAATAGGAGCCACTTGGTTGCCCATGTGGGACGAGACACATGACATTTCCTTTTCCTCAAGCAGTGGTTAGCATTGCATGGCACTTACAGCATTCCAAGTACACTTGCTCTTCATTTCACCTGCAGTGAAATGCTGCAGTGGATTTTTCTTCTGTCCCAGTCTCCTCATCTATTGAGTCCCAAGTTACAATCCTGCAGTAACAGTGCCAGTGTTCCTGCCAGGAGATCACTGTGACACCTCTGCTCCCCTTTATCAAACGTCTTGTCCCTTCCAACCCTTTGGATTTCAGCTTGTGTGCTATGAGGTCTGTTAGTCTTCCGTGCTCTAGATTCTTTTCAGTGTGTTCAGAAAACCACCCTGTACAGATTTTTCTCCCTGTAAACCCCAAGATTAATTTCCCATCCAGTTGACCAAAGTGGTCACCACAGGCAGCAGGGGCACAATGGCAGGAGAGTCCTGCCCATCCCCAGAATTCGGGGAACAGAGCAGCGCAAAGCTGTAATGCACAGGGGTCACACACATGCTCTATGCACCAGCATTTGCAATGCCTTTACTGAAGTAACCATTGCGATAGAGAAAAATTGCAGAGGGACAGCTTATCCCGCTTAAACCCTGCGTTTAACTAGTCAGTGCATCTGCTATTTAGCATTAACTAAAATGTCAGTGTAGACAAAACCTTTCCCTCACCTTTATTAAATGTTCCCTATTGCACATAGTGCTGGTGCCATACAGTACATGCTGATGATTTACCTGCAGCTGTATTTCAGTGAGCAAACCCTTCCCACCCTGCAACACCCAAACGTATCCCCATCATTCTGGGACAAAAGGGGATGGCAATGTAAATCCTTAAAGATTACATGGCCCCTTGTGAACGGTTAAGTGGAGATTATTTAGAAGACTTAATTACACAGAAACCTGACACACTCCTTTTTAATGGGCAGGCAGACTGTTGTTTATTTAGTTTTTGAAATCTAGTCTAAATTGGGCCTTGAGAAAGAGAAAAGTACCCTAGTTTTCAATTAACAGATTGTCTTCCACTAGTCAAGGGATAATTTGAGCTTTACAGAAACACATGTAAGAAGTAAAAATAAAGCATAAGTACTTCCTCATACTGTATATTGTTTTGCATCAGCCTAGTTATTCTGTGGTTCATCACTGGTATAAAAAAATCTACAAATATAAACTAGTTTAGAGGATATTAACAAAGCATTACTATCTCTTTCTATTTAGAAGTCATTAAATCTTTCAGTAAAGTGCAGTTTATAAACAATGGTTTAGAAAAACATCATACAATTAGGAGTAAATAAGACAGTGGCTTTCAGAATGCAAATATACAGCAAAAGGAATGTGTCAGTTGATAGAAACAAAATATTTTTATAAGAGAGAGTGATACTAGTTAGCAATATCTGTACCAAATTGGGAAATGTTTTGACTGCAACTATGCAAATTAGTGACTGGAACTGTCTGTTGAGATGTACTGGGATATATTTATGGCACACATGTTGTGTGAAATGTCTATTGAGTAAAAAAAAAAATTAGTTTTTTTATTAGAAAAAACAAAATTTTAATCTCAGAGAAAAATACTTCAAAACCTTTGTTTAATAGTTTTCATTCATAATGACATAAAAATTTATTCCTGTAGACTGAGGTACCACACTTTCAGAAAAAAACCCAAAGCAATACTCTTCATGAAGTTTTACTGTGTTACTGATGAGAATGAGGAGAATTAAAAACTGAGTCAGAAGCTAGGCATACAATAGTGATTTGCTGTTCAAACTGACTAATGCTTAGGTCCAAAGAAATGAAGCATATTATTTTCTCTTTAATGATTAGCATGAAAGAAGATCTGCACATGGCTCTCAGCTGCTGGAAGTAGCAAGAAGGAACTTATACATTTAAGAAAGAAAAACTCAAGTTGCTACCTGGTATGAATTTCTGAGTTTGCAGTATACTTCAGTGTCAATAGAGGGTAGGATGATTATCTTCGAAAGATTCATGAAAACAAATTGACAAAATTGCTATATTCTTCATGCATATTCCTTTGGCTTTCAAAATATACATATTCACAATACTGTAAGCAAAAAGGAATACAGGTCCCCACTTGCAAGAAAAAATATACATAAAAATTACTAATTTTCTTTTCCAGGCTAGTTTCTAATTGTACCAAACAGTACGTGCTACTTTGGCCTGTGTTTATCTGTGGACTTTAGAAAAAGAGTAGGGAAAATTGATTTCTGCTTGAAAAAAGAACACTAATTGAAATCTTACAGGAAAAAATAACACTTAATACCTTTATAAATCCAAAGGATTTCAGGAAACAATTAGCAAGACAAGCTGTCATGCAGTCATTGCACTGCAGACTTTCTATTGTGAATTCAAGATTTCTGCTCTTCTGCTAAATCTGGCTGAAATTTTCCAATTACAAAGCTTGATAGGAAAAGACAGAGGGTGTTATCATTTTAGCCCTGTTGCCTCAAGAATGAAGGCCAGAATTGCTGTAATTGAAACTAGTTTGGTTGCCCTTGGCAGGATACAATTACAATTTTTTTTAATATATCTTTTCTATAATTTAGGAAAACGGGTTTTTAAAAGAAACTTCATTTATGATGCATGCTCAGCTTATTATTTTTCTTCAGTTTCACATTGTAATTCATTAAACTCTTCACTCCTTCAGTTCTCTGATCTGTCTTCCATTCATTTAAAATCCCCATTGTTCTTGCAAAATTACATTATTCTATGTAAGAAGGAAAGCAAAGCCATGGACCATATGGTATCTCCACTAAATTAGTAGGAGTTTCACTGATGCCAGTGGAAACCAGAATTCATCTACCCTACAGATTGCATCTGCATGTCATTGTTTTGGATTAAACCACCAATGAAATGGCAGTTAGATTTGTTGGTTAATTAAGCCTGGGAGAGTAAAAATATCATTAATTTAAAAGAGAATTATTTGTTGCTCTTTCAATTTTCTAGTGATAATTTAAACACCCCAACTTTGATGATGCCCTCATGCTGATTTTCATCACATACCTCTCAGAAATCTGCACTATTAAGCATGATTTTCTTTGGTAAAAATGCAACCTGCCTTCATCATAGTGCTATGAAATGAATAAGCACTCAGCAGCTAATATAAGAGAAGCAAATTTAAAATAAATTGGCACGCACAGAATTCCTTCAGTAGAATTGTCCACCCCATCATGCCACAACTGTAAGTACTTCTGCAGGGACAGGTGTACTACTTCTGAGCTTGAGCTCAACAGGAACCAAACTGCCTTTGACAGAAGGAGGAGAGAAGGCCTTTAGTGTAGCTCCAGAGTCCTGATAAGGTCATTCTTTCAGATCAGCAAAGAATCTTGGATCTACACAAAGTCCCCAGCCTGGCTGGGCAGACACCTGGGATTGACCAGGAGTCATGTGAATGACAAGAGCCTTAGGGGACAGGCATGTCTACCTTCTCTGTGGAAGGACCAAGCTCATCTATCTGCTGTACTTGTGCAGCTCGTCCTTGGCAGGAAGCCCACCAGTGGGCAGGATTCTTTACTTGACACATCATTCCAGGCAGAGTTCAACCGAAAACACAAATATTTTTAACTTGCTGACTTGCCTCACCTATTGAAAGCATGCTGGAAATTCCCCAGCATGTTCTTGAGCATGAGAGGTGCCTGAGGCAGCTGCTGTGGCTTCACCCCTGCCAGCCTGCACCTTCCATGCCCCTGGAGGCTGGCATGGTGCCCTGCTCTGCAGGTGGCCAGCAGGGAGACACCTGCCACCCTCACCTTGCTCCTGGGACAGGCTCAGGCCTCAGCCACCACACCCAACCACATCCTGGCCCATTGCTGAAGGCTTTGCCAACAAAGTCAAGGCATTAGGCCTCTCAACAATGCATTTGCAGCATTTATGCCCAGTCACAGAAAAGACTGACATACTGGGAACAGAAAATGCATGGGCAGCAAAAAAAACCAAAACCAAAACCAAAAACAAACAAAAAAAAAACCCATAAAAAAATAAACTGAGTATAATACAGTGAAGATCATCTATTTTCATCTTTAAATCATTAATTTTTAAGTCATATGAGACTTCTGTAAAATCTACAATGAAATACTACTTAACTGAATGAATTCACAGCAGAAAGGTCTCAGACCACATCAGGGTTATAGTTACGGCCATAAATTGTGATTAAATGTTTATGAGTTAGTTGAAATATTGCAGGCAGGATCTTTTTTCTTTTTGCACTGTAGGGTGCACAGATACAGTGTAAAATTCTGTAGATATTTAGAGGATTGTGGGTTTAAAAGATGATTATTTATTGTTAGATCAATTTATTACAGCAATAGTTAGGGGCTCCACCTGAGATGTGATTATCACCAAGAAAGGCTCTTTATAAAACAGAGTAGGGGCAGAAAACTCAGGCCCAAAAAAAAAAAAAAAACCCATAAAAAAATAAACTGAGTATAATACAGTGAAGATCATCTATTTTCATCTTTAAATCATTAATTTTTAAGTCATATGAGACTTCTGTAAAATCTACAATGAAATACTACTTAACTGAATGAATTCACAGCAGAAAGGTCTCAGACCACATCAGGGTTATAGTTACGGCCATAAATTGTGATTAAATGTTTATGAGTTAGTTGAAATATTGCAGGCAGGATCTTTTTTCTTTTTGCACTGTAGGGTGCACAGATACAGTGTAAAATTCTGTAGATATTTAGAGGATTGTGGGTTTAAAAGATGATTATTTATTGTTAGATCAATTTATTACAGCAATAGTTAGGGGCTCCACCTGAGATGTGATTATCACCAAGAAAGGCTCTTTATAAAACAGAGTAGGGGCAGAAAACTCAGGCCCCTGTTGAATGGAGATAAAGCAGATGTAAAAGTCAAAGAATGGGAGAAGCAGCATGTAATAAAAGTAATAAAAGTAAATAAAAATAAAGAGCTGAAACACAGAGATCAGATGGCTTAACTAAAGCAGTCGTAAGAATCTACAGAGGGCAGAGGGGTACTTAGGCAAAGGGCCAGCCCAAGTTTTCAACTGATGCAAGGGAAAGAATCTGAAAGTAGAAGTGAACTAGATAATTCTCCTGTTTTAATTGGAATACCGCACTCAATAAACTTCAATTTTCATTCCTCTCTAACAAAACATCCTATCACAGTGTCACAGACTGGAAGATGTTGCTTCAGAAAAAGCACCTTTTACAGCTGTGTAAAAACTGTCCTAGGACTAACATTTTCTAATTGTTCTGGGTACATGAATTGTAGTCCAAAATCCAAATACAAGCTACCAAGACACCAAAACTTGCAGTAAGTTTAGGAATATTTTTCCGACTTTTGTTGCACATGGCTGTGCACTCAGTGAATCAAAACATCCTACAAATTTGTTTTTGATCTGATGAGGTCATGATTGATTCAACCAAGCAGTTATCCTTCAAATCCCAGTTTTCTGAAATAAACTTTCACAGGGATATTCCTCTCTCCTGCAACTCTCACTTACACACATACCGTATAACAGTTAAATTAAATGCACATTTAGTAAGCTTAGTCTGCAATTACTTACTTGTGCAGGAACAACTTGCACACTCCGGTAAGTTTATCTTGTTAATTATGAGTCCACTACTACATATTTATGCAAGTGAAATTACCACAACATGTAAAGATGTGTAACAGCTATTTACATTCCCCTCTGCGCTGAACAGAGCATAATTCCTCCAGAAACCTTAGTGCATATTTACACATTTAAAGACCAATCTAATATATAAACATATATAAGGTTCTGGCAGCTCCTGAAAACTTGCATATCCTGAGCTTGCATGCATGAGTTCACAATGCAAACAACACAATTTTAAAACAGCAAAATGAAATGTGAAAGAATGTGTTTACAGAAATAAAAGGAAAAATAAACCCTGGTTTATACAGCCATGCTACCTTATCCCACTAAATACCACTCCAGCTGAAGAAGAATGAGTAGTCAGCCCTTCAGTGCACGGCCAAACAGCAGCACTGGTGCTGAGTAGAAAACCAGCCTGCAACTAAAAACTGTCCTTTGACAGGTCAAAGAGGATGCACCACAGCTGTGACTTGCTGAATTTGAAAGGACAATCATCAGGAAGCCTGTTATGGCTTTCTGTTCACAACCCAGAAATCGGGACAGTTCATGTCCTAAGTGTTCTCCCCAAGAAGAGGTAGACCTTTGATAAACTCAGGTGTTGAGGGCAGTAAGAGAGGTGGGCTGGCCACCTGTCTTTCCCTTTCCTCAATCACTTCTGTGGCTCTATGCTCTTAGATGCTTCCAGCATGGTCCTCCTACTGCTAGAGCAGTTTGGACTTCGGCTTCTGGAATGCTCACATGCCATTGCCGTTTATTCAATCAGACCAAGTTTTCCTTAGCATTAAAGCTAGCATAAAGCAAGGGGTAATTTTTGATACTTTAGAGTTTCCATATCATTAAAGCTAGCATAAAGCATAATTTTTGATACTTTAGAGTTTCCATAATGCTAAAAGAATAATAAGTATGTTTGTGTCTGGCACAGCTTTCAAGAATGTTACAAGCAAGGGATGAATAAGAGCTTTTCAAAGCAAAATGTACTGTGAAATTGTATTCAATGGGAAGAGTAGGGCAACCCAACAACAAAGGTGGCAACCTGTTCAATCCAGAATTACACATCTGTACATACATGCATAAATAGACACAGAGGAATGTGTTATCATGCTTACATTTTTTCCTACCTGTTCCAGAACTGAAAATAAACCATCATTGAAAAATAAATTATCAATAATTAGTTGAGTCTCAACAGCAGAGTGCCTGTCAAATATTTTCAAGTGACTGAAATTAATTTCAAATACTTTGTTGCTCTTTTTTAAACAGCAGGGAAAAGAAATAATTCAGCAAATAGCATCTAGGTCCCATGAGCTCTTTGATAATACTATGCCTGTATTAAAAATGTTTTTGGAAATCTTTGAGTACATTTCCAGTATGTCAGAAATAAAGACGACTGTCAGATACTCTTATTAGTCAGTTGGAAAAGCCAAAACCTCCCAGTGGGAGGCAGAAATGTTATACTGATGTGATTATGAGTCACTGCAGTTTTGGTTGAATCAAGGCCATTTATTTGAAGATCTGTTCCCCAAAAATGCCTCCTAATTTGCAAAATTCTTCTTTTCTTCTTTATTTTCTTTTTTTTCCCCTTTTTTAAAACTGGATATCTTATATAAAAATTTTTTCCATCGCTTTATGCTGAGGAATTTTCTGTTGGCCCTTGTGTAGCATGATGCCTGTAACATCCAAAACAGAGGGCTCCAGGATGTCTGCCATAAGAAAATATAGTGGCTTGCTTTATTTTTAAAGATTAATACTGTTGGCAACCATGAGGATATGAATGACATGATTTACAAGTTTGTGGGCCAGACAAAAAAGGATCGAAAGATTATCTGCAAGCAAAGAATCAACATTTCAAACTGAGGAAATAGGAACAGAAAAGGCTCATCTGTTCACAGTCCAAATCTTTCCAGCAGTCCGAGGTAGCAGGGAAGAGTGTGTTAAGTCCTCTGCGCCAGCTCCCTCTGCAGGGGTCTGGCTGCAATTCTGGCCAGCAGATTTCACCCTCAGACCTTATAATTGCATGTAATTCCTGTGTCTGAGGGGGAAACAAATGCACAGGAGAGCAGATCACTTCTAATGGCTGAGAAATAAATCTAAGACAAATCTCTTATATTAGGGTTCTTTTCTCTTTAACCCAGTTACATTTTTGGAGCTCAAGTGCCTGCATTTTTAGTGTCGAACTGGCAGCAGCTGGGAACCTTGCCACAAAGAAGACCCTGTACATTAAGAAGTATCTGCACTCTAAGACAGGTTGGTGGTTTGACTGTGGCATGAAAAGTTTGTGAATGAATAAGATAAGCTACCTTCCACAGCACCCCTGGAAATCACTTGTTGCCCCTTTGCCCTTCATGGCACTAGCCTGATGAGGCGCATCTAACATGATTAGATTCCCTCCTTGGGTATTGCACTCAGGCTTCTTCCTGACCTGTCTTTATATCGTGACAGACACTAGAAATGGCACCAGAACAGGAGCTGAATGAAAGTTTTGTATTATGAGTCCTGAATATTGGCATTCCTTGGCATTTTTCTCCAGGTTTCCAGGTTTTCATAAAAGACAACAGACTTCTTGGTTGTGAAGATCATATAAACTCCTAAAAATTGCCAGGAACAAGCAGATGGGGACAAAACCATATAACATGTCTACTGGTAAGCTACAGACCACAGTCTGGAGAATTCAAAAAGCATAAATTACTCCTGACTTTGAAAGACTCTTTGAAAGGCATTTCTAACTTCTTCCCACACCAGCCCTAAGGGAAGAAACAGCCCTCTCATTCTGCTCTCAGCCCAGCATGGAGAGCGAAGGACTGCTTCAGCTGCACTATCCAGCACAGAAAAGGAAAGGAGAAAAAGCACAATTTAAACCAGGGTGGGATCAGGGAAGGGATACTGCAGCCAAATCAAACACTTTCCAAATGCTGGAACAGAGAACAATCCTAAACACAAATGAACCCTGCTGGGTTTGTGATCTGCACAATGAACTTTATCAAGGTATCAGTTCAATGCTACACCCTGTTTACAGATACAGCACTCAAGCCATTCGGGGGCTGTGATAATACCAGCTAAACATGCTAGTAATGACTTCTTCCCAAGGATTAAATTGTAGCTGAACATCAGAGATTCTTGTTCATGTTTCCTGGTTTCTCATTTTCTATACCCAAAAGAATATTTTCTGAACACGGTAACTGGAAAAAATGGTCTTTTCGCTCAAGCATTTAAACAGTCAGTCCTCTGGTGAATAATAATGCCAAAGAAAAACAATACTAACCGGATGGACTGAACTCCGACCAACAGCTCCCCCTACCAGCCAATTCAAAGAAGATCAAGAGAAGCAAAAAGGGAAGTTTAGGATTCAAAAGCACTGTGAACTAAAAGGTAAGTTGTCCAGTGATATAAGGAAAATTTTAATACATGTGCAGATTTTTGTGATTAAAAAGAACCTTATACCCCATACTATGTCTCAACGGAGTGCATCTGACAAGTCACTGAAAAAATACTGGATTTATCTTCAATGTGATGTTTAAATGCAGAAGATAAAGGTTTTCTATTTTGTTTTATAATATGAGCGTTACATTTTATTTAAGCTGTGTTGGAAGTTAAGTCATCAGCTTTTGCAGCAGGAAATTATATATATTTGGAGGCAGATGATGACTGAGTTTATGGTAAATATTGAATATTCCCAGAAGCACTTGGGTTCAAAGGGACCTTGGGACAGCACCAGCCAAACCTTCTGCTCTGCCAGATCAACACTGAATTTGGATTACATTGTTTAGGTCTTAGTCCCATTGGGCACTGAACATCTCCAAGGGCAGAAGCTCCATAACCTCCCTGAGTAATCTGTTTGCTTAATTATCCTCATCTAGATTTTTTCCCTTTTATTTTAAATTTATGACAATTCTTTTTGTTACCTTGCTGGACATCTGCGTAAAAATCCTAGCTCTACCTTCATGGCAACATCCTCTTTAGATGTATCAGAAGGTTGCTATTCCCACTTTTATTCCTACCTTTGTCAAATCCATTTAACTAAAAGTAAGTCTCAAGGGCGACTTACAGTTGGTTTTTTTTGGACACACAACACACACATTGTTTGCATTCAGCTACACAGAGAGAGAGAACCCATTTATCATGAGGCTGTGTGATCCATCACATAGACATCTCCAGACGTCTGAGTTGGCTTATGCATGTTACACAGTACATAGATAAATCTACCTGTCTTGTGCACACATATCTAGTCAGCATACCAATAGGGCATCTCGTGCTTTATAAGCATTTCATCTGTGATTTGTGCAGGGCTTTTCAGTTCTAAAATAGTTTTCAACATTCTGAGCAGCTTCAAAGAGCCATTTGCATTCCTTCCTTAAAAAAAGCTAACAAAACAACAAAAAAACCACAAATACCAAAACCACAAAACAACAAAAAAAAATCACCAAAGCCCAACAAAACACTCAAATGTTTAATCAAAATGTTTTTCTGTTCTTTCCACAAACTGTTTCCCTTATCCACTCACATATGGTATATGTCCTGACTCTAAAAGGATGTATTAATAGTACAGTGTAACAGCAGCAGGCCCAAAGCATGAATTTTGCATCTGAAAATGTGACATCCCAAACTTCTCAGTGAAAGGTGCAAATAGGTATTTTGAATGCTTAAGAAGATTGACTATGTTGATTCTAAAAGTTGTTATATACTTATGAGTCAGAAATCTATTTTAGTTCCTTTAGGATTATATTTATGACACTCTCTAAGCCTTACCTTTGAACTGAGGTACTTATACCTTATATAAGCACAAAAAAATAATACCTCTAATACCATTTAAAGCCTTCTAAAATGTTTATTGGTTTCCCTAATACTTGGTGACTATATAAAATACTCAATGGTGAAATGGAGTGATTTAAAACTTTTAATAGCCTTTTAGAAGGAAAAAAAAAAAACCTGTATGTAATTTATTTGTTGCCTTTTCTCTTGTAAAAAGCTTATCTATACCTGAAACTGGTGCTCCAAAACAACTCATAGATATTCTTTATATAAGTTATGGATTCATGTTTACTGCCACATGCCATTTCTCTACAGCACAGACAGACACATAATTATAACCCTAAAGAAATCAGTTCCCAGGTTCTCATATATGAGCAAATATTGTAGCATATTCGTGCTGGAATTCATTCAACGGGACTCAGAAACTTGCTCTAAGTGTAACTTTTTCCTTCAGCTCACACAACATTTTTGGTTGGTGCTATGTGGCTAAAGCCATAGCACTTGAAAACCTCCAATTTTAAACACAGTTAAAAAATAATCTTTTCCTCACTGATGTAAGTGAATCACTGATAGGTGTTCCAGTTTGGCTTTTCCGGGTACAAGAGACACTTGACAACGACTTACTGTCCTTTGACTTACACTTGTAAATTGGTCAAATGCAGGGCCTCAAAAACCATTTATTACTGTAAGAAACTTTATCAGTTCATTAGTTACTAACATTACATCAAGAGTATTCTACCTTCCTACAAATAGATATTTAATCACACATCTGTAGATAGATACCATTTAATCTATATTTTAGGAAACTCCATCATGGGGAGAAACAATTTTTTCTGTTCTAGTTAGACATTCTTTTATCTTCTGATCATCTTGCCCACCAAAAAGCAAAGTTCTCCACTTGTGTTTGCATTATGTTGTATTTGCCTCTCACAAAATCCATGCAGAAATAAACTTCAAAAGAAAAATTCTTATACATGCATATATTACTGTATGTGCACTCTTATTTATATAAGAGAGTTCACACATTTATTCAGGCATCTCAGGAATGCTGTACAAAACCCTGTGTGCAGTCTCAAACACCAAGTCTACAAGAGAGGAAATCTGTGTTTGCTTTCATAATAGTAAATCAACATGAGGGACAGAACAAAACTCTTTCTAGTCACCTGCTAGTTACTTTCATGCAATAAACATGCAGAAAATAAACCATCGTTAACCATACAGTTTTATTTGCAGTCCCACATTTCCAAACAGTAAATATGAACCAGCCACAGCACAAACATTCAGAGCCCTGTGAAGCGCAGAAGCTGTCCCAGCCCACACAGAGCCTGACTTGGCCATTCCCTGCACCTGGGAGCCCCAAGGTCCACAGCCTCCTGTGACTTGATGGAGTCCTGCTCTCCTGAGGATGGCTGAGCACCACAGGGACAATAGAAAGTGGTGAATTAATTCATTGTTTTGATTTGCTTGTGTATGCATGGCCTTTGCTTTAAAACCTATTAAACTGTCTTCATCTCAAACCGCAAGTTTTCTTACTGTTACTGTTCTGATGTCCTTCCTGTGAGTCCCCAGCACAGGAAGGACATTGACCTGTTGAAACGAGTCCAGAGAATGGCCAAAAAGATGAATAGGGGGATGAAGCACCTCTCCTGTGAGGCAAGTCTCAGACAAGTGAGATTGCTCAGCTTGGAAAAGAGAAGGCCTCAGGGTGACCTAACTGCAGCCTTCAGTATCTGAAGGGGGATAAAGGAAGATGGAGAGGGACTATTTACAGGAGCATGCAATGACAGGGCAAAGGGAGTGGCTTTAAACTGAAAGAGAGTAGGTTTACACTAGATATTAGGAAGAAATTTTCACTGTGTGAATGGTGAGGCGCTGGAACAGGTTGCCCAAAAAACTTGTGAATGCCCCATCATTCAAGTGTTCCAGAGCAGGCCAGATGGGGCTCTGAGTAATCTGGTCTAGTGCAAAGTGTCGCTGCCCATGGCAGGGGCTTGGAATGAGATGTTCTTTAAAGTTCTTTCCAACCCAAGCCACTGTGATTCTGTGGCTCTCTCCCCCACTCCACTGTGGGGTGGGTGAGCAAACAGATGTGTGGGGCTTTGTTGCTGGCTGGGGTTAACCTACAATAGATCTCAGTCCATCCACAGAAGCAGTTTGTTTTGGTGACTTTCACACCTGGGACCTGGACAGCATTAGGCAGCTACTGGCAGCACTTGGGTTACTGCTGCTACAGCTGTACAGCACTACTGACAGCACTCTGTCTCTGCTGTGCCCCGTGTGCCCTCTGCTCAGCCCCTGCTCACCACACTCAACAAATCCTTCTCAAATGTGATTTCATCACAGGATCTCTTGTCCTGTGATAAAACATAAACTAAATTGAATATTCATGTTTTTTTGAAATACATTCTGAAAAATAGAATTCTCAAGAGTAAATGAACGTGATTAGTCTAAGTCAGCAATGGGTCAGTGTTTATATTGGCTGGACTATGAATAGTAAGGATAGGTGTCTATTCAATTAAAATGTGTAAATGGAAGTTCTCATGTCTTTAAGACATGGGAACTCCCTATCCAAGGTAATCAGTGAAGTCACCTACACTGGGTGAGGATGCAGCAAAGGCAGTGCAAGATAGCTGCTATAAACAGGCTTGATTTTATTAGTAAGCTAGCTTTCAACAGAACTGTTTTCATGTACAGGAGGTATTTTAATAAACGAACATCATGGACTTAGCACTTTCTTCATATGCTATTCATGACACAGACTTGGCACTTGTCACTAACATATTTACTATGATATCACAAATAAATGGACTAAAATAGAAAGCAAAAAAACCCTACTAAGTCTAAAATTTACTCAAAATACAGGCCTTTATTTTAATGGTCAGGATTTCAGCTTCAATGCTTAATTGCCATGGGAAAAATCTAGTCTAATACACACTGAATTCAATGCTAATTGAAGATCTAATTTGCTATGCAGCAGCAGCTGAGAGAAGGATTTCAATCATAAGTGCTGCAGCACACAGACAGAATGGTGAAAAATTCTGCAGCATGAAGTCTGCCAAAGCCTTCCACTATTTTTTTTTTTTATTCTAAGGTTTTGGTTTATATCAGATTTGTAACTATTTAGAATGATTCTCATACTAAGAATAAAAAAAGATGGTAAGTGTTGATTTACAGGAAGTTTTTAAACTGACAAATAAATTCCATTCCAAAACATAGCCCAGTGAATCTCAATGGACAACAGTATATGTGTTAACAATTTTTGAGGCTTATTTGCAAGTTCTATAATCCTAAAATAAAAATAATGTATTTTCTAACTTTCTCACCCAGAGATAACTGGAATTTAAAGGAACAGCTGAGGAATGTTAATGATCAATAAAAGAGATTTACTTCAACAGTTCAAAGTTTGGGAGCGGTACCGAATAAATCCCTTTCAGAGCTAATGTTGTGTCAGTGACCTGGATTATTGAAACGTCACTTATGGCACCCTAGTTCTCTCTTACTTTTCACTTACAAGAGGTCTAGTGCCAAATAAAATTGACATTTCAAATACTACAGCAGCACTGTATTTCCTAGGCAATTATACAATTCACTGATTTCCTCAAAGAAATAAAATGCAAACTAAAATAATCATATGACACATGACAAAGATAAACAAATTTTTGTGAGAAATCTTGTTATGAAGTCTCTCAACAAGCACCTGAGCATCCTGTAAAGCATCTGCTCCTGCCCTTCTAATTCTCTTAAGCAAAAGTCCCCCATAAACATCCAAATAAACCTAAAAATCCCAAAGTAGTACATGATTATACTTCCTGGATATACATAGATATTAGCAATGCTGCTGTTGGCCATTAGATTAACTACTCTTTATTACAGAAAACAATTCTTGTTCTGTCTTTCTTAATGATTTTCCTTTGACAAAAAGGAGTGTAATTATTTATGCCTTCCACTGCTGTTTATGCAGTTTAGTTATATATAAAGAGGGAGTTGATAAAAAACATTTGGTTTTACTCCATGCTTTGCATAATATTACATTTCAAGATTGGAAAAGAATGTGAACATTTAAAAACTCGCAAATGCTTAATCCATTTTTTTGGTTTAATGAGCATTTATAAGACCCTGACATTATTTTTAGAGTAGTTGCAGGACTTACACATATTCTGCTTAATTTAACATTGAACCTGAAAGAAAATCAGTCTGAGTTCAAATATAAGATGAAAATTCCACTGAAATTAACAGGATTGTGAGAAATTTATTCAAAAAGAGGAATCATTGACTAGATTTTAACCAAACTTAAACTGTGAGCATTGTGTCAATTGCAGAAATTAATTTTGCCATGTCTAGCTGAAATACTAATTACTACCTGTACTTCCAAATTCACTTTAGTAGTGATAATAACCATTCAGAAATGCTTAATCCACTGGAAAAATAATGTTATTTCTGAAATGAAAAAAACAAAGTGTGAGAAAAAAAGGTAGATGATTACTAATTGGATTATACCTTTTAGGGTCCTGCGAGAATGGTGCATAGACAGAGTTTCAGTTCTGAGCATGAGTGATCCTATTGATTCATATAGAAAAAGTATTCATATTCTTAAGATTTAGTACATACTTCCATAAAATGTGAAAACTGAACAGCAAAGATTTTAAGTGACATGGAAAAACAGCATCCTCACTTCTAAGAAAGTAAACTAGGCAGATGCATACAATAAACCTTTTCTCTTTTATTTTGTTTGTGTACATGAATATGATGAAAACAACCTTAAGAATCCAAATGGTCTCCTGAATATATTTCAGTTCTTATTTAGCTGTTTTTTTCACTCCCTGTAACAAATTGTCCAGGTATTTTAATTCAAAATATATGTTAAAATACTCATATATATTGCTAATATAAATTTTAAAATATATATATCAAATTTAGAGGGAAAAGTGTCACATTAGAATAGGCACAACTGGCTACAGAAAAAATTTGAAATGTTACATGTAACTCAAAGAAATTCATCAGAGACCATCTCTTACTGAAGGGTAAGGAAAAGAACACATCCTACATTGAAGATTGCTATTGGAAAAAGAGAGGCAGAGAGGCTAAGGTGAAATAATTTCATTCCACAGCTGTGAGCTGCTTGTGACTCAGAGACTCTTTGCTGTTTCTAATATAATCTCTTTTATGCCTCAAGCTCCAGCAGGTCCATGAGCCTTCACACTGCACTCTCCACTTCCCCACATACGTGTGTTCTGAAAGTGTTTGTACAGCAACACAATACCAGCATTAGCCCAATACAAAAACATCCAAGTAGAAAAGTGTTTAAGTCTTGTGCTGTATTAAATTAAATGTAACACAAGTAAATGTTTCATTTAATAAAAAGTCTCTGTAATAACTGTTAATCATTGGGCATTAAGATAACATTTATCATAATAATATTCATTACAATGAATAAGCTGATTTGTTAATAATGCATATGTCACATGCACTTCAACGGGATTCCTTTAGTCACCAACACCACAGCCACTATTTTTAAGTGCTTCCAAAAACATTAATGTGCAATGTTAATCTGAAATCCATACCTCTGTTATTTTCACAAAGCAACCGGCAAGGTTTGTTTAGGAAATTTCATGCCAAGCTTCAGAAGTGTGCTCTCTAACCTTCTTCAACACATAATTCAAGATAAACACTTTCTTCATGACAGACATTTCAAGAGATGAAGGAGTGGAACAAAGGCAGAGAGTGACACGAAGCACAAGTTCTGCACCATTAAGATGAATGGACAGATTAGCTGGAAAATCCATAATGACACGTTGTGCTGGCTGAAGCTGTTCTGTTTATGTAATTACAGCTTTGTTGCTTAAAGGAAAGGAAGCTCTGAACAAGGCCTTTACCTTAGCAGCCCTGCCCCAGCACCTCACCAGTGCTTCAGCATCCCCATCCGTCACTGCCAACCACTGCAATTCACCTGACATCTCATTAAAGGGTTTAAGGCATCACCTACCGCAGGACTAATAGTTTACTAGTCAAACCATTATGGGCTAAATACAATCTTTATGCAAAATATGCCAAGCAACTTCAGGTATATTGTCAGCAAGAGCAAAATAAGTCTAGAAATGTACTCCCATCCATCGCAGCTGACCGACGTCTCTCAATACCCACAGAGTACAAGACAATGTCTTCTGCCTGCCTTTTAAAAGGGCTCTATCCAGGCTATCTGAAAAGCAAAAACTGGGAGTGCAAGTCTTTCTGTGCTTCACTCTAAAAACAAATATCAAAGCAACTTTGAATGCAAGAAAGCCTACTGCAGTCCAGCCTGCCTTCTCAGTATGTTTGCAGCAATATTGAAGACCACAATGCACATCTGTCCCCAGCCTAATGGTTACCTCTGTTTTTATTTCAAAGTGACATTATTTCCTTACAGTAAAACTAGCATTAGCTCATAATGAAAGGTAATACGTGCACAATATGTGCTGAAAATTACAGGCATGTTGGAGAAAATGCTTTAAAGCAACATATATTGACCTTCTTATTTGTGCAGTTTATTGTGGTGATAAATTTGCCCATTCTAGTCCTGAACTTCATGAATCCATAGAAAATGAGGATCAGATCCAAAATATCCCAAACAGTAACATTAATTGAAATTGCAGTAATCATATGATGCATTTTCAAGTCTGCTTTAAGAAGGCATTCCAGAGGCACAGCAAAACTTCTGAACTCTGCAGTCACAATTCGTGGAGATTATATTGTTGTAAGAGTAGTGGGTCAGGAAGAGACAGCAATTGCAGACATTCATCCCCAGGTTGGCATAAAACCTACTTAAGAGGTAAGGGGGTACACAGTACTTCAGGGTATGGTTCCGTGAGTAATTTTTTTGTACAACATAGGAAATCCAATACTCAGCCATGTCACAGATCAGAATATAAATAACTAAAGTTTTTCAAATTTCAAATCTCCAAAGCAAGTTTTCTTGAACTCCTATATAGTCTAAGCAGCACCAAAGCTCACCAAGTGCTTTCCTTTGGGTGAGGATGCTGCAGGTGCACAGAAGTCAGTCTTTGTGAAAACCACATCATCTTTGGTCCAAGGTTTGCAGAGCTGCAGTTGCTCTTGACCCCTGGCCAGCCTGGACACTCAACAGAACAGCACCCCAGTCACCCTTAGGGTAGCTGTGCTCTGTGCATAACTAAGCTGCCCCAACAAAATTAGGTTTCTCTCAAAACGCAGACATAGCAGCTTTCTTTTCAAAGCATAGATGTCCCAGAAAAGTAGTACAGCTTCCAGATCCTGGCCAAGCTTCTCCTGAAAGCCCAGTTTAGCAGGAAGCAGAAGACCTAGATCCAGTTTGCTTTTCAGCTGGAGGAGGTCCCAAATGTAACTTCTGCTTTCTGACCTACTTGAATTCAGACAGCTTGAGAGTTTGGGTATCACAAGGTAAAAAGCAAGCAAAAAATGATACCTTGCTCTGGCTGACTGGTAAGGGAAGATCTAGGTCCTGATGACTAACCTCAAGATTATTTTATTTTTACTGTTTCATCGGAAGTTCAAAAACTGTCACAGCCCTATAACAGGCTTTTAGTTTTCTTTCTTAAAAAAAAAAATGTAACACAGATTCAAAATCTTGCATCATACATCTTTTGAACATTTGTTAGGATTTTGAGCACAGAAACTTTGGTTGCTATAAAATCTCAACAGTCAAAGAAGGGGATAAATATAGCTTGCAATGTGATTATACTGAAACAGTTTGTTCCAGTCATACAAGACTCTTGACTTGACATTCCAATTAAAAAAAGAAGCAACAGAAAAAAATATTTCAGATACATACTTCTGTATTGAAGTCAAGGAAGTATGAAATTTTCTAAGATGGAATAACTGGCACAACTGACATTTTAGCTACAGCAGCTACTTCTACTTCCTATAATTTCCCTTTATTTCTAGATTAAATTAGATAAAAGCTTCCCAAATACATGAAAGCTAATTCTCTGTCATTTTAATTACTACATAGCTCCTTATCTTCATCATTCACTTCACAGGACTTACTGATGGCAGAAAAGATCATGACCTCTTACCAAGAAAAAATACTAACTCCTGAAGACGTATTGATAAAGCTTAGGTTCATGGATACAAATAACTTCTCATAGTAAATTTTCCATAACTCTCTGAATATTTTTTCTGACAGGAAAAGTTTCTTCCACTTTGTTGGTCAGGATCTTGAGAAACAGGTACTTTGCCTGGTGAACAGTGGGCTGAGCAGTCCAGACTCTGACCAGATCATCTGGACAGCTTAACACAGCAGGCTGCTTTCTCACCATCAAAGTGCATCCCCCTGAAAGAGTTATTGATCCCCTGGGACGAGCCCAGAGCGCCAGTTGCTCTCCCAGTGTCAAATCCGGCAAAGGAAGGAATGCATTCCCGCTAAGGGGAGCTGCCAGCGCTGAGCTAGCATTTGCACAGGGACCAACGCAGCTGGGGAAGGGAATCAGTCTTTCAGGAATAAAGAGAAGCTGGCTAAGAGTTCTCCCAGTAAAGACTGGCACAGATAAAAAATCCTCTCTCATGCATAGCAAAGGAAATCACATATTAAAATGCCCGTGTGAAATATAGATAAACTAAAAATCCTGGGAGCAGTACTGCTTTTAGTAGCTTGATTAAATTATTTTGCTCTATTAACAATCAAAACTCAGTTAGAAAGCAAAAAGTAGGTATCAACTACTTAAAATCCATCTATTATTACATATGCTGAGTTCTCTGACCTCGTTTTGGTTGCTGCCAGGTAGGCCAAGCCAGAAACAACATACAATTTCCTTTTCCCAGCTGAAAGGCATCTGAGTTAAGAGTCTGTAAAAAGTGCAGCAGGAAGACTCTCATGCTTGACTGTCTCAAACTTTAGGATGCAGTTTAAATTTGCTGCTGCTGTTACAAAAAAGAAAAAAAAAAAGAAAAAAAAGAAGCTGTAAGGCATAAATTGAGTATTCAGTGAATCTGGCCAAGCACACACCAGTGCCAGGTTCTGTCGTGACAGCACACCAGTTCCCAGGCTGCCTGTGCAGCAGACTGAGGAAGAGGTCGGATCATTAAACTTTCCATTGGGCTATGAACAATCTGCTTTCCAAATCACAGGGATACTCCAAATGGTGCCATCAAGTCAGTTCTCTGTGCATTTATTTGCTTTTAATTAGGAGAGTATCCTGTATACCACTGCTTTAAGAACTCAGTAGCATGAAAGAAAGAAATTATAGGGCTAGTTCTCCTTAGTTTTTTCATTATACCATTTGAGAGTGGACATAAAACACAGCTATCACTTTTTATATCATTTTGTGCTGATATAAATGAATGCAAGTCTTTTAGATTAAAAATAGAAGGCTTTTGAAAACACAATAAATATTCTTCTAAGGCATAAGATGCTGAGCCTTTACTTCTACTCCGGCCCACCCCCACAAATCTATTATTCCAATTCAAGAAGATCAAAGATGATTAAAAGTTTTGAACAAGTTGTTTTCACCATCCTTTGTCTCAAAAAAAACCTGTCACCCCAGCAGCATTTATGTTCATTTCTGCTTCTGAGGTGCAATGTCCGTTACTTGCTGAAAGAACTTTTTCTCTATTCCACCTACCCGATACCACTGGGCTTTGTGTCCTATCTTTCACAGTAACCGCCCTAAAGAACCAAATTCTGAGCATGCTACTAAGGACATGTGTTTTAACCATTTACTGTAGCTACTACTGACCTCTTTACCTTAGCTTTCTTTATTAACAGAAGCACAGTACCACCAAATGGCTGGAAAAATCAATCAGAAGAGTGCCAGCAGGTAGACAGCACCATCAAACACCTGCTTATACCATAGCATAGAACACAGCTTAATGTAAATCACCCTTTGGACATGTTTAAAATTTACTTTTCTACATAAACTGTTCTCTACATGTCTGGATGAGGCCCTCCAAAATGCCTTAAAAATCTAATAAGGAGCCAGGAATTCTTGTGGTTTCATTCCAGTTCTGCTACTGACTTGTTGTGTGGTCTTGGAAAAGGTTCTTATCCTTTCTCTGGCTTTCATTTCTCACATGTGGTGATATTAATATGCAGTAGAAACTAAGGCTATATCATATGTGAAGCTGAGAAAACAAGCTGACATACACAGTAAAAAAAACCCCCAAACCCTAAACTATATTCATGCTCCTAAATGCCATTTTAAGCACTGAGATTATTGCTTTTCAGAAGATGAAAATATTATTGTAAAAACACAGGACACATGTACAAAACCCTATAGCTGCTATATACGTTATTCGTGTCTACATGCTTTTATACCTGGTGGTGTCTTGACATGCATTTTCTTGTCTTTCCCATGCAGAAGTGTACACCCCTACAATCTGCTTGGAGTAGGTGATGCGTTGATCTTAATTCCCAATGTCTAGCCCATTCCCCTAAGCACTCTGAATAAGGAATTGCAGGATGTGTTTCATTATCATCGCGCTCATCAAACTGAAGGAGTTACCCCCGGGGACAGTAATGAATTTCTGGCTTTATGAAGCCAAGGTTGCAGCACTCACATGGAAAACATAAGTGTGGCAACACTAATTCCTGAGTTCTGCATTTTACTGTAGATAGTACTAATTTAAAATATTAGTCCAGTACATCAGTTTTTCAATATTAGTAAAACTCAGTACAGCATACTGACATTATGTCTAAGTTCCCCACTCTCAACTATGAAAAAAACATGATGTGTTCTGAAGAGCCAGTGCAGTAAATGACTTAGAGATTTAAGGACAAGAAACACCAGCGACACACAGTGTACCAATAATTTATGAGACTGCCTTGAAGAGCATAAGTGATGCATTACAAAACCAAGGCTCAGCAGAATGGCTTCTGAACCTCAGTGAAGCCTGCCAGATGCTGCTGAGCAAAGGGCTCTGGGGTCCTCTCTGAAACACAGGTCCTGTCCAAATGAGAAGAGCCTTGCAGACCTTCTCCTGGGGAAAAATAGCATTTTGCCATACTGTCAAATAATTAGATTTCAAAAAATTTCCCACTTTGTTCCAGGGGTGAAATGGAAGCATTTAAAGGGAAAAAAAGAAAATCAGCCTCAAACTGTTGAGTAGCTGCACAGCTGGACACTGTAGTGCCAGCCCCAGATGTAACCACAGCCAGAGGGGCTCCTGAATGCTCATTTCTCCACTATGCAACATAAATCTTTCCAACTGAGGATTTGTTTTGAGTTAGTTAAATTGGTTCTTTTGCAACAAAAATTTGTACTGGATCCATGAGAACACCTGAAGCACTGGATGAAAGTCACCTATTGAATCTATCAAATAAGAGATGCAGACAGAAAGGCATGAAAACAATGCAGAGAGTCATCAGAGCATTTAGATACATCTTATATAATAAGGAAGTTATTTCCTAGGTACTCCACTAGAGTAAAATTGACACACAGGGTTTGATTTAAAGCATGCCAATTGTGCTGTGAGGAGTCTCTTTAACCTGCAGAGGTCAGAGATGGTCTCACAGCTTATTAGAATACACCCCAATAGGAGCCTAGGAAAAAAGGCTAACTTTTTTGTTCCCATTGAAAATTCTTTCATGCATAGTTAACTAGATATTTTTATAGGAATTGTGAAAAAGATTGGTATGTCGTAATTTACCTCAAGGTCCATGAAGCCTAGAACAGAAGTATAACAAATTTTTAAGGTAGCAAGAATGATGAACAGCGTTGCACACTGGTACTACTGGAGA
This sequence comes from Geospiza fortis, assembly GCF_000277835.1. Classification (NCBI taxonomy): domain Eukaryota; kingdom Metazoa; phylum Chordata; class Aves; order Passeriformes; family Thraupidae; genus Geospiza; species Geospiza fortis. The sequence goes on from NW_005054307.1 coordinate 407,546, forward strand.
GAACAATATTATTCTGTCTAAAAAATCCTTCTTTAGTTCCCAGGAAAGCCAGCTGGGCAAAGGGACTAATTTTATTATAATTTTCTAAATAATAATCAAATTTGCACGTATTTTTTCAGAAAATATAACAAGAGAGAATTTCATTACTACTTAGAGGATTTTACAGCCATTAGAAACCTCTACATTAAAGAAACTATGAAGGAAAATGCTGTCCAATGGTTTTTAGGGAAATTTGTCACTAAACATAAGTAATATGCCCAAGAGAGTTCACAGCTTCAATAATAATTAGTTCTCAAGTATTTTTAGTATTAATAGAATACCTCCACGCATTTAAAAATACAGATTTAATTTTTTCCAGAGTTGGGGTATGTGCATTGGGTCTGTTTCTTTTGCAGCTAAAACATCTGTTTAGGAAAGACACACCAACCTAACACCTGCTGTTCAAAACAATGCCCTGGAATTCCCTTAGTTTTCTCATTCCTTGTTGCAGAGCTGGAGCAGCAGAGAGTACATCTGATTTTACCTGTGATGCAAAGACTGTAAGGTTCCAGCCCTTTGTATCTTACAAATACTCTTCAAACAGCAGCATCTTCCCTAAACTCATCTGCAAGAAAAGTAGGTAAAAATGTCACTGTGCACTTGATGAAGACACTGTGTGACTTGCTCCAAGGTCTTAGAGGATGAAAAACAGTAGTAAAATTGAAACTGCACCTTCAACAGGCCTCTCATGACAAAGGAGATGGTTGTGGCTAACACAAAGAGTAAAATAGGATCCGAGGAACCCTTCATTTATTGCCAAAATTAGTGGTATGCATGTATGTCATGAACAGCCTGTATTGCTTTGAGATTTCATGCTGCTAGAAAGTAGGAAAAACAAGAAAGTTTATTTTGTAAAACTATGCATGTATGTCTGGGTGCCTCTACTTTCCAAATGTCACATCATTGTCTATTGCATTATTCAGAGGAGCAGAAGAACAAAGCAGTAGATTTGAAGGTGGTTTTGTTTGGGGATTTTTTTTCCTTTTAAACAGAAAAATGAGCCTTCTATTTACAAAAGGATAAAAACCAGAGACATCAGTTTAAGTTATAAGGGATACCTGTGATTACTGTGCAAGCAAGAATCTAAAGACATTATTTCTCACACCTAATTTCTGTGTTCAGAAAAAGAGCTGCAACGTGCAGCAAATGCAATACAGTCACTTTACTGCTGTATGAGTGGACTCAAAGGCTGAAGTTCAATGACAACTCTTAGAAGCTGCAAGATGTGATAATTTAAGCCAAGCCTCTGACAAGGCCATTTTATTCTGAGCAAGTGCTTTAAATAAAAAAAGACCCATTTCACCCTGCTGCAAAGTTTACATTGCAACCAAGCTTTTCCAGCATTAAATCTCTGTCTGGAGACACTCCCTGGGATAACCTCTCTTTCAGAGATGGCACAAAGAAAGAGATGGTGACTTCTGCAGAAGTGACCTAACCCAATGCCTGTGCCACCCTCCTGTGCTCAGCCCCACTCTGTTCTGAGGTTTCTGCACCCTGGCTACCAGTGCTTCTTTCCCCCTGGCTTCCCAAAAGGACAAAGTTTCATAAACAGCAAAGTGTGCTAATTCAAACAAAACACAGGACAGCAATTCTTTTTAGGCTGTAAAGTCCTGTCTGCATATTTTAGCTGTTGCATAATTGTTACCTTTAGCTCATAAACTTCAAGGTCAATTCGGGGTCAAGAGTAGGTGTTTAGCACATGAAACTCAGAAATGCTGCTAAAAGCATGCTTTATAAATCACTGTATTTTCTTCTCATTTGGGGTATTTTTGTGTCTTGTTTTTTCTTACTATCTGGTAGGTTTTCATCTGCCTTTATAAAATACACATTTACACAGTGCTTTCAAGCTAAAAGTATAATTTATATGCCTGAAATGCAGACTAACATATTGCTATACTCCAAATCTGGCTATTTCCCCTTTAGCATCCACATCACATGTTGTGAGTTTCTTTGCTGAAGAGCAGAGCCCAGCCACTGAATCAAGGCACTATTAATTCAGAACTGCTATCAAGCATCTGAAGGAATTTATGCAAGTTAAAGAACTTTTAATGCACAAATTATTAAAAATTGTTCTTCCATATTAAAGCTATGTTAAAGTTTACACTCAATTCAATTAGATTCAATTGAATTTATATTGGTCTCACTCACTTCTAGAAATATGTTTTCGTCTTTTAAGTCTTGGATTTTTACTTTGCTTAGGATAGAAGCACACTGTATAATGTTAAGCATTATACAAAGATAGTTAGAAGAATACTATAACAGTGCAAAGGGGTTACCAAATGAAGTAATTACTTAAATCTTCACTGACATGAGCCTTCACACAATGGTAGTGAAGGTTACTGGTTCTCTGCATCCCCCCCTGCTTCAATGCTCTTGATAGGCATCATACAGAAAAAAAATGTCATTGATGTCCTTTGTTTACACTGCAAAGGACTGCTTCACACCCAGGCAATAAAAGGCTGTGACAGTAGCTTTTGCATCACTCAACGACAGAATACAGCATTTACAACATGACTCAGGAGCACACAGAAGGAGAGAAAAAGTAATTTACTTAGTGTTCTTTAATTCTTTGTGCTATAATGAGAGTATATCAGAATTTATGGCTACATAGCAACGTATTTTTTTCCCGGGAGAAAAGCATTTCATGACCTGCTCATTTCTGTGGCAATCAGGAGTTACAAAATCTAAGTCTAGTCATAAATGTGGTGTCCTGCTGAAAGGAGTTTGCTACCTTTTTGATTAAAAATGGCTCAATGTTCAGTTGTGTTTTCAAAACACATGATGAAAATGATAAACCAACACGATTTTTAAAAAGCAAGCTTTAATGATGGTCCACAAAATTAGTTACTTGTTTTTGAAATGTGATCATTTATTGTTAATTAAGCTTTTTTTTTCATTATTTGATTACATTAAGATTTGGTTTGCAACACATATGCAAACAGCCTTCGCATATGAAGGTCAGTTTGGCTAGAGGAGAAATCCTATATCCTGTGACAAATCCAATAACCATCAGGGTATTCGGTTCATAGAAGCAAAGCGTTTATGAAAATATTTTGCTGATTCGCTAGGGTATGGGGAGACTTTTGCTGAGTGCATAGCATGGCATTCCCAGAAGGAGACACGTTTTATAGTGAACTTGTCAATAAACTTGTTCATGGGATAAACTCTTGGCACAACCAAGAGCATGTGAACAGGTTGTGAGGGTTGGGGTGCTAACTACAAAAGATGGAGAGAAGTAGAAAGATGGAACTGCTTTGTCCCCCTCTGCTTCTGCTTATATAAAGAGGGAAAAGATGAAAGATATGATTGTTTCATTGTTGCTGGACTCAACAGAAAATATCAACATTCACAAATCATACTGTCTTTAGTTTTGAAAAGAAGTAAGGCAATCAAGGAAATGTGTTAGTCCTGTATTTCAAAACTGAAACAGATGTAATTTTTGGTAGGAAAGGGAACATCTCCTCCAGCACTCTCCAAAGCAGCACATGCCCACCAATAAGTGCTGTGCCAGCATAGCAGGACACACTCACAGCCCCCTCCATCATTCAGTGCATATTGCTGCCGCACATTCCCCTCCTTAAACATCATGGTTAATAGCTATGAAATTCAACATGTAAATTGTCAAATATATTTCTGACTAGCACACAAAGCAGTATGTTTAAAACTCAGACTAAACAACTAGGAATAAATACTGTTTAAGAAGATTAAAAAAAATTTGAGCTCCATGTAAAAGTTTGCTGTTTCAGTTCTAAGGAAGGCTTCTGGCTCCCTCTAGGGGTTTCTACATGTGTCTTTACAGAACACACTTTTTAAACATAAGCTATAAAAATAGTTCTGTCTTATATCTGGTAAGGGAGATGAAACATATGATTCTGAAATAATTACACATGCAAATAATACATGTAACCATTTTGGGGAAGGGATGTTTCTTCTGTCCCTCTATGTAAAGGTAAAAGGTATAATTAGCCCTCTTATTTCTATGTCCTAAGTGCAAAACTTCAGCATGCATTTGTTCTTAAATTACCGCAATCTCCTACACGTTTGTGAGACGATATTTCAAACCAAAGCAATTATGTCCAGATCTTCATAATAATAATCCTCTGACAAACTCTGATGTGAAATATCATTAATTATTTTTTCTTTAAGTAAAATCATCAGTCATATGCACTTTTTCACTTCCTTTTTTTAAATACTATCATTCTGAGTGGTGTTAAAACATCATTATTTACTTAATCTTTCAAAGTAAAATTGCAGCTTATTCTTGTGCTTGAAACTCTAAAGACTCTTTTCATACTGCTAACACACAATGAATAAGCTCACCACCTCAAATTAAGCCCATGAGTAACATAAGAAAAAGCAGTCTGGCAGAGAAGCAATAAGATTGCTGTTTGTAATCTGTTACAAAACATTTATGCTCTCTACTTATATGCTAAACAAGGTAGCAAGGCCCAAAAAATCTGTGTGCCTCTTCCCTGTGCTGGGCTGGCCATCTATGCTTTGCATCTTACAGAATGCAGGTAAGAGAGGGTAATGATGCATCGTTAAAAGAAACTCTGAATTATTAGATGCATTATTAGGGAGTTTCTGACAGTTACAGTCAGCTCTCGGAAATGTCAGCACTGGCTCATCTCCCTGAAGAGTGAGTGTGTGTGGGTCATTTGTGTGAATCCCTTGTAGAGCCCATCAGCTGAGGCTGTTTAGCAGGCTTTGTATCAGCAGATGGCTGGGTGAGTATGACGCACTTGTAGCAAAAGTTTAGTACCAAACTCAGCAGAAGCAGCTTCAAACCCAGCCCGTGTAGTGAGATTAAAGCAACTCTGGGCACCAGCACTTCTGTCCAAATGTGCTGCCCAAATGTCCGTAACTTGCTCAGCTCGAATCTAACCAAAAGTTTGGCAGCCTGTCCAGGGAAATGCAGCCTCACCTCTCAAAGCAGTGAGCAAAGTGAGGCACAGAGCAGCAGGGCAACAACAAAGCCATTGCATGCATGCCCGCTGCACTTGGAGGGATTAGCGGGGGTCAGGCTCCCATGGCTGCACCTGCAAAGCTCAGAGCTGTGACATTAACTTATATCCTGCATAAATCATATTCCTTCTGCTTTAAAAGCAAATAAATAGCTGTGCATGTGTCCTTTGACCTTCATTGCTGGGAAATCTATGCAGCTTATCTTCGTGGCAATAGACCACGCTCAGCTAACCACTGCTGGTAGGACATCTCTCTCTACTGTTTTAAGTAGAAATGAAATTCAAGGCTGTTATACCAATAAAGATTTTTTTTTAATCCTTAAGAAGTAGCAGGGACTTTAAGAAGTGTGAAATAAGGAACCTTAAAAATATATAGCAGACTGTATCTATGGATTACACAGCTAGAACTACAGTAAGAAATGCCTCATTAGATATTTATGGTATAATACCAAAAAAACTCTAAACCACAAGTCTGATTCAGGAAGGATATGAGCTTTTCATCTTTCTTTATAATACAAGGACAGACAATGAATATTTGCCTGCCAAATGTTGTGTATATTCTACTTAACATTTCATTTAAACTCACGCTCAGATCCCAATTTCAGGTTCAGTCTATATGAGAATACAGTAAAAACAGTTATTTATTCCTTACCATAAACTTGGAAATATCAAATATACAAATATATTTGTATAATACTAGTATTTTTAATAAATCATTAGAACTGTTACTAGAAATAATACTATTTACCATACCTTAAAAATAGCAATAATTTCTTAAATATCTTTTCTCCTTAGAGGGTATCATTCAGAAATTAAGAAATGTTTAATGTTAATGGGGGGAGTATAGAAAAAAACTTCATATTGAAGTCATCTGGGTTTTTTGAATTATAATTTTACAATAGATTGTGTCAGTCAGTATATTGTGAACCATGCATCTAGAAAAATAGCTTTTTGGGTGAGGTGGTGGAACACACAATAACTAATCTGATATTTTTCTGTTATATATGTTGTATGTACTGCAGGGACACAGTGTAGTGCCCTAGCTAACTGCAGAATCCTTTCATGACATCTGGGAGATTTTAAATAACTTCAGATATCTAAGCCAGGAAGGAACTGGGAAAAAATCCATTCATTTTAATAATCAACACTATTGATGTGTAATGAACACATAATATGCTTTGATGAAGTGTATTTCTCACATAGCCTACAACATTTATGGAACATTAATATAAATTATATAAAATGTGTAATACATTAAATAGCAAATAAAATTATTTAATAATTAAAAATAAAATTAAAAGGCTGCTTTAAAATTCAATGCTAGCTTTTCAAACTGAGAAAAAATTCTCAAATAAGAAATAAACCCCATTCATCATTTCTACATAATAATGGTGTAAAAATTAGACCTTGAATATGCAATATAATTACATAAATGAAAGTGCAGCAAGGTGAATGTAAGATTACTATAATTAATTTCAAAATCATTACATTTTACTGCCCATATTAACCAATGAGAATTTTGTTTTCTCTTGTCAATTCAGCTGTGAAACAAGACTGGAGTGAAATATATTCAGGTTTCTTTTGTGCATGGGATTTAATTTCACTTTGAAGTTTAGAAATCCACACTGTATTTCAGAAATACCAATGCTTGCTTGCACAATACCTTGGCTTAGAGGGGCAGCAGACAGTGAATGGCTTATAGGAAAGGCCCAGATCCTCCCCACAAGCAGGACAAAGGAGGAGAACCCAAACCTGAGCATGATAGAATCCTGAGAGATTTGGTATGAAGAGGTAAAATGACTTGTCTGAGATCTTTCTGAACTGCAGTATTCTTGGGAATGCAAATGTAACTATTTGATTTAAACTCAAGCTGTGATATTTCTCTTTTATTAGATAAATAAACAGTATATGTAAAATGTGATCTGTCATTACATCACTACTTTGCTCTGTTAAAACCACCTTAATGTCACAGGGTTTTTCTTTCCACTTTTTTCCCTCTACAAGATTTCTTTTAAATTAGATTGAAAGCAAAGTAGTGCAATGAAAAGCACAAGGACAGCTGATAACCTGAAAATCTCAAGCTACCTTCAGGCATGAGTGGGTTTTAATCAGAATTTGGCAACCTAAATGTATTTGCAGCAGTCTACATGAATCAGCTCAGACGGTGGTTTTACTGATAAAAATGAAAAAAGTGATAGACATGCAAAAGGTTTTCTAAGGCAAAAGTTGTGGGATTGAGTTCTGGATTTTTCCCAATGCTCTTATTTGAAGACAGATCTGACAGGATTTCCTCACCTCAGTTTTATAGAAAGATTTAAGAGTAAAAGTGGAAAAAACTCACAGAGCAAAAAAAAGCCCCCAAAACCCCCAGACCCAAATAAACCAACAGCATCCAAAACAAATAAACCAAAACACCACGACTATTTCTGGCAGGAATTTCTTGTTTATAACTTAGTTTGCTAAGGCCATTCTCATATAAGCTAAATTTAAGAAACTAATAAACTATAGCAGAAGATGAATAGAATATCTGAAATGACTTCTCATCCCATAAGTACGAATCAATTTTAATTCAGTACTGTGTAGGTATCTAGTTTATATGAGCTCACTTGGTACAAGACTATGTTTTTGATGGATATGGCCTTCTGTTTGTTCAGCTGTAGAAAAGAGGAATGCAATCCAGGTTGACAGTGAAAAAGAGTAAAGAAAACTTCATAAACTGAAGATTCTAGAATTATGACACCAGCTTCAGATACAAACTTGAAAAAAAAAATTAAGAAGCAATACAACTCCTAAACTGAGATGTAAAACGAATAAATAATCATCAATATAACAAGAGAACAGAAGGAAGTAAAAAAAAAACCCAACACCCCCCCCAATCCTACCAGAAAAAAATCTACAGATTGTGTACTACATTTTTTCATCTTCGGCATTTAATTAGCTCCAAAAGAATATTTCCATCCCTCTCTGCCACACACACATTTGTGCATTGACATAAATATGTATTTGGCAAACAGAATAAGCTTAAACTTTAATAAACAATAACTCCAATGTATTTCACAATTTTTCTATATAGTAATGAAGCTCATTTAGACTGGTTTGAGAAAATGCTATCTTCTTCCTGCTATAACACACAGAAGCACTTAAATAAAGCATCCTGTACTTCTGTTAACCTCCCCATCATGCAACCACTCTGACAGGTGGGGACCTGCTGTTTCCTCCCTGATTCCCAAAGGTCCTGCAGGGAGCCTTCTACCCAGGGACCTGAACCTGAAGAGATTGGGGAACTGACAGCTGGGGTTTGTTCTGACCATGCCTGGAGCTCTAATGATGACAATCATTACAGTACAGAAAACTAGATTGATGTTTTATTTGAAAACAGTCACTCAAAAATCTAAGGCCAGCAGAGGGACCCACAAGTCAGGAACAGCCACACAGCTCTGCAATTGCAAGAACTTTCTATTCAGAGGGCAGTCTGAGGATGGTCATCAGAAATTTTTCACTGTGTGCTCCCTTCCCAAGGGCTTCCCACAGCCTGCAGATCTTTAAGCGCCCTTCCCAGTACAGGGATCTTTACAGCCAGCCTGTGAAGCAGGGTGACCAAGGATGGCTGGAGGGTGAGCTTGCTGTCCCATGTCAGTTTTGGCAGTAGGACAAAGGACTTGTGCCACCAGAGGGTAGATGGTAAAACAGGAGATGTCAGGTGGTTGGTCACCCTCACTAAACTGGGTCCATTCAAATTGCTTTTGAAAGGATAATGTTTTAGTTTTATCTCCATTGATCAGCCCTGGTGTTTCTTACCCACTGGTCAATGCAGAAGAGCAGCTGGAAAACATCAGTTTCACACAGAATCATAGAATATGCTGAGCTGGAAGAGACCCACAAGGATCATCAAGGCCCAGTTCTTGGCCCTGCACAGGACAGCTCCAAGAATCCCATCATGTGCCTGAGAGCATTGTCCAAACACTTGAGCTCTGTCAGGCTGGTGCTGTGACCACTTCCCTGGGGAGCCTGTTCCAGTGCCCAACCACCCTCTGGGCGAAGAACCTCTTTCTAATATCTAACCTAAACCTCTCCTGATACAACTTCAGGCCATTTCCTGGAGTCCTGTCACCCTAGAGAAGAGATCAGTGCCTGCTCCTCTACTTCCCCTTGTGAGGCAGTTGTAGACAGCAGCTTTCTCCTGATCCTTTCACAGTAGCATCCCAGGAAATGAGAAGGCAAAAGCACAGTAGAAAGACTGAGTGAGCCCATCAAGCCAAAGCAATACCTAATCAGATCAAGCTATTTAAGAAAGAAAAAGCCCTACCTTAATACTCCTTTATTTTATGATAACAACAAGCAATAATCTGCATCTCTAGCTACAAAATTCTACTTGTCACTTCATTATGAGAAATTCAGTACAAGGCATTAGGTAATATTTTCTGCTTCAGCTCCTAGCTTGACCACTAAATGTCATTAATGAGACAAGTTTTTAATTTGTGTCGATACTGGCTGCTAATAGCATCCTGCACTGCAGTTTTTCTGGACACTGCAATTTAAGCAAATAGACATGCACAAAGTGCTTCAAACAGAGTCTCCAAATGCTAGGCTAGCTGGCAGTGTTAGTTTGCAGTTTCAGGCCATGCTAGAGAAAATTCCTCAATTTTGTGCCAAAGAGAGGTGAATGACAAAGAGAGGGCAGCAATAACATACAGGCTACCTCATGATTTTGATCTGTTGCAACTGACTTCTAAGTCAGCCTCTCCTTTTTACTGTAACAATCATTACTGGACCTTTATGGTACAGCCCTTAAGTAACATTTATCTTAATTTCTTTTTGTAGCAACATTGCCAGTTTGGAAATAAATTTGTAGTTTTTCTATAATATCTGAGTGGCTGAACTAAATCCCCATAGTGATCCCACAACTAGTATTCATCAGAAATTTCCCATACTAATGCCATTGTGAGTTCTAGCAACACCTTTTGACCAGATCCTTGCTCAATGTAAATTGGATAGAGCAAATTTAGATGATGTATGAGCCATGTGTCTTTGACATAAAACTAAAGAAAGTTCCAGACATCTGCCTCAACAGGATTTTGTTCAAAAAACACTCCTACATACATAGTTATAAATATACAGAAGGTTGTATATATTTATTTTAGAAACATATATTTGATAAAGATGACCTTCTCTTCAGATCGAATTGGTAAAGTTTGTTGGTGGGAACAAGAAGCATATAAATTAAAAAGGAAATGAAAACCAGCATTTTGCTCAAAAACCCCACAGCTTTTGTTCAAAGAAAAGACTACAGCAATGCAAATAAATTGGAAGGGTCTGGCTGCTTTTTGTTTGCTTTTTAATTTTTTTTTCAAATTTGGATATTTGATAAAATGTGGAATTGATCCATCAGTATGTAAAGGAAATTAACTCTGTGTGGCTGCACTTATACCATTAGCATCAGCTGCCCACATACATATGGCATGGAAATACCATACAGCCTTTAGTTCCTCAAACACACGAGGCTGAACTGTCTGAGATTTCTCTCACTGCAGAAGGAAAAGGAGCTGTCTGTACGCGGGGCCGGTTCCAGCCGGGAGGTGGCAGCATAGGCAGAGTGATTGCTGAGCTTCCCTCCTGTATTTTAAGTATGTGCTCCTATGGCTAAGGTAACATTAACAAAAACGTTAAAAAGACTGGAGAGAAGAGGGAAGGGGAATGCATTTTTCAAGGTCACCACATTTACAGTTACACTGAACTCATATGTTTGTGATTTCTGATACTGACTGTTAATTCAACACTATGAATGGCAATTATAATTAACACAAGAGATGATACACTTGTGGTTCCTATGGCAATTCATGAGATAGCAGGTGTGGCTGCTGTTTTAGGCGTTGCTTTCACGCCATTTAATGCACAAGGAACTTTTTAAAAATTATTTTCATTTTATAGAACAATACAGTCTGTCCCTTTTATCCCTCCTCCTGTTCTTTGCTGACAGATGTCTCTGAAGTCTATCATAGAACTCTTCAGACTGGGCAAACAGTTCTAGGGGTCCTCAATGAGCTCTGTCATCTCTTCTCTGGAGTTAAGTACTGCAAACTATTCATCTGGCAGTGTCAGCACCGCAGCTGGGGCTGCTATCACTTTGTTTGGCCATGGTATCAGGGAGATGGCAAAGGGAACCAGTCTATATTGAGAATCCACAATCTGAAGAGGGTTCTCACCAGTAAAACATTTCTGTCCAATGCTACTTGTACTATATTCTCAGATCTGTGGTTGCATCTAATTTTCTTTTGCAAGAAAACCAGGTATAACTACTAAATGTAAAGAAAATGCAAATATTCAGTGAATATTCAATGACATTTTAAAAAATGAAGAGAAGAAAAACAAAAAAAACCACATTGCATACAAACATATGACGATTAATTCTAAAAGAATAATGATAGCATCAAAAAGCAGGCAGAAGATCAAGCAAATTAAAAACTTCAGGCATTATTAAGATACCTTCCCTAGAAGAAGCTATGACATGGATGGAGTCTGGATTAGAAGGTATTTTGGAGATATTGGGGTAAAAAAAGCCCACATTACAGTATTTGACATAGATCTATTGAAATAAATTACAAGCAGAGGAATATAAAAAAAGTGGATGGCACTTGGCCACTGAGATAGCAGAGAAGTCTTTCAAGGCAGGCAGGTTTGTTTTTTTTTTACTTTGTTTTATTTGCTATATGAAGTGGTAAGCAAAGCTTATACATACATTGAAAAATGCCTAAACATAGGAAAAGAGAGAAAGAAATTTAAGAAAGCTTCTCCAACAAATATTTTCCAAAATTACCAGGGAGACATCAATCACTCTGTCACCATCATTTCTTTGCCTTTTTCCTCAAAATAGTGCCCACCATTGTGGCATAGCTGCAGTCCCTTGTATTACCACTGGCCCAAGCAGCAAGAACACTGCAGGCAAAACCTGCCACAGGTTCTCTGGGGCCGCGCAAGGCAGTCTAAAATGTGTCATGATAACCAGAGGGTGTGAGACAGTAACTCTCTGTCCTAAAAGTCAGAGATTAAACTACTGAATAAACAAATGAAAAATACCTTGGCAATAATAGATTTCAGTGAGCTGATCTAAAAAAGCGGGAGAAATAATTTTCTTTTCAGCAACTTGTTAACACAGACAAGATTTTTCAAATGGAAATATGCTGAAACACACAATTTCAAAGAACAAGCATTTTCTTGATTTATTATTACCATATTATGACTTTATTTCGCAAAGGGATTTAAAAGTTACTGGAAGGAGTTTTCACAAAACCTTTGGACTTCTTTATTTTCTTTTCCATATTAAGCTCTTTTAAACATAGCAAGATGAGATATGCTAAGAATTTATCTCCACAGTAGTAATTTCAGAGGGAATCAAAATTTCAATAGAACATGAAAGCTACTTAGAAAAGTGTTTGTGAATTTTTGCAGAGGAAAGAAAATAAGACAGTTGTTGGGTTTACTATGTAAGAAAAAGAAAGTGTATCTTTAATTACAGTGGGCTTAAAGCTAAGCAGGAGACATCCTATTTAGTAAACATGATTTCACTCATTCTTAAGAGGCTTAAAAATGCCATCACCAAATACTTGACTTAGTCAATGAGAATAACTGAAGTAACACATACAACTCATGCCATAGAATGGACTAGTCCAAAATCTGCCTCTAAACATTTAAAATCAAAGCCTCCCACTAGTATGAATACATCACAGAATTATAGAATTGTTTAGGTTGGAAAAGACCTCTAAGGTCATCCAGTCCAATAGTTAGCCCAGCACTGCCAAGTCCACCATCAAACTACAGCCCTAAGCACCACATCTACACATCTTAGAAATACCTCCAGGGATGGTGACTCTACCACTTCCCTGTCCAGATTACTCCAGTGCCTGGCCACCCTTACAGTGAAGTTTTTCTTAATATCCAGTCTAAACTTCCAGTACTGGAGGCTGTTTCCTCTTTTCCTGTCACTTGTTACTTGGCAGAAGAGATCGACCCCCACCTGGCTACAGCCTCCTTTCAAGGAATTGTAGAGAGCAATAGGGTTTCTCCTGAGCCTCCTTTTCTCCAGACTAAACACCCTCAGCTCTCTCAGCTGCTCCTCATTGCCCTTCTCTGGACATCCTCCAGAACCTCAAAGTCTTTCTTGTAGTGAGAGACCCAAAACTGAGCACAGGATTTGAGGTGTGGCCTCACCAGTGCCGAGTACAGGGGGACAGTCACTGCCCTGGTCCTGCTGGCCACACTGTGGCTGGTGCAGACCAGGATGACATTGGCCTTCTTGGCCACCTGGGCACTAAGCCTCACCTTTAGATTATCTGTGTAGATGTTGATTTGAAGGTGGAGGAGGAGGTGAGAAAGAAAATATCTTTTTATAATTTTGGAGATTTTAGGTGATAATGAGAAGTCTCAAAAGTAATCTCAGTGCTCCAGATTTTTTTTTCAATATCATATCAATACTAATTTAAAGCACCATCTGTAGGCTTCTCTTCATTATTTGGCGATTTTGCTGAAGAGTGAAGATGCATTAATTCCCAATCAGTCGTCTACATGACTACATCCAACATAATGTAATCCTGTAACAGTCAGTGGTGAGAGGCTTGGGACAGACAGCTAATTTCTAGACTAAACCAACATACTTTAAAGAGGAAGCAAGAGGCAGAACTTCTTTGACATTCAAAGAAGGGAGAAACTGATATACCATAGGAAACAAAAATCAGAGAAAATAAGGATGAGAAAGAGAAAGGTGATCAAAATATGCAAGTGAGAGTAAAAATGTGAGGAATTTCTTCTTAAAACACCTTACACCCAAAAGGAATAGCCCATTTGTGTGACCAGAGCACTCAGGCAGAATGAGAAAGGCTGGGCCACTTATATACAGCTAAAACCCATAGAATTCCTTAGATAAGAAGATGTATAAACCCCACAATTTTAATTTTTTAAAGATAATGAAGTTATTTGGACTGGCATAGCTTTACAGTACACTGAAACTCTATATTGGATAATATCTCTTTCTCTGTGTATTTATTTATATTTTTTTTAGAAATAAATATGCTTTTGTAATGCATTCAACTGAATCTAGCAGGATCTGTCAGATAAGAGAGCGGCTAACATGGTTAGTAGTAACAGAAATTGTACCAAGCTGGTTTTGGTCATTTTCAGGGGCATCAGCAAAGGAACAAGTGAGAAACAATTTCATAAATACATTACAGAACTATGAAAAAGAGGACATTTGAAAGCTTGCTGTGTTAACTGTCCCTCATCCAAATTTGCACAACGTCATCTGGAAAAAAATTTGGGGATTTTTCAGGGACAATGCAAACCTAGTCTAGAGCTAAAAATCTTTAATGATTTATTCCTGAAATTCCATTTTTTGTATTTTAAAGCTGTGCACCTTGGAATTATTCTAGATGCAAAAGGATGAGGTGAAATTTCTAACACCACTTCATTGCAATGGCTACTCTGGTTAACAGCTTGGAAGTACCAAGTTACTGCTTCTGCACCGGAGAGCCTGCCCAGCTCTGTGCTGCCGCATGGAAACACAGCTGGCACTTGGGTGCAGCTTGAACAGCTTCCAGCCCTGGGGCAGAATGTTCTCACTGCTGAGCAGTGGTTTCCAAGTGGACTGTGGCACTGACAGATCCACTCCGCTAGCACAGGGCTTAGCACACATCTTTTGTCATTCAGGTGAACATGAACAAAATGTAAGCAAGAATTTTAGGCTCATTACAAGTGAAGCCTGCCTGTGACCACAACCAGCAAAGGTTCATCAGTGCCTTCACAAGTGCAGTGCACACACGTCCAAATGTTAATATAGCCTAAAAGACTTTTCATTTGTCTATTCTAGCACTTCAAAAAGCTTTAAAAGTTAGTAAGCTTTAGAAAAAGTGCTAAAAAGTATCCTCAGAGGCTAAAGTTTCTGTGTACTTACAGGTCAAGGCGAGGCAATCGCCTACTTCACATTTCCGCAAGACAGATTGTTTCATTTATAGCAGTTAATCTCTTAAATGAATCTCTCAAAAGACCTGCTTGGAGCGAGTGAAACACTCTTTTAAACTTTGCCATTCTTCACGGCAAATAATAATAATAATTCACTTGCAAGTATAAATGGCAGTCTGCACAAAATACATGACCTCCCTATCTACACTGTGTATATACAGTATATTTTACTGCTAAATGTCAATTTTTGAAACCACGGCTCTCACATTTCTCAGGCTGTAACAGCATACTTCAGCACCATTTTTATTCTTGATGAACAAAATCTGTGCACTGCATGTTGTAGTTAGTCTGTACTCAGCAGGTTTCATTGTTTGAAAATAGCTCACAGAAAAGATGGAGCTCCGTTTATTTTGAGCTGTGGAATTTAACTGCCTAATTAGATTTCAAAGCCCACTGAAAAACATGATCTAACTCCATTTTAATATCTCCTGATACAGGCACTGAAGTGACCTCTACAAGATGTGGAAACTTCATTAATGATGAACAATTAGGAAATATAACTATAGAAATCCTAATAAACATGAAATGAGCATTACAATCAACTCAACAGCTGTTGTGATTTTAGGATTTATGACAGATTTATGCCTTGTACATTTATGCCTATAGTACATTTTGTACACACTGAGAAGCAACTCCATGTCAACCAGATTTTTTTTAATTGAACAAAAAAGGAGACAAAAATGTAACTCTTGTATTCTGGTTTGAAATGAAGTCTTCAAAATCAAAAGCCTTTGATACCCCATGTGTGTTGTAGTAACCTCTCTCTGATTTCACTTTACGCATACATTTAAAAAAACACCAAGTAAATTCAAGGACTAACTCAATTTAAAAAATTAATGTTGTAACAGCTAGATTTTGTGTAGTAAACAGGCTCAAATGCAAAATATAGTGTTAAGTCCCTCTTCTCTCATTACAGGACATTCCAGGTCATGGAAAAATGAGTCACCTCAGAGGACAAACCACAAAATTAGTGCAGTGAGCAAGAAACAGCCTAAAGGTAGCTAAAAGGAATCCAAGATAGACACCTGGGTGGCTTGATTCAGTTCTTTAAAACTAAAATGACTGATTTAATGGAAGTTTCTTTCCAAGTAGGTGCATACCCAAACTAATGCTAGCCCTTCAGCACACCAAAAATCAGAAAGAAAATATAATTTAATTTTTTTTCCAAAATACTTAAAACAAATGCCAGAGTTTTCACAGGATAGATCCATGAGCCTCAAGACAGCAGTACACTGAAAAGAAACTAGTGGAAGAAAGAGATAGAGAGAGAGCAAGAAACAGAGAGGGAAGGGAGGACAAAAAAAAGGAGTTGCAGTAGCCTTGAAGAAATTTTATTAAGTAAAACAAACCTGGTGAAACTTGCAAATGAACAGGACTCTATGCTGTAAAGGAAGGAAAAAGAACCACATTCATTTCTGCTAATATGACTCAGAGGAAAATTCCTTCCTATCCCAAAACCCAAACCATTAGTCTATCCTGACTTGCCATTCAGCCAAGTATCTTCAGATCCTGGCCTTTCCTCCCCTTCTCTCTTTTGGCAAAGTCCCTCAGCTTCTCTGTTTTACTCAACAGGACACACAGGGACTCACAGGATTTTACACCATCAGTTCTCATCCAGCAAAATCCAGCCTTGGCATTAACCTCTCCTAACCAGACGTGCAGCTAAGCTGAGCTTTCTGACTTGGGCCACCCTGTGTGACTGACCGTGTGACTGACCAAGGTCAGGGCGAGGAAGGGCAGGCAGGGCAAGGGATGTGACAATGAAATAGCCCTGGGAGAAAAAGGTGTGCAAAGAAGAGGTGCAGAAGGAGGCAGTGGTGGGACGGGGCAGGCACAGAGATTGAAATGACAGCAGCAAGACTGCACTTCATGAAGACATCCAGTTTCACCTACAGAACATTTACACAGCAAAAGACAGGCAGCTGATGGGGAAGTGACTCCATATCACTCTTTGAACCATGGCCACTAAAGTTTGCCCTTTGTTTCTCTTTCTCTTCTCTGTTTTTAATTGCAGGGAAAGCAGAAGAGCTGCCTGCTAGAGCCTAGCAGAGGGAGAAAAAAACCTTCCTAATTACATTGGCCTGAAGACATTTTTTTTTTCTTTCCTTACACCTCCTACTTGAAAACTAAGACACAACTCAACTCACTATATTCATTCTGAAGATGAGAAGGAACATACTTGTCCCCTGCTGCTATGGAAATCAATACAACCATTTATAACTGGGTGTAACTCCACACATCTTATTCAAAAACACATACTGACATTACTGTCCTACATGAAAGGACACCATGGCTGTCCTTTCAACAGCATAGCTTCCCACATCTTTCTTTCAATAAAATATCTTCTGAGAGAGGAAAAAAAACACATTGAGAAAGCAATTGTCACTTAATACTTGCATTTACCACTATTGGAGCATTGGTTTACAGGAGCAAATAGAAAAGAGTCTTCTGGACTCTACTATGCAATTTCCAGCAGGACCTTCCTTTTCTTCAGCATCTAAGAGATGCTAAAGAAATTCAGAATAGGAAAAGCTCAATACCCCATAAAATGGTAAACAATGCTGGACACAAGAATAAGGTAGTTCCAAATACAGGGAGAGGATATGAAATATAATATTGAATTGCTATTCTTTTGCTTTTTAATCTCTCTCCCACTGAGAGCCTTTATGGACTATTTATAGCTATGATTCCATGTGTTTGGTATGTCAACGTGCTCTACAATAATTCTGCTAACAATTTAATTACTAAAACCCCTTTTGCCATTAGACTGTTAACATCTGAGATTGATAACAAAAGCACAGGGTAATTAGATGGGGATATTTAAACCAAATGGAATTCGTGCATTTATTACACACTTGGTCGCTCATCTAAAATTAGGTATCTAATCTGAATATGAATGATGAGGAATAACAATGATGGGGGGAAAAAACAATTAAGAAACAATACTGAGATAAACGTAATGAGTTTTTCTCTTTTTATACATAAGTGCCATTTCTATTCCTGATTATAAAAGCAGCCTAATGTGATTTCCTCTTTGGTTTATGACTGCAGGCTGGTAGCAAAGCACGTTGTTAATTGATGAGCGGAAAATACTTCATTTCTTTTAGTTTATGCTTAGGCTTTGATCTTAATTTCTCTTGTGATTTCTGCCAGGATTGTTTGTCATACTTTAACAAAATCCATGAACCACAGAGGAGATGCTAAGCTTATATCTAGGCATTTGCTTATGAATAATCTTCCTATAGTCTGATTTACATAATTTTATTGTTTAGTGGATTCTTCCCATGCAGATATACTACTGCCAGTGCAACTGTACTTAAAGAGGTGTCAACGGAGTGTGCTTATGAGAGTTATAGTTTGCATATAAAAATCTACTCTGAGATAAAATATAGCATATACCAAAACACAGTGCCTCAGAGGAAATTCAGTTAGCAGAACATCAGGAGGAAAATCATTTGGGTTATATTAACCTATAGGAATGCAAAACATAAATAGAAGATAGACATTTTTAGAGCATTTCTAAGAGCTTAAGAATCTGTTGGTTGTTCTGTTTATTTTTAGGGAAGTAATGCATGTAGTATTCTGCCCTTGGGTTTGGGATGCTTAAGAATTAAAAACTGACATTGACAATTAATTTTGTTTAGAAAGGTTGGTTTTCTGTGATTAGATATACTGGGGAAAAAAAAAATCAGGATTTTTTTTAAGCATTTGAGCTATTTTATAGGGATTTATTGTCCATTCAAAAAATTTGCTAATTTCAGGGCTCCTAGCCAGTGATCACCAACTAATGACATCATAAAATCTAAAACATTATCAATGTCATAAGAATACTTTCTGATCCCCTCACCCACCAGCACTCCTGAGCAAGGGCCTATGGACTTTTCATCTGTTATTATATGCTACCCCTTTTGAATTACCTTCACGCCTCACAATCCTAAAGGTTCTTCAGTCCCACGAAAGCCAAGACTCAATACACAGGGATACTAACTCCCACTGATTAAAATTCCACAACCTTTTTATTGCTCTAGTTAAGGTGATTTGAGTCTTTTAATCCTTGATCAGACCCCAAAGGCAGTCTGCACTCTGAGAAGCTGGTGCGCACTGATGCCAGGCCAGGGTAGCCACTGAAAGGAATGGGCATCAATGAAGAGGAATGATGCCCTGAAAGACTCCTTAAAAACCAACCAACCTACCTCACCTTCCTCCCACATCAAAGCAAGGCTTCCAGACTCACTATCACTTCACAAAATTGGTTAACTGCAGAGTCAAAACTGGCACTGAGCTCAGGCAGCCAGACCTTAGCACAGGGCAATGAGCTCAAGGGTTCTGACATTTTCTGTCACTGAGAAAAACAAAAAAATGCTTACTCTCTAGCAGCCTTCGGGGTGCAAAGTTAAATTTTGCTTATGGTTTTCATAGGCCTCCATCTAACTCTGTGTCAAAAGCAATGGAAATTAAGAGTATTTAAATTATTAGTTTTGTTGCACATATATAGTGGGAAAATGGAAAGAAAGGTAAATAATTCAGATGTGATTGCAATGTACATATTTAGAATGCATAATTAAAATTCTACAAAGATACAACTGTTTCTACTACAATCCCAGGCTATATTCACATGGCATAGTATGGGAAAGCCTCCTTCTTGTTCTGCTTCTGAACTATGTCAGTGTGATGTCAAACCTGAGTTGACTCAGCTTCAAGACAGTCTAATACTTTAGATTTGGCAAGCAATTTTGTCAACTCTAACATTTTACATACAATTCTCACATCCTCTGCAAATAGCCTTCTCACCAGCAATACATTTGTAAAGATGTTTTAGAAGAACTCTGTACTTGAAGGCATGAAAAATATACTACAGAGTTATTAGCAGTAACAGTTAACACACCAAACATAACTAAGGAAGTGCTATAAAGAATGAGACTCACCACCACTGCATTCCAGTTAATGGAATATGTCTGATACTTTGAGCAGTGCTTAACTTTATGCAGTTTGGCAGCATAATATGTTAAGGAAAATATTTCAGTACTAAATAGATCTTCCTCATTGTTGAAACAAAACTTTCAAATTATTATTGTACAACTATTTTTCTTTGTATTTCCTGGTGCACGCATGTAGTTTTTTAACATTTGTTTCCAAGCTTTGGTGCATTCCATTTTTGTCAACAAATTGTTTTCTCACAAAGGATTTATTTTTCCTGTTATTTGTATAAGGGAAACTCTTGGTAGGATTTTCATATTGATAGAGATTCTCTGTTTTAAGGCCTGTAGGACAACAGGAAATTTTGATTCTTCATACCAAAAACACTACCTTTGCTGGAAACAAACTGAAAAACCCCAAAGGAGTTAATATTGAATCATCCTGGCTCTCAAAAGATCTCTCTGTGCAATAAGAACAAGACTGTGTAGTAAACTCATACAAAACAACCATCTTCAGTTAACCTAACCAGAGATATTCAAACTAAACTTTCTATGATCACTTTCTCACACACACTTTGTTTAAACTCCCAAATGAAGCCATAAGATTAAAAAAAAAAAAAAAAAGCAAGCATTCAAGTGTGAAATATTCCTAGCTCACATGGACTGCAAAGCATCCTCAAAATAAATGTTTACATGCCAACCCACCTACTTACCTACTGGTATTTGTGCTTAAGCCAAGAAGGCAAGTGAAAAGCTTGTACTGATTTCAGTCATGTATTTTCTGGAAAGCTAAGAGAACACAGGAAAGCCTCAGGGCAGAAAGATTAAAGTCAAATACCCAGGGGAAAATTTTCAAGTATTTAATGCCACAAACACCAGTTTCTAGTTAGTTTAGCTCACACCAAAGCAGGGTAAGCTGGACTACAGATTTACAGATTTCTGAATGTACTCCTTAGCCACTAGCATTGCAATAATTAGGACAGAAAAGTTCTTGTGAGTGTTTTAAAAAATGCAGGACCGATGGGTTTTCACAGACCCATGAATACCTTTCTCTACTCATGTAAAAATTGCATGTATAAAACAAATTCCTGAAAACAGACCTAAACTGATGAAATTGAAAGGTTTAGATAGTAAAATGTATTTCTGAGAGGTATGATACAAACTGCTTTGAAAGATTATCTCAATTGAAGTTTCAGCAATTGATGTGAAAAACATTTAAGGCTAAAATTCAAGCAAAGCATGACATTCATAAGTATGGCAGTACATCACAGCACAATTTTAATCCACAAATAAATGATCTTGTACTGATGAACTGCTTCTACTCCTCCTCCTATGACACTGGTTTATCTCAGTGAGTGGAAAATGGTTTTGCCATTCCCAGCAACCAAATCTTAAAAGGCAGCTGCACAAAACTCAGTTGTTTTCATCTGGCTTGATAGATCTGCCCCATCAGCCAGATAAAATGACAAAATCAAGCAATTGCAACACTCCTATGTTCACTTTTATGTAGAGTATTAGAATTTGATATTAGGAACAAGGGTCCAAGCAGGCAGAAGAAATTAGTTCAATGCTAAAGCTACACTAATATTTAGTTCATTCTTCCCTATGGCCTCAGGAAGAAAGTCCTAATTCTGGGTGGATTTTTGGAAGCAACCCGGTACGCTCTTACTCTAAGTTTAAAATACATGAAGACAAATCATATAATCCAAGCGTTATTAATACAGTATAACATAATGTTATCGTTTCTTTTTCTCTCATCTTATTATTTCAAATATTCTGATTTTGAAATTCATTTTTTTCTATATTATTCCTTTTAGAATTATCTTTGAACAAAGTCTGCGAATGTTTCATTTTACTAATGAAAATTTGCTAATTTGCTCTTTTCTGCATTTTAAAACTTGCCAGAATTATTATTTTAGTGATCCAAATTAAATGCTATATATATATATTTTAATAATAGTCAATTATTCTGTTTTTGTCTAATCCTTAACCCTCATTTCAAAAAGAATTTAAAATTATTTAAGTAAAAAGATCCTGCTATTAAGAAATTAGCAAATTACAGAAACTGTCTTTTTGGTCTGGATTTCATGTGAGTGCACAGAATCTTTGTCTTACAAGGCTTGACAGAATGATAGTGCAAAAATCTTGTATCGGTTTCTAGTCTAAAGCTCCAACAGTCTGAAATGAGTAATTTTGACAAATTATTTTGAAGTGAATGAAAATTATAGCAGTTAGAGGCCTGGTTTTTAGGAAAAAAAAATGAATAATCTCTTTCAGGAAGGTGAAACTAAAAGTTGACAGCTGTCAGTCTGGTTTGGGGTTTTGGGTTTGGTCTTTTTCAGTTTTCTTAGGTTAGTGAATGATTTTAAGTCATGAAAAATTGTTTCTCCATAATGCAGAAATTAATACAGCAACTTGATGTAGCTTCATGCAAATGAAATATACATACACAGTACAGCACATTTATGTTAAATTGTACCCTTTGATAAAGTACTGAAAATACTGCACTAAAGTACTGAAAATCTACTCCAAAATTAAATACTCTACTCAACAACAGAAACACAGTAGGAAAAAGCAGACCCAGATAATTTCCCAGCCTTATTTCCTAAAGTGAGTTTGTTCTTCTATTCTAATACGCTAACCCCCTTCAGTTAACAGATCTCAAAATCACCTCCTATCTCTCTCCCAAAATTCACAATCCACTTGGTTTCTACCTATTTTCATACAGACTCACATGACTACAACATACATCTATGGCACCCATTAGGGGCAAAGGCACATTTGGGAGAACTCATTCTTGCTGGAATATGCACATCTTTTGACAGCACTGAATGCTTATGAATTATGACTTCTAAATCCAGAAAATAAGTTAAAGAAAATTCTAGTCTGCTTTCTGCTAAAAAAGCATTCAAGTAGATCTGGAACTAAAATGTGATTTATTTTTTTCTAAAAAACAACAGTTTTTAATATAGTACAACACAAATGGAGTCTGTCACAAGTCTCAAGGCACTTCACAATTTTCATCAAAAGCTGACAAAACTCTGTCTAGCTAGATATGACACAGAAAACAGATTTTTCAAATATTATCTTGTGACTTAACATAGTAGGTGAATTTCAAAATAAAAAACAAAACAAGTTCAAGAACACGTTAGCTATAGAGACTGAAACTCTTGAATTCAGGGTTAGAATTTGGCAAAGTCTCCCTTTAGGGCAAACAGAATTTACTCATGGACAAATTCAAGTTTTAGACCACACACCAATCTGTCTTTTGTTACACAAGCTGACTGCTTCCAGAATAGTGCTAAAATCCACGTGCCGTGTAGAAATAAAGGCTCTAATAATAGAAACAGTGCACCAAATACATGCAGAAACTAATACAATTTCTATAACAATACCTCTGTTAAAGGTTGGAGATGTTTTTTCTATCTGGTCTGTACACATGCCCACAACCACTTGCACTATTATCTCTAAGAACTACAATCTAAATTTCTTCAGAGACATCTTTTTGTTTCAACATTCCTTGTGGAATCAGAACACAACCAGCAAAAAAAATCAAGAAAAAAAGGTAATATTATATAATAGGTTCTTTATTATTATTTTGCAAATACTTGGGGGGTGGAGGTTGATATAAAAAGTCAACAGAGTCAGAGAAATTTTAAGGAGAAAAAATCATTAGTCCCAAATGTTCCAACTTGTTTTATCTCTCTCTCTCTAACGTAGAGCCGGTCAATATAAGGCTTGGAGATGGAAAGGTAAAAATTACTATCATCCTTATAACTCCCAAATATTTACAAGCTGATATGCAGAGGAGTTCCTTCATTCTTCACACAATGGTTCATCCTTTGCCAAGCTAGCACTGGACAAACTAGTATAAAAATTAAAAAGTATGTATATGGGAAAATTCATTAGAAGTGGCTGATTTATGACATACACATAAGATTTCTACCAAAACTGGTTTGAGTAGCACTGAACTTAGAGACATATTTGAGTACTGCCCAGTGCATCTAGTGTTGACAACCCAAATAATATACTTTTACTGTCTTAGCTATGCAAGTTCCAGTACAAATTGGTTTTTTACGTCTTTGTTATACCATCATGATCACCGGACACTCCAATTTCAAATGGAAGACCAAACGAGAATAGATTTGTCTTTGAATGTCATTAAGATCTCCTGAGTTGCTTAGGGACATTCACATGGGCTAATGTACCTCACACAAAAACGTCTGTGCTACTGTTCCTAGGCCTAAGGAAGAGCGCCATAGCCCCAAGACTTTCATACTGTATCATTACACAGCAACAAACACAGCAGCCTTGCCCTGGCTTGAAGGCAGTAAGAGATGGGGATACAGAGCATTGGGATTTCTATTTGGTTATGTGATTTCTTACATCAGTCTAGAGCAAGCATCTCAAAGAGAACATGACTCTTCCTTCTCATGTTCTCTGTTGAAGAAAACTGCCAGCACTGCTGAGATCTGCTGCTCCTAGCACAGTTCCTGTTTGCATACTTAAAATTCCTAGTGTGGAGTGGTAATAGAAACCTTTAGTTTCTTCCAGATACTTTTTGCAACATAAGTGAGAAGAAGTGTGTGTGTGTATGTGTGTGTGTGTATATGTATGTATGTATATGATGAAATTATGAATTGTTTTCACTTTAGTATTTGATCATATATCTAGCACAAACGGGAAAGCAGTAGACATACCAACTAATTATATGGCATATAAATGCAATAAATACATCAAATACTTTTATTGAAGAGCAACAGTACATTTATGCCACTTTCAGAACCTATTTTTTACACTAAAGCAATGTTTAGTAAATAGAGATATTGACATTATGGCAATTCCAACCAACCTTTACAGATCTGTGCAGTCAGAAGTGCTTAAAGAGCTCACTTTGGAAACTTCATTTCTATGCTCACCTAACACCAGGCACAATATCCTGAAACCTTTAGGTGCAGCTGAAATACAAACACCACTACCAGCACATATTTTTAGTCATAGTAGGCTAGAATTAGGCAGAATAGTGGCCGAAGAATTATTACTGTCTCAGCTCTTCAGATGCTGAGTTTCAGTTTGTTTCAACTTCAGTTTGGGATTTTTTAATCCTACTATTGGCAAGAAAGCATCTCTTTGTTTAATGACCTCTTTGGTAACTAAAACCAAATAAGCTTGTTGCAATTCTTAAAGACACTTAAAGTCAGATGCTAAATGCTCTTTTCAACCCAAAACCTGGAGACAAGTCATAGCTTCTGAGAAGGCGTAAAGATGCACATACACTAATCTTACCAGCTGGAAATGTTAAATTCCTCTTTAAAAACTAGGCTAATACCCTTGGAAATTGAAGTGTTTACATATATATCCTGCTTTTTGATAAAACCTACATAAAAGGAGCTCCAGAACTGAAAAAAAATGCATTCAGCATTTTCTTGTTGTACTAACAAATTTCCAATTAAAAAACTCTGGTTGTTGTTGTGATTTTTTTTTAATCATAGGTCAAGGGGGTTTGCCGGTAAATTCACTCTCTTGTGTTCTTAGTTTTAAAATAATAAAAGTTTAACAAACTCAAATTATTTGATTTCCACAAATGTGTGTACCTGAAAGAGTCAATGACTTACATTCATTGCTTAAAACACATCTTCCCCAATAATACATAAAATATGAGCTAGTATTTTTGTGACAGTTTTCTCAGAATTTCTCTTATTCAATTATTATTTTTAACAACGTCCAGAATGTTTGGCAACTAAACACCATTTTCAGCCTGATTTTTAGGAAACAGGACTCATATTTCTAAGTTACAACACACAGATAAGGACATTTACTCTATGCTGCTGCCATTTCAGCAGCAGCATTCAACTTTTTTGTGTAATAAGCAAAGATCAGCTCAGGTAGGAAGAAAGAAGTCTCAATACTTACAAAACTATACATTTTCTCTTTGCTCTGCTTTCCCCATTCAAGTCCATGACCATAAATATAAAACACAAAAAAAAAACAACTGGCTAACTGGCTTTGGTTTGGGTTTTTTATTTGATAGCTAGCACACCTTGATCCCACACACAGTATCATGCGGGAATGACTCCAGTCCTTTCAATGTACAGCAGCACTGAGGGAACAGAGCTAGGCTGGAGACTCTCCTTGTCCATACCCAAGAAGGGCGTGAGTTTAGCACACCTTGGAGCAGAAGGACAGCCAGCTGAAGAGAATTACTGTCAGATCAAATAAGGGAGACTCAAGAGGACTGGGCAAGGATCCAACACCTTTAGTCAGGCTGAACCACGTCCTAGCACACCACAGCACTGCAGCCGAAGGATGGCACCAGAGCAGGACACTACTTACTCAGGACAACAAAACCCAAGTGATCAGGAGAAAAAGAGACTGCTTTTCTCATTCTTTAGATTATACAGAAAAGTAAGTTATGGCAGGTCATGTGTTCTTGCTGCTCACTCCCTGGTCCCCCCATGCACACAGAGGCTGACCCTCAGCCATGCCGAGGCCCAGCTCCATCTTCTTCCCAACTTTCAAATCTGCCATTAAAAAATTCCTCTTTTTCTGGACTTTGTTAATCAGATCCCTTTTCCTGGGACTTGGCTAACCCTTTTCTTCATGCAATCCATGGATTTAACACAACATTTGTGAATACTGCATCAAGTATGGGTTGATGCTACTACATGACATGCTCACAGATAAGCGAGAGCCCAAAGAGTGCTTGGGAAGCTGCCTGGAAGCAAACAGCCACTCAGCAAAGGCACAGCTCAGAAGAAACGATGTTACAAAAGCATAAATGCTGTCTTCATTTCCTAATTATTACAGGAACCACAGATTGCCCATTATGAAGTAGCTAAATACTCTACTCTAAACCAGGGCTGTACTGAATGACTCTGCTTCAAACACCCACGCATGGCTCTGAAACAAAATAGTACAAAAAAGCATTGGGGGAAAAGTACTGGGAAACAGTTCTGTTACAGATTAAGGAGCTGGTGGCAGACCTATTTTAGGCTTGGCTAGTTCCTTGCAACTTTTTACTGCAGGTCTCAACCACTTGTTAAATTAAGAAAATACCTAATTCTGTCTAAAGATACAGAATGTGATCAAAGAAGAAAGGAAATGAAGGAAATGTTTTTCTCTTGTATTAAGAGAAAAGCAATCTGCTTAATGATGGTGTCTTTTTCTTTTTTTTTTCTTTTGTGCATGTGTGTGTGTGAGTGTAAAACAGATTCTTAGCCCGGGAAAGAATACAACTTATAAACCAGATGTTGCAAAGATATCTTCATTGCTGAAAATTATTGAGCATGCTGAATTTGAGGAAGTGGTAAGGTGAGAACCTGAATGTCTCAGGAGCCTTTTACAATAATATCACACTTAGCTTTGCACTCCTAGCCCAAGGAAAAAAATGCCCTATGAATGGCTGGTTAACCCACTCCATCTACTACATTGCTCATCAAGACAGTGAAACTGTAATCCTAGTAACCATATGGAAATCCACCAATTTGGATTCTGAACCAAATTAAAATTAAATCCATAAATATTGATTCTTGGGGGAAAATAAAAGACACTTTAGTTCATTAACTTCTGTAGCAATACTACTTAGGAGAGATTTTTTTCTTTTCAGCAGTTGCCAGGTGAAACTGGCCATTTTAAAAGGCTAATTTTAGCGCCTTGCAAAGGAAGCTGTGAAACACTAATGAGACAACAATGCAATCATTGGATAGAGGTATTTATTTAGCAGAGTCTTACACCATCTACTTCTCACAAGCAGGAAGCTCATTCTGTCAGCAGCAGCAGTTCCATAAATAAGCATCAGCTTCTTGCCTCTTTTGACCTAATTTTCACTACATTGTTTAGTATAGCTACCACCTGAGAAAAGAAATCTAATGCTCAAAGCTACTAACAAAATGTCACAAACATAGTGGGCTTTGCTTCTAGCAATGCTAAGGCAAATAAAAGTTTATGCATCCCAT